>NC_051079.1:36877118-37190002 GCF_004664715.2 Peromyscus leucopus | reverse complement strand
GCTTATGCTATTGCATTTTCTATGATAGAAATGGTCCATTATAATCAATCTGGCACTACATATATGGCTGATTCAGCCAAGAAATGGTGCTGGACTCCCCTTGTTTCTGTAATTGGCTTTTAGGGCGGTCAGCAGTGACTGTGGTCAGCAAATGGAAATTCATGTTGATGAGCCCATGTATAACCTCATCCTGGTGTCTATTGTCAAATTTTGTTTGAGCCAGTTGGTTAAATGTTAGCATAGTGATATAGGAAGAAGATTACTATCCACACATTGTGTCATCCTGTCTACCCAGTTATTAAGATCCTTCTCTGATGAAGTTTGCTCTTGAAGTTCACATTTAGTTATGAACTGCTTTATAAGTCATCTTGAACCTGATGCTCATTAATTCTGTTCTGGGCTCAGCTAGAATTATCTCAAGTAGACACTTTCTGTTAGTGTCCTGGTATTGTTCATGCAGCTCTAGTATTCTAGAGGCATGGCTATTTCCAGATGATCCAAGATGGCTTTATTTGCATATCTTTCCCCTTGGCATGAATGGATAAAATATTCTGGGCCTCTTCCCATGTGGCTATTCAAATAGGATAGTCAGACAGTTATTTGACATGATGCTTTAGGTTCCCCAAGGAGTGAAGGCAGAAGCTTATATCCCTTTTGTGGGCTAGGTCCTAGAACCCACACAATATAATTCCTACTAGATAATATTCATGCACGTCATGAGGTCAGCTGAGTGTTCAAGTACAGAGATGAGTAGACTATCTTCATGAACTAATTGGCATTGTGAACAAAAGCTTGAAGCTGTGTCTTAAGAGATGGATTGACTATTTAGAATTTCAGTATTGTGGAGAGATTAGAATGTTATAGGTCCAGAGGCTAATTAACTTATCTTGGGCTAATTTTAGTTCCTAGAGCCATTCCTTGTCCAAATCTGTAATGGAACTAACATCCTGTGACTAATAGTTAAAAACTTTCTAAATCTATTGACTTAGCAGACCAATGGTTTACACCAATCCAAAAGCTAAAAATGGCATCAGATGGCATTGTAGGCCTATAGAAGAGATTCTGCCACCTTCCTGTAGCTGCCTCTCTGATGTACCCACCAATGTATTTTAAACTTGCCTTGATTTATGACATTCCCTGTTCTGTAAAATTATAAAAACTTTATGAAACTGCTTCCATGTTGGAACATGGAATTTGGGGTAACCTAAATCTGTGTTCCTGGACCATGGTCACCAAAAATGGCTTGAGAATAAACAATTTCTTATTGTCTTTACAATGAGAGCTGTGTGTGTTTTTTTTGTGTGTGTGTGTTGAGAGCATACACATATATTTCTATTTATTCTTTTGTGATTTTATATTATAACATATAATTTTGAATGAAATAGCATGAAAATCATATTTTAATTTCGTGCTGCCTCCCTACCACCTTGTTCAAGAAGTTTTACTACAGTCATTCTTTGAACTTGTTGTTGGTATTTTACTTTTTTGGGGGGGAGTGGGGCTACCACCCAGCTCCCAAATAAATTCACACGTGGAAGCTTATTATTACTTATGAATGCTCGGCCTTAGCTTGGCTTAGTTTCTAGCCAGCCTTCTTTAACTTAAATTATCTCATTCTCTTACTTCTGTAAATCTTACTCTTACTCCATGGCTTGCTGTGTAGCTGGGTGGCTGGCCCCTGGAGTCCTCCTCCTTTTCTGGCTACTTCTCTCTCTCTCTTTTTTCCAGATTTCTCCTTCTATTTATTCTCTGCCTGCCAGCCCCACCTATCCTTTCTCTTGCTTTGCCATTGGCTGTTCAGTTCTTTATTAGACCATCAGGTGTTTTACACAGGCACAGTAACACAGCTTCACAGGGTTAAACAAATGCAATGTAAACAAAAGTAGCACACCTTACAATAATATTCTGCTACATGAACTCCCAGGGCTTTGACTGATCCCTGTGGTTGGTGACCCACTTTCCCTTGATGATCAGGATTTATTTATTTATTTATTTATTTATTTATTTATTTATTTATTTATTTGTGTTATGGAATCTACTTTAAAAAAAAACTACTTGTTTTAAATGAGATAAGTAATGAAAATTTTTTGTCTGAGTTTTCAGATTTACTGACTGGACATTGTTAATATATATATATGAGTTTTTATCTGATCTGTCAATGTTAATGACTAGACATCATTATGTAATTTTTGCTGTATATATTGTATTATTATTGGATAGTTTTTCTTGTATTAGTTTAGCTTTCTTTATTTTAGACAAAAAGAGAAATGTGTGGTATTGTGTTCCCAAATATTGTGTACTTAATAAATTTATCTGGGTCAAGAACAGAACCATAGATACAAAGGCTAGAAAATGGTGGCACTCACACTTTAATCTAGATTCAGAGATAGAATCCTCTGGATCTTGTGATTCAAGGCACATTGAAACAGCCAAGCATGGTGACACACTTTAATCCAGAAAGCAACCTTTAATCCAGGAGTGGTGGTAGAAAGCAAAAAGATATATAAGCGTGAGACAGAAACTAGAAGCATTTGGCTGGTTAAGCATTTGCTGGTTAAGCATTTGCTGTTAAGCTTTCAGCTATGGAGCAACACAGTACAGCGAGATTCATTCTGGATGAGGAACAGAAGCTTCCAGTCTGAGGAAACAGGACTAGCTAAGGAATTGGCAGGTGAGATAGCTGTGGCTTATTCTGTCTCTCTGATCTACCAGCATTGACCCCAATAACTGCTCGGATTGAATTTTAATAAGAACTTTTAAGATTCATGCTACATTTGTGTGTGAGCATGTGGTGTCTGTGGGCACATGCATGCCAAAGAGTGTACATTGAGGTCGAAGGACACTTTTGTGGCATTGGTTCTCTACTTCCACTTTCCACATGTGTGCTAGGGAAGGAACTGAAGTCATCAGGCTTTTTATGCAGTAGGCAATGTCCCTCATGCACCATCTTGCCAGGCTCGTCTCTATACTTTCTTTTATTCCATCAGATTGTGGTTTCCTTAATTTTATAATTCATCCCATTATTCATTCAGCAAATCTATGCTTAGCAATATCTGATGTCGCACACTCTTTTAGGCACTGGGAATGCAGCCCTAAGCATGCAGAAAACTCACCAATGTTCTGAAGTTGTTTGCCCCTTTGAGCCACACCATTGAGCAAAACTGTAAATCGGATGGAGACTCAGGATCACTGTTCTTTATATCTCTTCCGAAGACCTAAGTGTTATGAAAAAGTTTTTAAAAGATGACACTGAAAAATTGAATCCATGATAATCAAAAAAATGTAACCAATCACACTTTTCTCATCACTATTTACCATTTTGTTTTCTGTTGCTTTTCGGAGTGGTCCTTTTTACTTGTTTCTTCTTCGATGACACTCCTGTCATTAAAGTGCTTCTGTGGGGTGCGTGTGCGTGTGCGTGTGCGTGTGCGTGTGTGTAGGTGACTGAGTGAATTTCCTCTTGCCTCAATTAGAAGCAGCACTGTGAAAAAAGGGAATAGAGACAAGAGAACCAAAGTATCCCTAATACTGAGATTTAGAGTGTATTTTACTTGAGATCTACATAGCATGTATAAAAAAGGCAGACTTGCCTTCCCAAGCCTGGGCAGTTCTGGACAAGACAGCCTTCCTACATGAGAGATTTATACCCAAAGTAACTTATAACTGTCAAAGTCAGACAGCCAAAGTAATGTTAAATCATAACTTTTGAGGCAAGCTCATTCCCAAAAGGAAGAGTTCAGACCTGAATTATATATCATAGATATTGTCACCAAATTTAATGTTAGGAAAAAAAAAAACATTCCATTTCCTCAGAGATGGCATGAGAAAAAAAGAAATCATAGAGAGGCTACAGGAGTCTCAGGGAAGAGGAATAGAAGGTGGGATTATATCTAACATTTGAGATGGCTCTCAACAGTATAAGGATACTTGTTCTGAAAACCACACATTTTTTTTCCTAAAAGAAGGAAAAAGTTCCTAGATGCTTGTTCAACCCAAATATCTAGTTAGTATTTTTTGTACATCCAAATATCAGAAAAGTAAACAGTATTGCTCCTTTGCCAGTGATCTCTTGTTCCTCTCTTTCACTTATAGATCATGCTGTTGGATCACTACTCCCTAGAAAATCTGTAATACTGTCTGGATCTTCATAGGGAAGGCTTCAACAACAGTAGCATTGTTAGGTTGAAACGCTCATCTCCATCCATGTGATTTAGTATTTGCTTCCTTAGCTTATTGCTTTAGAAACCCGGTCACATCTACACCCTCTTTGCATGGGAAATAGAATGTGATTTCTCTTTCTGAGCACAGGATACTATTCTCTACACATGGGGAATCTCTGTCAGATGTGAAGCAAAGCTTCATTAGATGTTTCTTATAAAGGAAATTAATTCTGTGTTCTGAGTCTGCTTCACCAAATAGCAACAGAATATAGTTTAGAAAGTGCTTTTATGTTGACAGGGTCTTACTGCAGAGAGGTGGTTCCAATTCACTTGCTGCTTTGTACAGGAATATCTCTTCCTTGGTGCATAATTCAGGTAAGATGGTGGCAAGGGATTGGACTGACCAGTGATTCCAGCGAGGAAATCATGTAGGAACTAAAATATTCTATGTAAAATGTATGATATTCTTAATGCTCCTCTTTAATATTTAATAAGCCCAGTCCCAAGGGTTAGTCTTTGAAACACAAGTTCAGCTACCTGACTGGCATTTCTCTAAACCGTAATTAGAGCTGTCGAAAGTAGTTCTTTCAAAACAGAAGAGGAAGGAGCTCAAGCTCATGTTGTCTGTAGCTGTGCCAGCATCATTTGATGTGGACACAAAGTTCCCCCAAAAGGCAACAACAAACATGCTTTCTGGTAACAAGGGCACACACAGGAACACGTACAAATCAAAGGAAGTGGGGTATTTCTCAAGGCTAATATTGAGATCTTTGCTCTTAATTACTTAGATATTTGTGAATTAGCATGCTTAGCTACAAATATATGAAGAATTACAGGAAAATCTTTCAAAATTATGTCAGAGGCTTCAAACTGTTGTAACATGGAAGAGAAAATTGTCTTATATATAATTCCACACGATTATTGATTTTTGGTCATTGTATATCTAACAGATCTGATTTCGTTTATTCTTTTTAAATCTCAGAACCACCTGAATTGTGAAGGTGAAGTAAGGTACAAAATGACTCATAAGTCATAGGGACATGAAGGTGGTTCCGACAGGGAAGACATCTAATGCTCTTGAGTGTTGCCTCCACAGCCAGGCTACAGAAAAGCCAACCTCCTCCTGAGTCAGAGTCCTTCACGAAATACTCATGGCAGGGAATTTTAGTGAAATCATTAAAGTGTTTTTAGAAAGCACATTTGCCTGTCTACTCCCCGGGCAGCAAGGTCTCCCCCAGAGCAACGAGACTGAGAGGCTGTGGTACACACTACAGTGCTCTGAGAATCCTTTTGGAATGTCACCCAGAAACAGGACTACAATTTCCCCATATTATAGGCAAGAAAGTGATCTAGAAAAAAATCATTCTGAGTGAGGTAACTCAGACTCAGAAAGACAAACATGGTATGTACTCACTCATAGGAGGATACTAGATGTGGAACAAGGATGACTGGGCTGCTACTCACATCACCAGGGGGCTACCTGGAAAACAGGACCCCAAGAAAGACACGGGGATCACCCAATGACGGAGAAATGGATGAGATCTACATGAACAGCCTGGACATGAGTGGGGGTAATGAAGGGTGAGGGTCGAGGGAAAGAGAGCTTGGGGGAGTGGGAGATCCTAGCTGGATCAAGAACAGAGAGGGAGAACAAGGAATAGAAGACCATGGTAAATGAAGACCACATGAGAATAGGAAGAAGCAAAGTGCTAGAGAGGCCCACAGAAATCCACAAAGATACCCCCACAATAGATGATGGCAATGGTCGAGAGACAGCCGGAACTGACCTACTCTGGTGATAGGATAGCCAAACACCCTAACTGTTGTGCTAGAAACCCCATCCAATGACTGAGGGAACTGGATGCAGAGATCCACGGCTAGGCCCTAGGTGGAGCTCCAGGAGTCCAATTGGTGAGAAAGAGGAGGGTTTGTATGAGCGAGAATTGTTGAGACCAAGGTTGGATAAAGCACAGGGACAAATAGCCAAACGAATGGAAACACATGAACTATGAACCATTGGCTGAGGGGCCCCCAACTGGATCAGGCCCTCTGAATAGGTGAGACAGTTGATTGGCTTGATCTGTTTGGGAGGCATCCAGGCAGTGGGACCGGGTCCTATGCTCAGTGCATGAGTTGGCTGTTTGAAAACTGGGGCTTATGCAGGGACACTTGGCTCAATCTGGGAGGAGGGGACTGGACCTGCCTGGACTGAGTCTACCAGGTTGAGGCTTTGCCCTGGAGGAGATGGGAATAGGGGGTGGGCTGGGGGAAGGGGACGGGAGGGGGGAGAACAAGGGAATCCATGGCTGATATGTAGAACTAAATTATATTGTAAAATAAAATAAAATTTAAAAAAATACCAAAAAAACACAACAACAACAACAACAAAAAGAAAGTGACTTCTTGATTGTTGATTTAGATTTAGCCAAAATAATCAATAAAATAAATTGTACTGGTAAAAATGCAGTGAAGTAACTATAGCTTGTTTCTTTTGAGTTAAAGAGAAAACCCAGGTGTGGGACAAGTGATACTCTACTTACTGTTCAGCCTGCCTGTCCTCCTCCTGTGCAAACTCAATCAACAATTGTCACCCCAAATATAAACACTTGGCAATGTCTGTGTGCTAGACCTCATTCACAAAACATGAATTCTTCATGGAGGATTCTACTTATTTGAAAGAAAAAGTCACCATTTATATTATTTACAAGTCTAGCATTTGAACATTATATTTCAGAGTTTTGGAGTTTTTTTGTCCAATTGCTTTCTTTATTTTTAATGTTTTCTGCAACACAAAATTTCTTTGGCCACAAAAAAATCTGTTTTTTTTTCTTTTATCCTAAAAGTCTATTTAAAAATAACAAACTTTTCCCATGGTACTTAAAATATTTATCTTATTTATTTGTGTGTGTGTGGGCGGGGAGGAGGAATTCAGATAGAACTGGTACCTGAGAGATTCAACTGCATATAGAGTTGAAATGCCAAGGGTGCCTCCTGCCAACATTTAGATACATGTACAACCTTGACTGACATTTGTAGTTTTGAATGTCTTTAAAGGAATTTTAATGTTAGGTAATTGATCTAATCAGAAAAGATCGCCCAAACAATCGGACACATCATTTTCATTGACCTTTTAAAGACTATCTGAATGTGAAGTGGTGCCCAAGAGACAAATGAGGCTGAGCTTCTAATATATTGTAGGGAAGTGACTTTTAGTCTGTGTGGTTATTACAGCATCTGCTGAAGTGCCCAAACAGGCACAGAAGTACTGTTTGCTTCTAATTTCTAATTTCAAACAGACCATTAAATTGTGTTGCATTTTGGAATCACCAGTTGCCTTCTATGATGAAATTAATCTACTTTGAACTCATACAAGTTTTCCTTCTGAAATACTTTAAAATGATTAATTTCTATAAAGTATACCCTGTATAACTTGATGACACAAAAATATACTAGCCAGCTGTCTTAGTTAGGGTTTCTGTTGCTGTGATGAAACACCATGACCATAGCAACTCTTATAAAAGAAAACTTTTAATTGAGGCTGGCTTATGGTTCGGAGATTTAGTCCATTATCTCATGGCAGGAAGCATGGTGTCATGCAGGTGGACATGGTACTGAAGAGGTAGTTGAGATTTCTACATCTGGATTAGCAGGCAGCAGGAAGAGAGAGACCCAATGGGCCTGGCTTGGGCCCTTGAAACCTTAAAGCCCACCCTCAGTGACATAGTTTCTCCAGCAAGGCCAAACCTACTCCAAAAAAGGTCACATGTCCTAATCCTTTCAAATAGTGCCACTTCCCATGAACCTATGGAGGCGATTTTCATTCTGATCACCACCTTGGCTTACTTGGTTAATCACAGTACCAACCAATAAGACATTGGTAGAAAAGTGAAATAATATATTTAAAAATGAGTATTTTGGGGACAAAAACAAAACAAAATGTATTATTAGGAATGCTAGATGACAATCTTCAAAATTTTTAATCAAAATGTGGGTTCTTGAATAGAAGGTATGTTAGACACATAAACCTCACAGATGCTAGACTATGTTTATGGAGACTTAAAACCTAATATTTCTGGCTATTTTGAATACAGTAGCAATGAACATGATCAATTAAGTATCTATCTCTGTAGTAGGATGAAGCATCCTTTGGGTATATGCCCAAGTGGTAGAACTGGATCTTGAGGTAGATAGAGTCGATTCCCAGGTTCCTGAGGAATTACCACACTTATTTCCATGGTGGTTGTACAAGTTCACACCCCCACCAACAATGAGTAAATATTCCCCTTTTCTCATATCCTAGCCAGCATGAACTGTTACTGGTCTACAGAGCAAGTTTTAGAATAGCCAAGCTTAAGCAGTGAAGGTCAAAAACAGAGAGTTAGGGAAGATGTAATTGAATGAGAGGGCCATGTTCCAGCCCAAGTAAACAGCAGCTTCAGCCACATGGTTCTGAAGTCATGGATGGAAGAAAGGGGCTGTGGAATTTACCTCCTAGACTAAGGTAAGCTACTGAGGCCAAGCATGTGTCAGGAGTGTCCCTGAATGGAGGCCTAGAGAAGTTGAAGCCTGGATTACCTTGGAGACCCTAAGATGCTGGAGATACTGGGGCCATGGGATACCAGCCCAAGAGAAAGAACTATGTTGCAGTCAACAAAGCTGGAAGGAGTTGGAGATCTGGGGAGCATTTTTACATCAGACATGGAGAAGCAGAGTTTGGAGTTTGTCCAGCTGGTTTTTGGTCCAGTACTTCTTTGCTATGCTCCCTTCCCTATGTTTTAGAATGATAATGTATATCCTGTACCATTATATGTTGGAATTTTATATCTGCTTTCTTATTTTGATTTTATAGTGGATTACAGTGGAAAGATTGCATGAATCAATCAATCTATCAGAATAGACTTTGAACTTTAGACTTTTAAATAAGTCTGAGACTGTTATAAACTATGGGGACTTTTAAAGTAGACTGAATGCATTTTTTGCATTCAGTAAGTGGAATGTGGTGGCTTGAAAGAAAATGGCCCCCAAAGGGAGTGGCACTAATGGGAGGTGTGGCCTTGTTGGAGTAGGTGTGACCTTATTGAAGGAAGTGTGTCATTGTGTGGGTGGGCTTTGAGTTTCAGATTCTCAAGCAAAGTCCAGTAGCTTACTCTCTTTTCCTGCTGCTGGCAATACAGATGTAGAACTCTCAGCTACCTCTTCAGCCCTGCATCTACCTGTGTGCCATCACACTTCCCTCCATGATAACAATGGATTAAACCTCTGAACTTCGTTCTAGGTCTCCTATGCTCAAGCTACACCTAGTGAGGTAGACTGCTTCCTGTTGCTTGTGAGTCAAGATGTAAGAACTCTCAGCTACTTCTCCAGTACCATGTCTGCCTTCACACCACCATGTTGTACTATGATGATAATGGACTAAACCTCTGAAAATGTCAGTCACCCCAATTAAATGTTTTTCTTTTATGAGTTGCCGTGGTCATGATGTCTTTTCCCAGCAGTAGAAACCCTAACTAAGACACCTTCCCTCTCCAGCAGACTTATATGCCAAAGTCTTGTTCACCAGCTGTGCTGGTTCATTTTTGTCAATTTAACACACACTAGAGTCATTCTGGAAGGAGGGAACCTCAACTGAGGAATTGTCTCTACCAGATTGGCTTGTGAGCATATCTGTGGGGAGCATTTTCTGGATTAATGAGTGATGTGGGACAGCCCACACTACTGTGGAGGGGTGCCACCTTGGGGTAGGAGGTGCTGAACTGTATAAAAAAGCAAGCTGTGCAAGTCACGAAGAGCAAGTGAATAAAGTGACATTCTTCCAAAAAGCTCAATGAAATGTCTATGCATGTGCAGCCTTTCTGCCGGAGAGCCTTATTTTAAATTCGTGAACAGTTCAAGTGAGCAGTTTCTTCTCCCACCCAGAAGAGCAAAACCATGTCACTTCTTATGAACAGCTCCATGTCCCCAGAGAGGATTTTCACCTCTTGTGCAGAGTGGAGTAGACGTGACAGATGTTACTGTATGGGCTGAATCGAGACTAGGGGCTGATGGCTTCACCTTTCTGATTGTTGAAATCAGTTTACTCTCTTTTTATCCCCCTTGGCTCACTCAACCATGTGAGGCATCCTAGAAAGTAAACTCCTGGTCTTCTGCCAGAGCTGTCGTTAGGTTGTGGTGGGAGGGACATCTCTTAGCTGCATGCGATGAAGATGAAATTCCTCAGCTAATCTGCATATTTCCAGCTGACAAACTTGTACACAGTGTCTCTTGTTCCGAATTCTTTTTACAAATCTCAGTTGTAAATTGAGATGATCCTTCTCTGACTGTTTCATTTCTCAATTATCACATCCCTACAGCAGGCAAGATTTTCTACTTATTCTTGCATATAACTTGCAATATGAAAATATTTGTATGAATTTTTTCATTTCACAAATATATAAATGTTTATGTATTTCAAGGAATTCTTTTTTTTTTTGGTGTCTCCAGACAGGGTTTCTCTGTATAGCTTTAGAGCCTGTCCTGAATCTTGCTCTGTAGCCCAGGCTGGACTCAAACTCACAGAGATCCACCTGCCTCTGCCTCCTGAGTGCTGGGATTAAAGGCGTGTGCTACCAACACCTGACTGAGAATTCTTAAAATATTGGTTGAGACACTGGATCATGAGCAGGTAGGAAATATTCATTTCAGGGATTTATAAAATTTTTGAAAAAATTTTCCATATGAAGACAGGAATTGGCATGATTCTTCCTTTAGAAGGAAATATCAAGATTTTGCAGGAACAAAACACAATAAAACAAAAACAAACACACTAGATTAATCACATGAATTTCTGGAAATATGCCCCTGAATATATATTTTATCACTCATATTTAGCATCAATTTTGAGGAGAATTTTTTTATGATTAGAAATATTCCAAAATAAAATGTACTGTTTTCAATTAAACCCTTAACAGTATTTTTACCCTCTTCCTTGTATTAAGTTTTAATGTTTGATTTTGAGAAATTCGGGACATGAAGCATCTCTTCAGAGTGACATATTGGAGTAAATAGTTTGAGTCCCTCCTAAATCTAATATTCTAACATTTGAAGTAGAACTTAAAGGTATAAAGTATCATAGAAAAGTTATTTTGAATATGCAAGCTAGGTCGTAGGATAGCCGTTATGTGTGCAATGCATTGGTAGTGGTAGCTTCATCTTTACTGACTATAGCTAGATTTTTGTCTCACCAACACTACTATAGATGATTCCTCACAGGGACTTTACACGCCCCCTAGAAACTTAAAAAATCAAGGGCCTGTGTTGCTGTCAAACTCAGCTTCTTAACTATTGGTTGAACCTCATATGGGCTTGTAATTGGATGTCAGGTCAAGAAATATTTTGCAATATTAAAAGTTTCTGAATGTGTAAGTGGCAAAAAAACTCATCCAAAAGGAAGTGTGTAATGAGTCTGAGGTGCTTCTGCTCGTGTGCCCTCCTGCTGCAGTATGTAACTGCAGTGTCGCCTTTCATTGGAACACGGGATGTTCACTGTAGATGTGTTGCCAGTGTGAGACCTGCATAAGATCAAGCCAGCCAAATTCCCAGCATGAAATGGGGAGGATTCCAGAGGCACCGCCTATAGCTGAGGAGCTGTTGGCAGTTTGTGGTTACTGAGGGAGGGATGTGGCTGATGATAGGTTACCCATGATCCTGTGGATATCCTCATATCTATGCCCACATGAACAACATTTATTGGATTCAGGGGTTTATTAATAGCAATAAAAAAGGCATGAAGTTGGGAGGTAGTTAGTGTGGAGGCAGTAGGAGGAGTTGAAGAGAGGTGTAGCGGTAGACAGATAAGATCAAAATACATTCTATAAAGTTTCCAAAGAATAAGTAAAGACATAAGTAAAGAATAAGTTTGCAATTAGGAAAAATTTTTCATCAGGTTCTGAAACAATTCTCAGCATATTTCTGCCATTTTGTAGCAGATATTTATGTGAAGAAACATTCTAAGGATTGATGATTATAAAATATAAATACCAATCTGAAATCTGTTGAAGATGCTGTACATCCCAGGCAAGACTTTATATAAAAATAAAGAAGCATATTCATTTCATTAATATGCAAATTTATATTAATATTTAATAGGTCATAAATTTATATGTATTCCAAAGAATTGTTTTAAAGGTAACTTCTTTATGGTCTATCATCAATAAGTATTTGATTTGTATGTCTATTTTATATACTTATATACCTTTATATACTTATATGCATAAAACTTTCTTGGGCAAAAGGGTCATGAGTGGTGAGAGCAAAATCAACCCATTTCACAGACTGTCTTTCAAGTGGAATTAAAGAACTTAGACATCTGGCTTTGGTAGTATAATTGTCAATTTGTGGATAGTTTAGGCTTATGAACACACATCAGTCAGTTCAGCACAGGGGGAATATCAACTTATTGAGTTTACATAATATAGGCATTTGACTGTTGCTGGTAGCCATGTTACAGGAACAACAGGTGACAATTGAAGTTCTAGGTGTCAGCCCACCAGAAGAAAAACTCTTTGATGGGTGTAACCTCGTAAGCAAGGCCACGAGGCTGCAAACTCCAGAATGCCTTTGGTTATGTTGTGGGCTGCAAACTCCAGAATGCCTTTTGCTTATGTTGTGCTTTTACATGTTGCTGCTGCAATCTTTCCCTGGTATCTGGCATGGGTATATGGATGTGGAGAGTCCCCCCCCCCCACTGCCTTTATTGAAGTGTGTTTATCTCATGAAAACATCCTGATCTACTCTCCATTTATATCTGTGGATTGTCAGGAAGGTGATTCCTCCTTAAACTGTATTGTCTAATTGATACAGAGTTTTGATGGATAAAAATAAATACTAGGATATGTTTCATAGCTAAGGTCCATGAGTTCCATGAGGCCTATGAGTTCCACTTAGGAGCTGCTTTAGATCACAGCTCAGATTTATGATTTAGGAAAACATTTGAGTCCAGGAACCAGACTGGCTTAAATTCCTTTAATCTTAATGCTGAGAAAGGCAGTCACAGGTTTCATGTGTACCATTAGCTGTTACAAAGCTTCAAATTAGCTATAGATTAGACCAGATGCCTTGCTAATGGTTTTTAAGATAAACAATCCCAGAAAAGCAATCTATAGTTCACAAGGACATAGTTGAGCTATCTGGCTAGGTTGTAAATACAAAACAGCTCAATTATTGCTAGCTGGCAAATGATTAATTCCTTGCACCCATTCCTGACCTCAATTTGTGAAAACAAATTCTAACTAGTCAGGGCTACAGAAATAATTTGGCTCTGTCACCCCCCAAAAGTGCTACAGGTTTCTTTCGATAGTTAGGAGTTGCACACAAAGCAGAACGTATGTAGCTAGAGTTTTCCTGCCTGGCCCACAGTCAGGACAAATCTTTGTCACCCACCAGTCCCACAGCCGCTCAGACCCAACCAAGTAAACACAGAGGCTTATATTCCTTACAAACTGTATGGCCATGGCAGGCTTCTTGCTAACTGTTCTTACAGCTTAAATTAACCCATTTCCATAAATCTATACCTTGCCACGTGGCTCGTGGCTTACTGGTGTCTTCATATGCTGCTTGTCTTGGCGGCGGCTGTCAGTGACTCCTTCTGCCTTCCTGTTCTTTCTTTTCTCCTCTCTGTTAGTCCCACCTATACTTCCTGCCTAGCCACTGGTCAATCAGTGTTTTACTTATTGACCAATCAGAGCAATTTGACATACAGAACATCCCACAGCAAAAGTACATTTTAAGATTTGGAGCATCATGGTATATTGGAAAATGCTGGCTGAGCTGATGCTGAAAGATTTACAGTAACTCTGGAATGTTGATCTGAGCCTAAGCTAGAGAATCTATGACATTCTGGGTGTCTCCATGTCTCAACACTTGAGCTAGCACTCTCCTGGACTCAGAGATGGGAGGGGCACCCGAATTTACAACTCCTGATTGTAGGGTGATAGTTCAAAATGTTTACATAGTCATGAGTTAGTTTAAACTGCCTTTTCCTTGACTAGGAGATTGCAGGGCATAAGGTCAAAGTGGCTAATACACTAAGATAGGTTGCAAATACACAATTTTCTTGTTTTCTAGGGCTCTCCAGAAGTTTAAGTTTGTGATTCCTTTAAAATTCCTTTTAAGATTACCTCTCAAGATAGATAATAAAGTGATTGATCCTTTATTTATAACTTCAATTTACAGACTGCCAATTAAATGGTTGGCTGAGAACATATGCTCCTTGCTTGCTCCTGATAGGCTACTTAGATATATTGCATAGAGTTGTTGGGATGACTCTGTTTTTAATCATGTCTTTACTTATGAAATGTGACCTCTGTATTGTCTGAAAGATTTTGTAGGCATATATAAGCAGTGAGGAAGAGAGAACAATGAAAGAATAAAGAAAGGAGCCATCAAGAGAGTGTGTGAGTATCTCCATTCTTTAACCCCTCAGATAGAAAAGTCTTAGCTTCGCTGATGCTGTAGATATCCTTTTTGAGCCCTGTGTGCTGCCTTGGGGCTGGTTACCACAGGCAGTGGTAAAAAACAAAAAAGAGCTGGGCCTGTCTTCTCTTACTGATGCTTTCCTTCTGTACCTGATTAGACGCTGTCTTTTGTAATTGATTAGGTGCTAACTGTTGTTCTGTTGATGTTCACTAATTCTTGAAATGGTATGTCATTCTTTATCTGAAACAAGAGGGAGACAACTGTGTAAATATTAACACCTGGTGATCTTGAATGGGTCTCAGTCTCTTCTGGGGTGAGTTCATAATGTGTCTCTGTTTGCAGGGCCAGGCCTAGGGCTTGCTGGCTTGTGTGTTTTTCAAGCCCGGACTGCAAGTTGTGCCTGTCCCTTTTGTACACAGCATAGACAGTTTTGCAGTCTGTACTAGCACAAATATCTACACATAAAAATTGATTTTGGTCTCCCCATGATTCTTTTACTTTTTTCATTATGTCCTTGCTAATGTAGAATTTTGCCACTAGGTGGACATGGAGATTGATTAGTTAATTGGTCTTGCAAGATAAGGATCAGATGATACTGCTTTGGCTTACTCTTAGTATTTGAATATCTAGTGTTGTGGTTTGAATGAAAATGACACTAATGGGAGTGGCACTATTAGGAAGGGTGGCCTTGTTGGAATAGGTGTGGCTTTGTTGGAGGAGCTGTGTCAGTGACCGTGGGCTTTGAGGGCTCAGATGTTCAATCCAGGTCCAGTGTCTCATTCTCTTCTTGCTGCCTGCCAACCCAGATGTAGAACTCTCACTTACCTCTGATATAGATATATAGGAGGATATAGAGATGATAAGATAAAAGGGTAGATTAATGAACCTACTTTTAAGAACAACTTGTTTAAAATGTTTTACATTGGTATAGATTTTAGTTTATGTTTAAAATGTTTTACATTGGTATAAATTTTAGTTTATTGATACAAACTTAAAGTTAATTTTGTTATACTGTATATATATATATATTTCTATTCTTGTTTGAGGTATTATGTTTATGTAACTCATTTAAAATTGTAATGGATAATTAAGAAATAGATTAATAATTAGTCATCTATGATAATCATATTTGTAGCCATGTTAGTTAAGTCTTCTAGGTATACATAGATATATTTCAGATAGATAGGTAATCTTCAAACACTTCATAGACCTAGAGAATATGGCATTTAAATAACTTAGAATTCTGTTGACGTGAGACACAATTGCTCCTGGCTGCACCAATTGATCCCGAGAGAATGTTGGGCTTCTAAGACATTTCCATTTGGAAGTTTGTCTTTTTGGCACAAAATGGCCTACTGGGCAAAGAACTGCCCTTGCCTTGACGGCTGACAGTACAAATGCAATGCTGTCCTTTCTGGACAAGCGGGACACAAGGAAAGTGACCACTGTACTCTGCCAAGACAGGGTAAGATGGTCTTTCAGAAATCCTGCTTCTGAAAATGGTCTGTCAGATACTCTAGGCCTGTAGCCAATTTGAATGTACCAACAATGCTGAGAAACATTAGGTGACTGTCCAGGCTGCCAGCTGTCTTGGTTTACTTTTGCAAGATTCTCGAAAGTTGCTTACATCCATCTACCATTTCTCAGGTACCATTATGTTCCTTCTCAGGTCTTTGATGTGGTTGAAAACTAGATAGTTGTAATTTCTTCAGTTATGATAAAAGATAAGTTAGATATAAAACCTTAAACTCACAAATATAAGATAGATAGGACATCTTCTTTAATATTGTAACTATAATTCTTGCTCGGTAATTGTTTTGTTATATGTAATTTTACCATGTTAAAATTAAAACCTTACTTTTTAAAAAAAGAAGAAAAGGGGAAATGATGTGGATATCGTTCTATATAAATAAAACACTGATGGCCAGTGACCAGGCAGGAAGTAGGTGGCCAGGCAGGAAGTAGGTGGGACAAGGAGAGAGGAGAATTCTGGGAAGCGGAAGGCTGAGGGGAGAGACACTGCAGCCACTGCGAGGACAAGCAGCATGTAAAGACGCTGGTAAGCCACCAGCCACGTGGCAAGGTATAGATTTATAGAAATGGGTTAATTTAAGATAAAAGAACAATTAGCAAGAAGCCTGCTACAGCCATACAGTTTATAAGTGATATAAGCATCTGAGTGATTATTTTATAAGTGGATTGTGGCACTGCGGGGTTTGGGGAACCTGGAGAGAAGTCCTCCAGCAACATACCTCTCCAACACCATGGCTGCCTGTGTGCCACCATGCTTCCCACCAGGATGACAATGGACCTCTGAACCTATAAGCAAGCACCGATTAAGTGCTTACCTTTACAGGAGCTGCTGTGGTCATGGTGTCTCTTCACAGCAAGAGAAACCCTAATTAGGACAGAAGTTGGTACCAGGAGTGGGGTATTTCTGTGACAGGCCGGACCATGCTTTTGTTTGGAGAAATATGGAACAGTTTGGGACTTTGGATTAGAAAAGCAACTGGATACTTTAAATGGGGCTTAATTGGCCATATTAGTGGTACTGAGGGTGATTTGAATGGTGGGGGCCTGGCTCAAGAGGTTGCAGAGGAGAGGGATATTAGTATGTGTCCTAGAGACCATTCTTATGATATTTTGGCAAAGACTGTGACTGCTTTCAGCCCTTGTCCAAAAAATCTGCCTGAGGCTAAACTGAAGAGTTATAGATCAACAGCTTTGACAGAGGACATCTCAAAACAGCCTAACATTGACTGTGTCATGTGGTTATTAGTGGCCAGTCTTATACAGATCTATAATGAAAAGGAGCAAGCTGAGCAAGGACAAATACAGAATGTACAGTTTGAGGAGAAAAAGGAAACCAGGAAGTTTAATAAAGCTACACAAATGTATTAGATATTCTAAGGAGGCAGAGTAGTTAATGTGTGTAAGAGCACAACAGACTTCTTTCTGACTCTCCCATAAGACTATGGTCTCCCATAAAATGGGAAACTAATAATTTATTTCATCTTATCTAAGCCTAAGCAGCTTGACTTTTCCGTTTATCCTCAGCATCTACCTTCTCTTATTGAGTAACTCCTGCACAGGCTCCTCATCAGTCTGTTTGACGTCCCAACCTCTAAGTTTTATTGTTCCCTCTACTTCCTAGACTTTCTCTTCTTAGTCTGTCAGATTATCTTTCAAGATAAAACGCATGTATTTCCTTTCCTGTGTATTCTCTGAATAAACAAAGTAGGAAAGTCCTGGCTCTGACTCACTATTAGATATTATGTCATATCATATATCTTATCATACTATGCAGTTACTTTCACTAGCATGCAAGGCTTTTGCTCAGGATTTTAGACACTAAGCACCCAATAAATATTCAGTGAAAGCCTAGAATGTGTTTGTCTCAGTCAGTGTTCTGTAGCTGTGAAAAGACCATGACCCTGACAACTCTTATAAAAGAAAGTGTTTAACTGGGGCTACCTTACAGTTTCAGAGTTTTAGTCTATTATTTTCATAACAGGGACCATGGCATGAGGTCCATGTGGGAAGATATGGTGCTGGAGAAGTAGCTGTGAGTTCTATATCTGGATCCACAGACTACAGGAAGAGACTTTGGGATTGGCTTGGGCTTTTGAAACCCCAAAGCCCACCCCCAGTATCATACTTTCTCCAACAAGTCTATACATACTCTAGTAAGGCCACACCTCCTATCCCTCTCAAGTAGTGCCACTCCCTGATGACCAAGCATCCAAATGGATGCGGCTATGGGGGGCCATTCCTATTTAAATCTGTAGTTAGATGTTTCTCTCACTTGCCAGTTCACAAATAACCACTCAGAGGCTTAATATTACTTCTAAATGCTTGACCAATAGCTCAGGCTTGTTACTAGCTAACTCCTACACTTAAATTAACCCATATTTCTTAGGTATATTTTGCCACATGGTTCATGCCTTGTTACCTTATTTTCTATACACCCTGCTTCTTTGGCAGCTGGCTGGCATCTCCCTGTCTCCGCTCTTCTTCATCCCAGTATCCTGTTTGATTGTCCCTCCTAACTTTATCCTGCCTTTTTATAGGCCAATCGGCTTCTTTATTAGAGTAACACATATTCAGAATTCAGCACAAATCACCATACTATTATACCAGTTATCGATTTTTGCATAACAGACCACCCAAATGTATGTGTGAAACAATTCTGATTCTGTCAGTCTCATTTGATCTTCAGGAGCTCACTTGGGGGCTTGATCGTCTGATGGGACCTTACTCATGTGTCTGATGTCCCAGTCCAATTAAATAGTTGGGGTGACACTTTTCTCTTTTCATGCTCCCCCCCCCACTCCCGGTGTTCACACAGTGGTGAACACATCTCTGTGGAATACTGTTCATAAAGTTTCTGCTATGTCAAGTTTGCTGATGTTTCCTTGGCTAAAGCTGGTTGTATTGTTCAGACTCAGATTCAATGTGGGTGTGGACTGTGTGAGAGTTTAGATGACAGCGTTCATTTCAGGGCTACTGGTGTGGTTCATGAACTAGCTCATTCAGCTAATATACAACATCCCTTCAAAACATTTTGGTTTTTTTTCCTCCAGAAAGTTTTCCATTTATTGCTATAGTTTTTAATTGCACATTAGAGAAATCCATTGCCTCTGCTATACTCATCCAGAACTTGGACAGTATATTCATTTGTACTCTATCTTGCTCCAAGACATTTTAAGACACAACTTGGAAATAGGGAGCACAGGGTCACCTTGGAACCTTTAACTGAACAACATACAGGATTTAATACATGTTGCTTCCTGGATCAGGTCTGTGCTTATTCATGGTACTAATATAAAATAGATTAATTTGCAAAATCCAGTTCGGAAAAGATAAAAACAAAAACCCCAGTGTTGTGTGTTGGGATGAGTTCAGGGAGGACATTCTTATAGGCAGGAGAAATGAGATGGTTGCCACTGTTCTGAAAAGTAATTTGGCGGTGTGTATTGAAATCTCAGAAAGTTCACATGGAGTCAAATCCAACAATTCCAGCTCTAGAAAATCATTTGAAAGGAATAATAAGAGAGCGTCATGTACAATGATGTTTACTGCAACAGTGTTTGTACAGACAAAAGTGAAAAAGTATACAGATAGGGATATGGAATAGTTCTATAATGGAATATTATATAATCAATGCATATTCTATGGGCTGAAAGTCTAATTACTTGAAAATTGTTCATAATGTAAAGTATAAGTGACTCAAAGGTATAAAGAAGATCAATTCTATACAACTTTTGGTATGGGCAGGTGTGTGTGTGTGTGTGTGTGTGTGTGTGTGTGTGTGTGTATTTTCAGTGATCAACAATTCTGAAATGCAAATTCTGTTTGATCTTGGGACTCAGTGGAAAAGAAGAAAGACTCAGTTGTTTCCCTTACTTTGCTGATAGATTGGTGAGGAAGAAGAGCCATGCTCAATGATTCTGACTCCAACTGTGATGATTTACCTTGGAATAAGACTAAGTATAAAATATTGTTACTTTGAATGGACGAGTGGGAGGAGGAGTGTTTTTACTGGGGGATAATTACAGGTATGAGCATAGAAGGAATAAGTCAAATAAAGTTAAAGGGCTTTAACATTTTCTGCTAAATACACTCACACATTATCTTTTTATTCTTGACAAAAGATTGTTAGAGCTATGTAAGTTACTTACAATTATTTTAAATGTTGATCTGAAATATCTCTGAATCTGACATGGTGTTGACACAAAACATGGTTGTCAGAGTCATAAATCTACCTTTATGTGACTTTAGAGAAATTAAATTTAACACAATGTGTTTGAGCAAAGAAAGACTTGTGAATCAGACAGCACTCAGGCCTGGAAGTTTCAGAGAGGTTGGTTCAGCAGCACGAGCCATGAGTTCAGGGAACAAAACAGCTAAATATTTGGCTTGGTAAGCTGGATGAGTGGATTGCCTGAAAATCACCTATTTCTTACAAAAATATGTTCTTAAGCAAGGTTGTAGCTTGTTTTGTAGAAACTCAAAGGATGTAGACAGCCTTCTCCTTGCTTATTTTAAACACACACACACACACACACACACACATACACACACTCACACCCTTAGTTTTTTTACAATTGTATTAAAGATTGAGGGAAATAAAATTAAAATATGTGATAATTGTAAATATTTTTAATTGCTATTAATTTGCCTGCAGGTAGAAAAATACTTCCACATACCAAAAAAGAGACATCTTAAAAACTTAGTACATCAATGGCAAAGTAGTTTTGTCAGCAGAGAAAGTGTTCTGCTTCTTCGCTAGGATCAGGATAACTACAGTGTTAATTACATAAGTGTCTTCATTGGGTGTGTCCAGGATGGAAGTAATGCCTTAGGCCAAACACATGTTGCATTTAAATGGTTCTAGTTTTTATCCTACACAGACACTTCTGAGTACATATGAGATTGAGAGCATAGGTAGCTAGATCTTCAGGATGAGTTGGCTGTGTCACCTCAACCCTCTGTCCATGATCTGTAAGACAAGAACTAGTTCATTAGAATTCTTTGTCATGCATTAGTGTTGGTAAGCTAACCTAAGCAATGCATCTGATGTAGATTCATGCTGTGTGCTGACAAAATCCTATTGCTATTCTCTAGGGAGCGTAGGCCATATATGTGGTTCGTGAAGGCTTGCCTGAGAAGCTTCCTGGCAGTTGGCTATATGACCCATTTTGGTAGCACACACACTTGAATGTATGGGTATGTTGAAAGGTTGAAACCTTTGAAGGCAGTCAGTTATATCTTCACCTTCCCCCCATATTTAATCCTTAGCTCAGTGTCAGCATAGAGTATGCACTTGATATTTATTACAAACATATACCTTAATGTGACTATCAGCCACATTTAAACATATAAATGAGGGCAAATATAGATAGGTTTTGGAACATCTACTCTTTAGAATTATTCATACACTGTACATATTATTCGAATAGTCAAATAACTACATTTATAAAGTCCAGTCTAGTCTTCTCATCCCTGTGAAGTTGTTTTTTGAGTAGTATTATGACATGACATGGCTTCATCTTGTTTAACAATGTATTAGGCTGGGGCTGGGGCTCAGTTTATAGAGTACTTTCTTGCCTAACATGCTTGAAGCTCTGGGTTCCATCACCAGAATCACATAAACTGGCCATGGTGGTGCACACTTGTAATCTTAGCACTTGGGAGGTAGAGGCAGGAGAATTAGAAGTTTAAGGCAATACTCAACTACATATGGAGTTCAAGGCCAGCCTAAGTTTCACACATACAGCCAGCCAGCCAGACACACACACACACAGACATACACAAAGAGAGACACACAGACATACACACACACACACAAACACACACACACACACACACACACACACAGAGAGAGAGAGAGAGAGAGAGAGAGAGAGAGAGAGAGAGAGAGAGAGAGATGTGTTAAGGCATTGATGCCTTGATGCCCTGTTCTGTCAAAGCATTACACATGAGACATGGCAGGATTGGGTAGGTATAACCCAGTGTTGTTGAGGGAAGGAATTGGTCTGTCTATATAAATCTTATATCTATTCCAGTGACATTTCCTACTGGGATAACGTTTACCCTACCATAAATTTTTTTTTTTTCTCAGAATGGATGCATTGTGGGCTCAGAGGAGCACAGGTATTGGCATTTTCTCTCCTTCATAAAGCAGATTGAAACAGATGGGGAAGAAAGGTAAATACCTGTGACCTCCTTTAAACTGGCATCCATGAAGTCATTGGGAATGAAATGAGGCTTACAGCAGAGTCCTCTGGGAGCCCCTCAGGTTTTTCCTTCCCAGGACGGGATAGACCTGGGTTTCTTTCTCAGCATCTCTTCTGTGCCCTCAAGGGGAAAACAGCTCATCAGCTTAGATACAAAGGATGGTCTCCATGTGAACTGTGCACATCTCTCAAGTGTTATTTTCTTACAATCGCTGAATGATATTTCCTCAGCTTCAGCTACTGGCCCTACCTCTGGGGAATGGGGTCACTGGTGAGGTCAGCACTGAAACAAGGAGACATTCTTGGCTGTGGTAGGTACTTGATGCTCATTCAAAGGGAACACTGTTTAAGTTTTGTCCTTCTCAGGGTGTGTGAGGAAGGCTGTGCAGAGAGGAGAAGCTGCCCTGGCTGGTCCAAGGGAAGTGAGGCTGACCTTGTAGATGACTTCAACTGCTTGTGTTAGCAGATGGCAACCTAAAACATGGCAGTTATCTTTCTCTTGCTTGAGTCCATCATCACGTTAAAATTACATCTTTATATTTAACACAAGACTTACTTAGTGTAATATATACCAAATGTAATGCTACTCATCGCTTAGATTTATCCCTAAAAACCCCTAAAACTAATTTGTTAATTATCTGCTATTTTAAACCTACCATTTTTAATTCACTGTCATTTTCAGGAACGTGTGTGAAGATGCCCAAAGAGATTACAGGGGGCCATCAGATCTCCTGGCACTGGAGTAAATGGTGGCTATGAGCTGATCAATGTGATTGTTAGGAACCGAACTCTGGTTTTCTGCAAGAGCAGCAAATGCTCTTTACCACTGTGCCATTGCTCATCACCACCACCACCCCAGGTAAAGATTTTATTCTAGAAGAAATATTACAAATATAGTGGGTTTCATTAAAAACACATTAGGAAATTTTTAAGAAAAAAAATTAAGGAGAATTTTAGTGAGAAGAAAAAATAAGACAAATTCAGTGAGGAAAAAAAATCCCTGTGTTGGGGTCAAAAGAGGACTCAAAACTGTCTGCTGTTCCTCAGGTTACAGCTGTAGAAGTCCTAGCTGCAGGAAGGTGCTGTGGATATTGCTCTGTATGCTGTGAATGTGTATTGCTCTGATATGGTTGATAAATAAAATGCTGATTGGCCAGTAGCCAGGCCAGAAGTATAGTATAAGTGGGATGAGCAGAGAGGAGAATTCTGGGAACAGGAAGGCTGAGTCAGGAGTCTCCAGCAGACACAGAGGAAGCAAGATGTGAAGGCAGAACTGGGAAAAGGTACCAAGCCACATGTCTAAACATAAATAAGAATTATGGGTTAATTTAAGTGTAAGAGCTAGTCAATAATAAGCCTGAGCCAATGGCCGAGCAATTTTAATTAATATAAGCCTCTGGGTGTTTACTTGGGTCCATGCGGCTGCAGGACTGGTGAATGAGAAGATTTGTCCTGACTATGGGCCAGGTTGGACACAGGAAAACTTCAGCTACAGGAAGGACCTGTAACTCCCGAGGTTTAGCACAGAGAGACAGCGGATCTTGAGATACAAGTAGAAAGTATTCCCAGTGAATAATTACATTAAGTGCTTATTGATAGGTCGCATCTCACTTAGCTAAAATCATTCCAAATTGAGATTTTAGTGCTTATCAACAGAAAACCCATCCGAGTTTAGCTGAGCAGGAGGAACATGCAATGACAGTTGGAAGGAGAAGGTTCTAGTAGGTCTGATTGACTCATGGGTCAGTGGGATCACTAGGCTCCTGGTCACTCCTACATCTTCTGGATTGACTTTCCCTGTGGTCAGTAGTGCGGTTTCTGTCATACGGCCACACTATTCTCTGCCTCCTTTTCAGGTTATCCATAACGCTCGTTGGTGGGATTTCTCTCGAAATTATTGGAGCTATATTCACCTAGAAGAACATTAACTGTGATGTAGAGAAATGGTAGGCATTGGCTGAATTAAGTCTAGGCCATTGACTATTCTAAGGGGTAGGGTAGGGCTTGTCTAAACCACCCATTGAGCTGAAAGGAAAGAGAAACATATCAAACAGAAATCAAAGGAATAAGAAGTCATAGAGGCACTGGGCTTGGTGATATATGCAAATTCAAGGCTAGCCTGAGTAATCTTGTGAGACTGACTGTGTCTCAAAATAAAACGACAATAAAAGAAGAAGGTTAGGGTTGTATCTCAATGATTCAGTGACTTGCTGAGCACATGTAAGGCTCTAGGCTCAATTTCTAGCCCTGGAAACAAGAAGTCATAATGGAAAGAGAAAAGGACTAACAATGCTATCACAGTCTACCATATATACTAAATGTTAGTTTACATAAAAATGTGACTTTTTTGTGATAGGGTCTTGCTATGGAGCCCAGGGTATCTCAAACTCAAGACCTTCCTTTCTGAAGCTATAGAGTGCTGAGAATAGAGGCATACTTAAATCCCCTGGCCTTGCTAATTACCCTGTCTTTTAAAACACATTATTAAAAAGGAATCAATATTTTATTATTGATTCAGTAGAGAAGAATCAATAAAAGTTAGCACTCTTAATACTTACAGATTCTCAAATTTCTATGCTGACCTCTGTGAAGGTAATCATAGTTAATCTCCTCTGCATACAGCATTTTCTAAAAATGCATGTTAAGGTGGAGTATATTAATTAGGAAGTTTACTTTCCACCCTGTCCCTTCTTCATCTCAGTCCTAGAAACTGCAGTGGACATCACACAGGCAGTACTCAGTTTGGTGTGCCTTTGATGTGAGCACACTAGGTGCGGTGGAGTGACCTTTTTATATCTGTGACAGATTATACTATCTGAATCCTTCAAGGATGGTATGAAATATAATACTCCACAAACTGATATGGTTGCAAACAACATACTTCTGCTGTAGTTCTGGAAACTGGGAAGCTCAAGAGCAAGGCAAGGGTAATTTTGCTGTCTGGTGAGGGCACAATTCCTTGCTCATATGTGGCATCTTCTGGCTATGTCCTCACTGGTGGGAGAGATGAAGGAACCTACTAGAGCTTACTTTATAAGAATACTGGTCCCTGGTATGAAGGCCCAGCCCTCACGATCTAATTGCCTTTGAGAAGAGCTATTTCCTTATGCCACTGCCTAGGATGTTAACATTCAACGTATAGATTTGGGGAATTAACAAGTATTCAGGCAGTAACTTCTTTAGGAATAACTAAGTCAGGATCATATTCTAGGAGGTTAGGTGGGATGAGAAGACCTTGCCCAATAATCTTTATCACCTCATTGATTTGGGTAGGGTCCCTATGCTTTCTCACCCTATCTCTTGGCTTTATATCTGAGGGGTACTATGATAGACAATTGTCAGGTGGGTGATTTTCTAATCCTTTGCCACTGTTTTTGAATTACATTATTTATTATTTCATTCTCTCTCTCTCTCTCTCTCTCTCTCTCTCTCTCTCTCTCTCTCTCTCTGCCTGCCCTTATACCATGGTGATAATTGTATGAGAGACTCAGAGGTCAACTTGTGGGTCCTGGTTGAACTCAGGTTGTTAGACTTGGTGGTAAGCACCATTACCTGATGAACCATCTTCTCTAGGTCCTCTTGTTCTTTCTTTCTTTCTTTCTTTCTTTCTTTCTTTCTTTCTTTCTTTCTTTCTTTCTTTCTTTCTTTCTTTCTTTCTTTCTTTCTTTCTTTCTTTCTTTTAAAGACAGGGTCTCATGTAGTTCACAGTAGTTCTGAATTTTCTATGTAACTGAGGATGACCATGAACACTGGGTTCTTCTGCCTCTACCTCTCAAGTGCTATGATTAAGGGTCTTAATCAACATACTGGCAATCTATGTTATTCCCACCCCAAATTCTTTTTTCTTATTTGATGTGAGGTACTTGTAGCCGATTCATATATGAATTTTCCTGGCATGTTAAGTCTTTCTACTAGCAAAGCACAAGACACTTACCACACTTACCAGTTTAACTGTTTAACATTTAACAAAGGACATGCCCAGGTCTAGATGGAAACATTTAAATAAATTCAGCTATTAGAAAAATGGCCCCAGAGGATAGTAAAGGTTGTGAGAGATAACTGGAGGTAAGTTTGCCTAAATCATTCATTCATTTTCATTCCTTTCCTAGCAACTGAGCCTTAATTGTGAGCTTTTAACTTTAATCTGAATTCTTGAAGACTTTGAAGCACTCAGCCATTTAAAGGAAGCAATGTTGTTTCTGATCTAATGGCATGGATCACAGCTAGCTGCCACAACAGGAAATGAATATTGTTTCTGGAGTTTGGGCCTTATCAATGAATCAATATGGTTTAATAGTCCACTATATTAGTTTCCCCAAGGATATAAGTAGCTTGAAAAGAAACATTTAAGGACCCTGTATATTTAAGGTAAAGAAGTGGCATCCTCAGGTGAAGTTTTAGGCAAGTCTGTTGTGTGGTAGGGTTAGTAGTGAGGCAGCATGCTTCTCCTCCAAAAAGACCTAATTTTTTTGTTTTTCTTTACATTTTGTCTTACTCTTTTAATAGTGTGTGGGAAACCCTCTTTATAGCCAAGATAGCTGGATGTTTCTTTTGAGCTCTCTTTGTTCAGGGCTTGGCTGAATTCACAGCTGCCACCAGTTCCTGGAATGATTTCTTTGGAACACAGACCTGCCTCAGATTTGGTTCTTTTATTGTCCCTATCTTCTTGACCACCCTAAAGCCACATTTTCTCTGCTTGTTTGGGACAAAACCTTTGGCATTCCATTTGGACTTGCATCAGAGATGCCATGTCTGGACTATGGACTAATATGAGTATTAACTGCTTCCAGGGTCACTGATTCTTCTTCCAGGATTCCTAGTTTCAATACTCTCTTTACTCTGGTCCCAGCTTTCCACTTCCCAATGGAAATCCTTTAGTGGCTGCACTGATCTGTAGATGCTGTGGGTAGTGGAGTTGGGATATAGAGTAGAGCAAGTGAATAGACCACAAAAGGCATGTTTTTCAAAAAAAGAAGAGTCATGGTTTGAACCTTGGTTACCTCAAGACATACTCGTCCTACTTCATTATAGATGTATCTCCCCACCCCTCCCCCACCACTCACTGTCTTCATTTTTCTTAGATGAAAATCCATCCCTCCTAGGATAGGATTCCAGGTTCTCTATCATCCTGGGTAATTCTCTTATACTGAAGTCCATTTTATTAATGTCTCCCTGAAAATCTGGTTTCCAAAGAAACAAAAGAAAGGCAACCCAAGAGTCCCCACAAGCATCTGATCATCTGTGCTGCTTTTCTTCATCTTGTCAACAAAGATACTTTGTGAGACATTCTAAAAATGCCGTACTGAAGTCTGAAGGAAAGGAAGCTATTTGACGTGAAATAATCAATGAGTACTCTCTTGGTCAGGGTTTCTGTTGCTGAGATTAAACCCCATGACCAAAGCGACTCAGGGAGAAAAGGGTTTGTTTGACTTACTCTACCACAGTAGTGTTCATCATCAAAGGAAGTCAGGACAGGAGCTCAAGCACAGCAGAAACCTGGAGGCAGAGGCTGATGCAGAGGCCCTGGAGTAGTGATGCTATTGGCTTGCTCCTCATGGCTTGATCAGCCCGCACTCCTGTAGAACCCAGGACCACCAGCCCAGAGGTGGCCCCACCCCCAGTGGGCTGGGCCCGCCCCCACTGATCACTGTTAAGAAAACGCCCTGCAGGCTTTCTTCCTTCAGCCTGATCTGGAGACATTTTCTCAACTGATGTTCCCTCCTCTCATTACTATAGCCTGTTTCAAGGTTACATAAATCTAGACAGCACAAGTACATCCCGGGCTGTGTTTCCACATCAGAACTTAAATGTGAATAGAATTACTTATTTTCTTTCTTTTACATTTCTTCCTTTTATTTTCTATTTCTCCCTTCCTTCATTCCTTCCTTCCTTCCTTCCTTCCTTTTCTTTTGGAGACAAAGTTCCATTATGTAGTCCAGGTTGGTTTAGAACCCACTTAGTAGTTGCTGCTGGCCTCAAACTCATGGCAATCCTCCTGCTTCAGCCTCCTAATCTTTTGCAGGCATGTGCTACCACATCTGGCCAAGTATTTTTTAGTCTCCTAAGTGGTACCATATTGTCTCAATACCATATCCTGTCTGGAAACAGAAACATAAAATCTAAAACATGCCAGGCCTTGTCATTTTAGTACCAAGGACTCATCAGTTTTGAAATGACCTATGTTGGGTTAACTTGAATATTTTGAATAGACATTCACTCAGATTCAAGATTCACACTTTTTACTTGGAAAGAACAATTCTTTCCTTGAAAAGATTTGCTTGCCCACATTCTGCTCTCTGAGCAAAGAGCATCTTCTAATAGACCAGTTCAAGAGCCTAATCCTTGCTGAGGTCCCTGTGCTGTTTGGGGGTCTTCTGTGGTCATTTCTTCCTTATCTGTGTCAGTCTTTGAGTAGTTGGTGTCTGTTGCTGGAAGTCTGTGGCTGATAAACTGTGTCATGGACCACGGTTGAAAAACATCTACTTGCAATAAATCATGCCTCTTTCACTCACTGTTGTGGGAATCCATTCCTTTCAACCAATGACCTTCAGGCTACCTGGTCCAATGGGTGTGGCCCTTTCTGGGTACATGACTGTTAAAACTGAGGAGGGGGTGTGCTTACTCTCCCTTGGGTGATTGGACATCAGACAGTTGGTTCCCTTCACCCCTAGGCAGAAAGGAGGACAATGATGGTTGTATACTTTGTTCTATACCCTTGAGTGTATTATCCCCATTTTATACCTTAATAAATTCTTGATATCCTTTAACAGACTCTCGTGGGGTCACATTACAACTCACTCTAGCAGGGTCCAGGTAAAAAGTAAAAGATGGCAGCTGGGTGTGGTGGTGCACACCTTTAATCCCAGTATTCAGGAGACAGAGGCTAGTGGATCTCTGAGTTCCGTCCAGGCTAGCCTGGTCTACATAGTGAGTTCCAGGACAGCCAGGGCTGTGCAGGAGACCCTGTATCAAAAAAAAAAAAAAAAAAAAGTAGACAATGGAAACATCTGATCATTGTGTGGGAATGAATGAATGCATGAATGACACATTTTAGTGTGTAGACAGTGCAGCAGGTTCATAGGCTGGAGTTCTAACTCTGAGTGCATGACAAGGTGGGCATTTGGGGATGTAATTAGGTCATGAGAGGAAAACACTTGTGAGTCGGATTGGCATTCTTAGGAAAGGAGTTTCAGAAGCCCTGATCCTCCCCCCCCCTTCCTGCCATGTAAGAATATAAGGACCCAGCAGCCTCACCTGAGAGAAGCCCCGTGTGTCAGAATGTGGCCATGATGGCACTTGATCTCAAACTTCCAGCCCTCCTGAAATAAATGCCTATAAACTATCCATTTTGTTACTTTATTGTAACAGCCAGAACAAAGTCACCCAGAAGAGCTGGAGTAGCTACTGGGACTTCCACACAGAGAATAGCTGTTGCTAGGGCAGCTCCCAAGCCCCTGGCCCGTTGCAGCCAGGAGTTTGGAGGTAGGAGGGCTTTGTCCATGGAAGCCCAGCTACCTTGTAGTTATACTGTAACTGCCACCCACAAATGGTGTTTTAGGATCTTGGTTTAGAAAATGCAGATGTCTCTCAATACAAGTGTTAAGTTTGCAGTCTGCTGTGTCTGAGAAAATCAATGGCTGTAGGGAGTGAGAGCAGTGTGGGGCTGAGTGGACAGCCCCTGCTCTGGGGACAGAACTGAGTTCACTTCTGCTTGCTTCCATCACATCTTGCCAAAGTCACTAAACTACTCGGAGCTTCAATTTCATCCTCAAGAAAACAGGGGTAAAAATGTCTATATGACTAAAGAAAGCAAAGTTCATTAAGTCCTATTATAATAATAAACAATAGCATCTTCTAAGCAAAAAATACTAGTCTAATATTCCAAACGGAAAGCAATTTGCTCGCTGCGCCATGGACTGTCTTCATAAAATATGCATTTTCCTACAATATGGTTATTTTTCTTTGAGACACATCTCTTTTGTCCTTGGAGGGATGAGTTTCGCATTCTTCCGAAAGACCCCGGAGGATCTCCTGAACGTACTTCTGTTCCTTCCCTCAGGGATCCTAGGTCATCCTGGTCCCTGTTTCACTGCCATGATGACTGGGTCCAGGGAGGACCAGCAGAGACTCCCTCTGTGCTTTGCTGATGTCAGCTCTGAGGATGTACTTTCTAGGAAGCCAAATGTTTTTCAAATCAGAAGCAGAAGGATTTAGTACGGGGAGTTGGGACCCACATTTCTGTCAAGGGAGAGACAGTAACCTGACCCTTTCTCCACAGGCCTTCATGTGTGTCCTGAAGGACTTCACCTCCATATCAGGCTTGAAGCCTTCCTGCCCTGGTCCTCCTCTTCAGGTCCTCTCCGCCATGCCTCAGGTGGCTCTCTATCCTTTGTGTGACCGGATCGCAGGCAGCGTGCTCCTGTTCTGGGAAGGATTCTATTCTGTGTGGAAGGCTTTTGTTCGTACATTGCAAATGCTCTTGCTGCGTTAACTTACAATGTAACTTCTATAGCAAATGGGACAAAACATTACAGCAACTTGCTTTGCTGCCAGGTTTGGGCTCCCCAGAGTATCCCAAGAGGAACACAGCAGACTGGCTAAGGAAACCTGGACTCAAACCCGAGTTGAGTGGGTGTGGTCTCCTCTTTGTCTTGGGACAAAGCAGCTCCAAATTGTGACTTAACCCTGGTTTTTATGAACTGCCCTCTGCCTAGTGTCTCTGGAGCTGGCATAGGTTGAAATGGAAGGAAGCAAAGGTTAGCTGTCTAGTGTTTCTCCAGTAGAATTTAGGGTCTTGTGTATGCCACATAAGCACTCACCACTAGGTCAGATACCTAGCCCCACAATCTTTCATTCTCATGGAATTCTCAAGCTTTTGGTATCAAGAAGTATTCTTGGTTTTTCTGATATGGAGAAGCAGTTATCTCAAAGAATTATGGGTGTTTTAAAAGTGAGTTCAAAGGCCACTTCATCTGGGCTCTCTATAGTGTGTAGCGATATCTAGATAACCCACCACTTTCTCTTTCTCTAAGTGGCCATGATTCTTTTCACTGAGAAAAATTAAGGTCTGGATGGCAAGGGGCATGCAATACATGCAGTGACCAGAAGGTGGCACTAGTAGTATTTCTAAGGTGCTGCCGAAGTTTAGGTACAGGATGCTGATCTTGCTCTCAGAGTGAAACAACTGTTTCGTTAACACCATGTTACAAAGAGGTGTGTGTGTGTGTGTGTGTGTGTGTGTGTGTGTGTGTGTGCGCGCGTGTGTGCGCGCATGCGGCGCTCACCTGAGCGCTCTTACCCCAACCGCTGGAGGCTCTTTGCCTTCTGTTGTTACTTACAGTGCAGTCAAAGGCAGGAAGGTTTTGTTTGTTGAGGTTTGCTTTTGTGCACTTATGGTGCTTGCTGGTCTTTGAGGCTTCAACACAAACAGTGCCCCGTTCTCTGGGAGATGAACCCTTGTTTGTTTAACAGCTGCTGTCCCCGCTTCCTTCACCAGTTCGGGATTGTTCCAAAGGTGCGGAGCGTGGATGGGATATTCCTCTAGCAAGCCTCTCGCTTCTTAAGACTTGTAATAGTCTCTGTATAGATTTACCAAAGTACCAAAGAGTCACCGCTGCCTTTGCATAACAAATGGACTGCTTGATGAATAAGTAACCCTGCCCATAGTTTAAATAGTAACAAGGCTTACTTAAAAAGATCTTGAAAGCCACACGTAGAAACTCCCGACGAACTAAGCCAGCCTGTCAGTACCATCTTCTTCAGCAGAGGACGTGGTTGGAAGAAACCTTACTCAGAGTAGGAGAAACCCACCATTGTAAGCACTTGCCTACAGCTTCCTGAGGCAATTTACCCATAAGGACCTAAGCGGCCAGTACCTTAGGCTCCGTAGGGCAGAGGCCTCAGCTGCTGCTCCTAAACTCTGCTATTTGAGCTTGAAGGCAGCCGCAGGTACCACACACATGAACGGACACCGTTTTGCTCTAACAATCTTCTCGTTACCGAAATAGACGACGCGCTGGATTGAGGTCCTGGCCTAGTGTTCACAGATCCCGGAAGTAGAGGAAGTGAAATGTCCTCTTCCCGCTCTGAGCCATCAAGTTTTTGATTCTCTTGGTTTCTAGGCTGTCACCAAGGCTTGTCCAGATCGATGGTTTTTGCCTTACTGGGTTCCCCTACTCTACTAGGAACATACGATACTGTGCGGTCTCTCTTTCTGTGGAGGCAGCGGGACTATCGCTAATAGCAGACTATGTGATCCACGCTACTCTCTGGTCCTTCACAGGAAAGGTGTGCTGAGCCCCGCCTTAAAGTCACACTGTCCATACACTGTGATGAGACCTCTCCTTCTCCTTCTTTTCTTTAAAAGCCACAGTGATCCTTGGTTCCGCTGTCCACATCCGGCAGCAGCTTCTGCTGTGTCCAGCCTGCCACAGAAGGCCTAAAATCCCACTAGTCCATTCCTATTGAAAGCAAGTCTAGTGCTCAGAGGTGACCACAGGTCAAATGACTGTTCACATTTTAAATGCTTTACCAAACTCTGTGTGTGTCCAATAATGGGTGTGTATAGACAGGTGCAGGTCAGCAGTGAGCTTCTTGTCATCGCTGCCGGGCGTCAGGCCTTCTGCCATTCACGTCCCTTGCATACTTTCTTAAAAAAGCAAACTCCAATTCATTCAGTCAAACTAGAGTGTGACTCATCATTGATAATTTGTAATACATTCGTAGATAGTGTTGATGCTGTTTGCCTATGGACCATGTTTTTTAGTGACCTCTTAGGAGGTATTTCTAAAGGGCTTACATTCGACATCAAGCCTTCTTTTTTCCACCCCAGAGTGGCATTGGCTGCATTATTCCTATTTTTACAGAAGAGAACTATGTTTAGGGAGAAATGAAACAATATGCAGTGGGCTATAAGAATGAACCGTGTGCCATGAACCAAAGGCATACCCGAGACTTGTAGACCACTTTTCCTGCTTCAAAGATAGTAGTTTAACCTCAAAGTCAGCTTTCCTAAGGAGGCCACCAGCCTCGCTCTCAGCTGAGCTACAACCAGTGAGAAGTGGTTTTGATTACAGCCTATTACACAAGTGAGGACATGAAGAAGCCTGTGAGCTTTTAAAGCCCCCGCCTCTTCCCCTTGCTCCTATTTTCTTCCTTTCCTTCCTTTTCTTGTTATTCTGTGCCGCTTGGAGAGTCTCCACATCATGTGTATATGCAGACCATCGAGAATGAATATGTCCAGAAGGAATGGAATTTCAGAAAAATGTTCCTGTGGCACTAACTTATGGGGAATGTACTTAGAGAAACCAACCAAATGCCTTTCTGCATCATTTTTGGGGTCCCATTGTCGTCAAATGCCAGGCTTCATATGTACACCACAGAGATTTCTGTCACTGGGTCTGAACTCTGAATTCTGCATGCAAACACACACACACACACACACACACACACACACACACACACACACACACCTTTGCCCAGTTGCTGTTTTTCAGGAGCCTTTGTGCTGTTCAGCTCCGCTTATCAGTTTTTTTGTTTTTTTTGTTTTTTTTTGGTTTTTCAAGACAGGGTTTCTCTATGTAGCTTTACGCCTTTCCTGGAACTCACTTGGTAGCCCCAGGCTGGCCTCGAACTCACAAAGATCCGCCTGGCTCTGCCTCCCAAGTGCTGGGATTAAAGGCGTGTGCCGCCGCCGCCGCCGCCACCACCACCACCACCTGGCTCTGCTTATCAGTTTTAATGATCTGGACTACAGCAAAGAACAGAAAAGGAGACGAGCTAATCACAGGGGCTTAGCTTCCTGGGTTGCTCACCATGAAAAGTTTTAGAAGACAAATCTGTTAAAAGGTTTACCCCGCCGAGTGCATTAAACACTCTGATGCTATTTGCTCATCAGGTCTCGGGCAGCTCGCCCCGCTTTTATGTCTATGCCATTGTTCATAGTTTTCCTCCGGACAAGTCAGTTTCCACTGGAATTCATCTGTAATTTATGAGAGCAGGTCTGTAGCCATGCTCCCTCCCTTCATTCTTCAAGTAATATTTTTATTTATCACTTGAACATTTCATACATGCATACAGCATGTTTGGATATTACCCATACTCCAGTACCTTCCTCTAACTTCCCCTAGACATACCACTTGTCTCCCTCTTGACTTCATGTCCTCTTTTTTCTTTTTAAATTATAACTAATAGTCCCTGAGTCCAGTTAGATTTTCTTTTTAAAATTTTAGGTCGAGACAAGGTCTTCCTGTGTAGTCCAGGCTGTCTTTGTACTCCATCTTTCTGCTTCTTCCTCCCCATTACTAGGACTATGAGTAGACACTAACACAGCAGGCACTATCATTTTCATATTATTTCTAGAAATAAATTTAAGAATAAAAAGAATATTTTAGGAAGAAAAGAAAGAGGATATGGGATCTCCTTACAAAGTTTTTTTTTTTTTTAAGATTTATTTATTTATTATGTATAGTGTTCTCCTCTGCATGTATGCCTGCAGGCCAGAAGAGGGCGCCAGATCTCACTACAGATGGTTGTGAGCCATCCTGTGTTTGCTGGAAATTGAACTCAGGACCTTGGAAAGAACAGCCAGTGCTGATAACCACTGAGCCATTTCTTCAGCCCACAAAGATTTTTGATAGAAATGATTTTATCTTAGGCTGGTACTTTTTCTTAGATGAGAGCATGACTGATCTGTGTATTGAATGATCTGTGCATTGAATGATCTGTGCATTGAATGAGATCATCCAGGATCAGAACAACGAACAATAGTTGTTCTTTCTCATGTAGAGCTCATCATTGTTTTTTTCATATTTAACTTGAAGTACATGTAGAAGTCGGGTATTTAGAAGTGGGTCTTTGTGATGCATCCATTAAGGAAGGGAAAATAGAAAGTGTAGGTAAAATGAAAGCAGAAATGGGAAAACGGCCCAGAAAAGCTTAAACATGGAGGGGGTGGAGGATGGGGAAATGACCATGCAGGGCAAGGCTGACCGAAGTTACGGTGATTAAAAAAGCTATATGGGAACCTGAGACCTTGCAACCCAATTTCAAACATATAATTAGAGGGGATAGTAGAACACAGATGATATGAAGGAATGGGGGTGGGGATACTTCAAGTTAGAGTTTTATGTAGGGATGGGAGGAAGGGGGGATATGGCATGTCAGGGATGGGAAGTATGTTAATTTAAAAAGGAGGTATGAATAAGCTGTGTGGAAATCCACTCATTTTAAAGCTAATTTAAAAAGAGTTTAAAGCTAAAAGGGGATTTTTGTTGCTTGATCAGAGGTACCCTGCATGAGTAGACAGTGGTGGTCTAGAAGACATGGTCCGTAATAATGGCTAATTCCTACCTTCTAGGTTCTAAGCAAAACCAACAAGAGGTTCAGATATGTCCCCTTGGGCTTAAGCTGAACACAGAACCACTTCTACTAATCACAAAGTCAACCCAAGAGGAAGGAAGGCAATATTCCCAAAGACTTTTTTGTGAAGTTTTTCTTTTCCTAAGACCAAGTTTAGGTCACCAAAGAATTCCTGTGGATAAAAAGAAAAGGACCCCTTTGATAAACTCACTGTCATTTCTCTTCCTTTGGGGAAGGGGTGCCTGCTTTTCCAAGGAGTTGAGCTTTTTACTAGTGTGTGATGTTGGAGCAACCATCCATTCTTGCCCAGCACCCTGAAAGCATACACCATGAGTGAAAGAACAGTTAATGCCAGACGCAGACTTCATTCTAACCAGGTCAGAAGGGTGGTTTTGTTCTTTTTCTGCTCACCTAATTCCCCTCTAACAGGAAGCAGTTCTGGGTGAAACAAGGTGAGGAGAGGTGTATGAGTTGGAGCATGTTCCCATCTCACCATTTTAATCAGGTCTAAGCTTTGGCCTCATTTGAGGTTAAGGTAGAGACAAACTAAATATTGGTTGAAGTTTCCTTCATTCTTTTTAAGTAAATAGAACTGAGTCTTAGAAATGCAAAGAATGATTGGACATGATAAATTTAATTCAGTAGTTATATACATCTCGATTGGCTTTGAAAATTATAAATTTATAAACTCAAGTTCCAGTTGCTTTTGGGATACTATCTTACAAGGACTCCAACGTACAGTAAGGCTCGTTAAGGAAAGAATGGCTCAGTTGCCTTTAGCCTACTGGCTATGGGTGAGATAGGACCTCTGTTGGTCTTTTCTGTATTGAACACACAGATTGCAAGCCCAGTGCCACTTTGAGATCTTTGGCAGCAGTTAACTATGCAGCTCACACAAGATTAAGCCTGTATGATAATGAGTATTCAGAGACAGGTAATACCTGGGGGGCACTCACCAACCTAAGAAAGAGCACCTGTGTGGCCTGGGCAGGCATCTCCATGACGAGTAAGGTGACCTGCTGACGTCCCATGCAACCCAAGTCAGAAGCTCATTTTTTAATAAAAGGGGGACCTGCAGGGCCTTGACCCCCCGTTTTGGGTAATTGTTGCCTTGCTTGCGGACCTTGACCTTGATATCCTCCCTATGCTAATTCCCTGCCAGGTTTCACCCTCCTGAATGCTTAAGGGAAGTTCCTCGTCTGTGTATCCTGAATAATGGGCGTTAACAGCTTAGATGCAAGATTGTAAAACATCAGTAGCAAACTTCTGCCCTCCGGGGTCCTTCCACTGTGCTGTAAACCTGTATTTAAGACCTCCTCCTCCCCCCTTCAAGAAATGACATTAGGCATTTAAAATTATATTATATATATATATATATTATATATTATATATATTATTTTTTATATTATATATATATATATATATAATTGAATGAATACTGCGAATGTAATCTATGAATACCACCAATGTGATTAATATCATGAGTGTAATTAATGAATATCATGAGTATAATTTAAAAAATAAAAAAGAAATGCAAAGAATGCTAGGAGTGGCGGTGCATGCCTTCAATCCCAGCACTCAGGAGGCAGAGGCAGGTGGATCTCTGTGAGTTTGAGGCCAGCCTGGTCTACATAATGAGTTCCAGGACAGCCTGGGCTATCTAGAGTGACCCAACCTCCCCACTCACCCACCCACCCCACCCCAAAAAGAAGAAAAACAAAATGAAAAACAAATGCAAAGAGTACTCAAAATGTCTGAACCTTTAGTAATAGGGTCAAGATGACATTAAGGAAAGTATTACTTAGACAACTTAGCTGGGAATAGCTACTAACAACCCCCATGTCAGATTCAGCTACCAGTGAATTGACTGGCTTCAATCAGCCTGGATTATGTATAGCTCTGATAGAGATTCTATGCAGAGATAATAATTATATAATAAGGGCATAGTCTGTTTGTCAAGCTAATGAGGGGAGAGAGGAGACCTTGAGACCTTCCTTCTCCAAATGGGGCCATCTTTACATGGCACTCCTTTACCGTCTCCATTACTGTAGAAGGCCTCCTGAAGGTTGAGGGTGATAGAGAAACTGGCCTGAGTGCCTTCAAAAGCCAGAGCTCAGAAGGAAAGGGACAATGCTGACTTTCCCATGCTGGTTCCTGTCCCCTTAGCCTCCAGATGGCACCCACGGCTCACTGTAATGTCAATCTGTAATCACATATAAAGGGTTGAGTGTTCCAAGAGAAGTCTGATAGAAGTCACAGTTCTGATGGATGCAAATTGCTTTGTACCCCAAGGAAAGACATGTCAAGCTTATGGGCTACATCTGTAGTGTGAACTCCCAACAAAGCCTCATGCAACCCTCCTCCTTCTCAGGAAGTTTTCTCCCTTGATTTATTCTGTCTTTTATTGGGAGCCAGGAGGGGGAAGTTGCTATGTAGATCAGGCTGGCCTTAATTTAAACTCAGAGAGATCTGCCTGCATCAGCCTCCTGAGTGCTGGGACTAAAGGTGTATGCTACTGCACCCATGAGAAGTGCTCCTTGTATCTTCCCGAACGTCCCCATTTTCTGCCTTCCACAAAGGCTCTGGAACAAAACTGCCTGCCTCCTCTCACCTCCGGAGGACTGCCTGGTGCTCTTTCCAGGTTTCTGGGCCTGGTGTAAAATATAATGTGGACTCCTCTATTAAAAATATATTTATGGCAGGGGCTGGAGAGATTGCTGAGTGGTAAAGAGTGCGTACTGCTTTTACAGAGGACTGAGTTAAGTTCCTGGCCCCACATGGTGGCTCACAACTACAAGTAAATCTGGTTTCAGGGGATCTGAGACCATCTTCTGAACTGCGTGAACTCCTGCATATATGTGGTGCACATATATACACTCAGGCACCCCCCCCCCTCACACACACACGTTTTGATGAGAACATCAGAGCACTAACCCAAACACAGGAGGCCATTCTGAGCCTGGAGCCCTCTGTGGCTGCTGTGATTGCAGCTAGCCTTATTCTTTTGGGAGAATGGGAGCCCAGCTACTACCTTCTGTTTGTTACCTGTTTTATTTGCCTGTTTTATTTTATTTTATTTTTATTTTTTTTACTTCTACAACAAAGCACTTGAGGAAAGATAGCTTTATATAGAAAATATGTTTGCTTACACTCACTCTTTGTAACAGGATGGTGCAGGCTCTGGTGAGGGCTTAATCAGGGCCGCATCGCTTAATGGCAGATGGCAAAGGTAGGCTCCCACATGGGAGAAAGAAAGCACAAGACCAGACAAGGGAGTTCTTGGGTGGGAAGATGGCAGGAGAAGCCAAGTTTTTTTTTTTTGTTTTTTTTTTTGTTTTTTTTTTTGTAACAATCTTCTCACAAGAATTAACCAGGATCTCATGAGACTGACCTTCATCTCTTTTGAGGGCACAACTCGCAGTGACCCAAGGCCCCTCCTTCCTGTAGGCCCGACCCCTTAAAGATCCATCACGTCCCATGCACTCATGATATAGACCTTTGTGGGGGACACTTATCCCTTACCTGAACCATTGTACCTGGATGCGGAGGGTGCTTTCCAAATCATCAGTTTTCCTTAGAGACACTGCACTCACGCACCTCTCCAAGGAAAAACTTACCTACTGGTGTGGCTCTGATTTTGCCCTACAGGAACATACACAGTTCAAAAGGGCAAGGATTCACGTGAGCTTTTGCCTTCTCTCTGAATCTGACAGAATCCCAATCAGAAAAACACTCCAGCTTCTAATTCTTCTTTCTTATTTAAGGAATGGTATTGGTGCCAGTTGATTTCTGTTTTTTTAAGGCAGGGTGTCGCTGTGTAGCCTTGGCTAGTCTGAAATTCTCCATTTAAACCAGGATGGCCCTAAACTTGTAGAGATCTGTGTGCTTCTGCCTTCTAAGTTCTGAGACTAAAGGTATGTACCACCATGCCTGGTTCTGACGGACTTATTTGTATTTATTCTTTCTCTAATAGAGGAAGGAGAAATTAAAGTTCTCAGTTCCGTGTGTGTGTGTGTGTGTGTGTGTGTGTGTGTGTGTGTGTGTGTGTGTTAAAATCTTCTCTTAGTCGGGCGGTGGTGGCACACGCTTTTAATCCCAGCACTTGGGAGGCAGAGGCAGGCAGATCTTTGTGAGTTTGAGTCCAGCCTGGTCTACAGAGATCCAGGAAAGGTGCAAAGCTACACAGAGAAACCCTGTCTCAGAAAAAAAAAAACCCTTCTTTCCTTTAGTATAGTTGAGTGTCATTAACTGTATTTGTAAGGGCAGGCTTACATCTTCATCTAAATTTCATATCTACTCAATGCTTCATCGCATCATTCCTTGAACAGAAGCCCTGAAGTGAGAACATGATTCACTCATTTTTCAATTTCCTTTCAGCCCTTTTCTAAAGTAGATACTCAAAATATGTCCGTAACTGCATTTATATTCAGTAGATGGAGACAGAGGAGGAAGCTATTTTGTGAAGACCCGTGGAAATGACTGGATGCACACACTGCAGTTAGTACTGCCTGCTTCTGTTATCAGTGCTGATCTTCTCTTCCTGCGTGCATTGTTGGATCCTTCATGATGTCCTTCTAATTTAGGCTTGTGCTTTTCTTGGGGTAAAAACTGGTATAATAAATTAGCTACCCAGTTTTAGTTATTTAACATTGTATTTTCCATGGTTATATAGAGACAGAAGCCTCTGTCATCTTGTGTTTGTGTTATGTACCACAGCCTAGAATCTCAAAATCAGTTCAACAGAAGACAGAGGAGCAGGAGAAGGCACACCAGAAGTGGCACACGTTGTTTTTCATTCGCTTCCTGTTCTAGAAACCAAACCTAGAATCGGTGGCATCACCGTTATCCATATTTCTTAGAGAAGTCTAATCAAATCTTTTAATGTAATGAAGGGTGGTAACTGTAGTTTTATTTTTGTCTAGACCATCTTCAGTGACAACTGTGTCTTAGAGAAGAATTTCAGGTGGGCTCTTCTTCCCTGTCATGTTATAATAGAAAAGTAACCTGGTTAGCCTCCTTCTCTCAGCTAGTTGCCTGGCCAGCCCATTAAGTTGGTCAGCCACATGGTTATTAGCTCTCACCCAAGTTCCATTAATGACTTTTAGGAAATAAGTCCATTTAAATACACATGGATGGGATCCCCATTCTCTAAAAGTGGGGCATTACAGCAAAGAAGCAATCCTCAGATCAGACTTTATTCATGCTTCACCCATGTTAGCACCCATTGATGATCAGAAACAAAAGTCTTTTCCGTAGTGGGGCTGCTAACAAAGTCGTATCCTAGGCAAAACCAGTAGTTATTATGATTGTTAACTATTTTTTATAATTATTAATAATCCACAAGTGGATTGGCCAGTAGCTAGTATTTTTGAGTATTTACTGTTTAGGAGACATTGAGCTAACTGCTGTGTAAACAAAATTTTATTTAACATTCCTGATGATTCAACGAATATGTCCTATCGCCATTGCAATTGGGAAATTTATGTGGAAGAGAAATAATTTTCAGATGACTTAAGTAAAAGTTGGCTTTACTAGAAGAACATGACAAACAACATCTCCAAATCAAAAGGAGAAAACAATTATTTTTCGAGGCAGGATTTCACCGTATGTCCCTGGTTAGCCTTGAAGTCACAGTTAGCCTGGAAGACATACACTTATCTCTATCTTTCAAGTGCTGGGACTAAAGGCACGGACCACCCTGCCCAGCCACCTTAACCTTCTTTAACATGAAAGGGTAGTCTGTGCAAATTGCCTTTGGGCCCAAAACTTTAGATAAACATCAGATAAGTCAGGCCTCAGAATAGTTCCAAGGATCCAGGTAGAAGGAACTAAGGGATCAGCCACAGCTTTCCTCAAGAGAGGGGTGGGTCACTCTGCCAGGTCTATCAAGGACATACACAAAGAGGAAGAATTCACTGCCCCTCAAGCATCCAAACCCTGCTATTGGTAAGCTTGGTAAGTAGTAGGGACAAGATTCAACTTCCAAGGGGAGTTCAACGTACTGAGTGAAAGTAAAGGATTTGGAGACAGACCTTTGTGGAAAGCCTAGATCATGTAGTACCTGGTGTGCAAACTTGTTGAGCCTCAGCCTTCCCTGTTAAACAAACAAATGAATCCAGGACAATGGTGACTGGCTATCAAGACTATTGTGAGGACTTAGAGCATGCTGTTCCAAGGGGAGGAGTAATGGGAAGAAAACTATAGCTTCCTACACAACAGATAAACCTCTAGACCCAGCTACGGTGTGAAGCACACAAGACATGAGTTGAAACCTTTGCAACCCCAGGTTCTTTGGAATTACATGGTAGACAGGATGATAGATAAGTCCATCTAACAGGAGCTCTGCACGGACTTCTGTTCTAAACACACTCACTGAAAGTTCTAGCATGCCCTAGTTTTGCAGATTTTGACAAAAGTCTACCAAAACCATTAAACAATTATATATCTGCTCCCACCCCATAACGCCCCCTAATTCCTATCTTTTGATGTGCTTTGCAGATCACCTTCCTTTTGTCAGTCAATAAATGTAAGTGTTCTCAGTTGCCTTTGGATACTGGGTTTTATGGGCTAGGGTTTTATTTTCATGTGGGGTGTGTATGTGTGTGTGTGCGCGCGCGCGCGTGAGCGCACGCACGCGCGTGCGTACCTGTGTGCGTGTGCATGTGCTTGTGTGTGTATTTGCACCTCTGGCTTTTTAAGTGAGAGGATTTCTTTTTTTTTCTTTTCAACATAACATTTTTATTGATTCTCTGGGAATTTCACATCTTGTATTCTTGATTGTGCTCACTTCCCAGTACTTCTATTTCCACCTCACCCTCGTGACCTCCCCCCACTTAAAAAAAAGTCCACTTTGTGTTATCTACACACTCACTGGAGCATGGTCAAACTCTCAGTGGCCTGCCCCTTCAATAGAACTAAGTTCTTCCCCTCCCACACCCCTGCCAGAAGCCATCAACTGTGGAGAGCCACGCTTCAGCATCTCCAGCACACTTTTTAAGGGTTCTCTTTAATGACTTCCTGCCTAGGCTGTTACATTTTTTGGGGAGGGGTTAGGGGTTGGAGTATGGGTTGTCACAGAAGCCTTCCATGTCTCTCCCTCTCAACTGTGTGTCTAGAGTCATTGATACCACAGCAAATGTAGTCTCCTTACTCTTCACAGTCAGCAGGAGCATGGATCATGGTTTTCTGCATGGTTTCTGGTGACAGCACAGACCAAGAACATGGTCCCCAGCTGCAGTAGGACCACAGATTCAGCCAGACAAGACCATCAGAGGCAGCCCAGATCATGGACATCAACATGGACTCATATGGTAGTGCAGACTACCCACATCAATATGGCCTCTGGTGGCAGCCCAGCACATAGACATTAACATGAGTTCAGGCTGCATCACAGACCATGGACATCTACATGGTCTTGAGTGGTTGATTATACAGGTCACAGACATCAACACATATCCTCCAAACACCAAAAACCCGAACCAAAAAAGAACAAATCTAATTGTGCTGATTATTATTTTTTTTTTTGGTCAACTTTGCACAAGCTGGGGTCTTCTGGGAATGTAGAACCAAATGATAAAATGCTTCCATTGCATTGTCCTGTAGACAAGGATCACTGTTTTGATTAATGATTGATGTGGTAGGGCTGAGACCATGATGGTAAGAGTGCCACTCCTGATCAGGTTGGTACTGAGCTGTATGAGGAAGCAAACTGAGAATGCCACGGGGCACAAGCCAGTAAGTAGTTATACTGTAGAGTCACAGTAACAATACAGCATGATACTAGCCTAAAGACAGATGTGTAGACTGAAGGAATACAATGTAAGACTCCAAGATTTACCCATATAATCACAGCTTTAGTGGCCTGGAAGTCCAGCTCCCAAGCCACTACCCAGGGTTACTCAGAGAAGACATCTCAAGAGCAAGGGCTTAGAAAATTGTCTTATCTGTAATAAATTCACACACAATCTGAGGATCATTTTCTTTCATTCTTCTTTATCTCTACTTCTTCTTTACAGCTCTGATTTTTTTTCTAAGTTCTAACTCCTACTAGTCCTAATTCCTTCTAAGTTCTAATCCTTCTCAGATCTTCTCTCTATCTGTGATATACACACTTTACAACAAACATTTTGTAATACAAAAAGTTACAAAGGCCGTATCTGAGGGGGGGGTGAGTAACCATTGCAACACCCATTTTCAAGGTTCCTGGTGTAAGACTGTGACCTGAAGCTGAGGGCACAGTGCCCAGTGAGACGAACTGCAAAGAGAGGGTCAGGTCTTTATCAACCGGACTTAGCAAGCAAAGAATTGGCATCATATCTTAGGTTGCTTTGTGCAAATAACCTTGGTTCTATGATAGAACTCTGGGAAAATGTCCTTGTGTAACTTCTGTGAAGGTTAACCAAAGGCCTCAGCCTTCGAAGAGGTGTTTAGTTTAGTTTGAAATAGCTCTAAATTGTGAGTAAGCCAATTATAAGTAACAATTCTTAGACGGGGGAGAAACTGTTCTTTTCTTATGTTAGTCTGAGTAAAGAAACAAAACAAAGGCTTCTAAGTGACTTACAGTCCCTGTGGAACAATACATCTAATTATGAAGCATATTCTAGTATATTTATATTTATCAAAATTATACAGCTCAATGAGAAGTCATCTTCCTGACTATCCACAAATATATGTGCCCATAAGATTGAGATGTAATCATGGGATATAACATGTACACATTACATGAAAATGCATTGTAATGGGGAGATACTGCAGTTGTGTTTGCACATGTGAAATTATAGACAGGAGCAACAGTTTTCAGAGTCAGTAGTCCATAATCCTTGTTCAATGGGGTAACTCCATCAGAGAATTATTCACCCAGTGGGTTGACATTTGAATTTTCAACTACTATCTGTTGTATTTGCGTCATGACCTATAATAGATCACATATAATAGACCTATAATAGACACACAGCCACCTGATTTTCAACAAAGCATATGAGTTTTTACATTTTATATTAAGGAAATAGCATCAGGAATTGATAAATGAGATATTATATGACATTGAAAGCTTTTTTTTTTTTTTTTTTTTTTTTTTTTTTTTTTACAGCTAAAAGAACTACTGCTAGAGTGAAGAGCCAACTTATATAATGGAAATGGAAATGCACTTATTTGTGAAGGGATTAGTGTTCAGAAGTTATGAGAAATTAAAAAAATCACCAAAAATATAAATAATTAATAAAATATTAATAAAAAATAGGCAAATGAACAAAACATATTTTTCAAATGAAAAAATATTCAACATTTTTCATCACTGGGGAATTACAAATAGAAATTATTTGAATTTTAATGTCACCTCAGTCAGAATGGTTATCATGAAGAAAATGCTGGCAAGGGATGTGCAGGCAAAGAACCCTTAATACACTGTTGATGGGAAGGTAAATTGTTATAGCTACTATGGAAGTCAGTACAGAGGTTACCCCCATATCTAAAAATAGAACTGTCTCTCTCAGTCCTATATTATACCCAAAGGAATCAAAGTCAACTTGTTATAGACATACCTACCTATCTCTGTTTATTGGGGCCTTGTTTATTTACAATGGCTACATTGTGGAAAATCCCTAGGTCTCCATGAATAGCTACAGAAATGTATAGTGTATATACACAATAAAGTACCATTCAGCCATGAAGAACAAGTCGTGCTTGCACAAAAGTGAAGTGGGCTCTAGAGCTAATCTGAGAGTAGGTGGTTACTTCCGTGACAGTCATGCCACTTGTTATTTTTATTTAAAACAATATAAGAAGTAAACAGTTTATACCTGGAATTATGACATATATGAATTAATGATATGTAACTTAGAGAATCAGAATTATATGTTTAATCATAATAAGTCTTTTGATTTTTCCTTCTCCAATTTCAGAACATTAAAACTGTTAAGATATCTTTACATTCTCTAAGCTGTCAGTGCTTACTGTCAGAGTCCTGGAGATACTCCTCTCAAAATGTTGCCCTTTGACACTGGAGAAAACCTTAGAAGCAGAGATTTCTTAGGACCCTCCTGCTGTCAATCAGGTCATGAATATTATTGACCTGCCTCTGAAGCAAATCATAAGACCTTTGTTGCTAGATGCTACCTTATACACTGTATTCATGGAGAAGAAGAAAATATAATTAAAAAGGCCTGTTAAATTCCCTCCAAATTATTGACATTATATCAGGCACCCTTGGTCCAAACATACTTTTTCACATCCATCATATTCTCCAGACCTCTGCAATTAAAATATATAGGTTCCTCTGTTTCCTTCAATCTTCATTCTAAAACCTCTCACGTCATATAAAATACTTTAAATGAATTTATTATGCTTTTCTTTTTCTTTTTCTTTTTACAGGTCCCTGCTATGTGTTCAGTATTGAGTATGTAAGAAATCTTTCTTCTACATCAAGAACACAAAGATTAGATCTTGTAGTTTATAAATGAACTCTAACAAAAATAATAAGTTTGTGGCATTCCCCACAATTTAATTAACTCCATACCATTATTATTTCTGGTTTATCAAATTTGGAGCCAAAATTCCTGATGAATTTAAAAGAAGCTTAGTCTTCCAAGGTTAACTAAATATTATTAAAACGTGTTAACATGTGTTTCAGTGTTGATATGTCATTCAAATTAAAAAGTACACATGCTAAAAACAAACACTAGAAAATTAACTGTCTAGAAATTATGTTGGTAGTTATTAAGATCTCGGTCAACAAGAAACAATAGTACTTGACTTTATCAAATAAATTAAAAATCCCAGGGCTTGTTACTAGTGATGATAGACTCTCCTTACCTGGGTCATTACCACTCACAGCCTCAAAAGTTGATCTTATACTTCAATAAAGAATTAAATTATTTTCATCGTTTCGCTGTTATTTTGTTTAACAATTGATCAGAGCCTTAGAACATACAAAGTGTTTCTGTTTATTTATTATATTTTTCTAACACCTTCTATTATAGGTTAAAAATTGAATTAAGAGTCCTGGACTAACACAAAGAGAATTGCTATCAGAAACCAAACTACCAACAATACAGGGACTTTATCAATGAATATTGCTGTGATATCTAGATTTCATGTGATACAAAGGAGAACAGTTGTGGTATCTGGGTCTGGGTTCCCAGGATAATTTGAGTGACAGAGCAGAGGATAATATACCTAAGGTCACCAGAATGAGTTAAGTCAGATGCTGTATCCCTGGACAAGTATAAACAAGATTTCTTTGGTCCCTCCATTTTCACAGCTAAGGAACCTAGGATCCAGAAAGTCTAAGAACTTGTAAATTTTCCTGTTTGAGTAGCAGGCTGAGGAGAACTATGGGTTGTCTGATGCCATTTTTTCTGTCCATTCTTTGCTTTTAAATTGTACACACTTACATGTCCAGAATTAATGAAGACACATCGGTTGCTCCAGACAGACTGGCAAGGGCATTGCTGGGGGGCAGCATGGCTTCTGGAAGCTGGTCTGAACGTTCTTGAGAACTTGACCGTGACTCAGAGAAGAGACTTGAGCTCTAAGACAGAGAAGCCTTTAGTTGAAATTTGTCTTTTTTTATGACTGATAGTGAGACCATGAAATGACCAGGGAATGGAATGGAGGTTCCCTCATACTTTTCTTGAGGGTTTCCAAAGATGTTTTGCCTAGTAGGCCAGTCTGACCCTCCTTCACATGAACTTGATTTGAGAACAAAGGGAGTTTTGTACTTCCTTTTGCCTATCATGATAATGACAAGGCATCTTAAAGCCAAAAGACAAAAATCATTCATGTCACTCATTATCACTAGAACTATGGTGCCAACATTATGTTAAGTTTCTAGGGGCATTGAGAGAAGTCTCAGCAGATAGTGCTGACATCTTTTATACTATGAAGATGATGATGAACAGCACTTGTTCTGCACTAGCTGCAATCCAGTTCTGTTCTAACCATGTTCTCCATATTAACTCACTGAGTTCTTACAATAATCTACAGATATCCTATGTGAGGGTCTTACCCAGGTCAAGCAGGCAGAGAAAGGTGGAACTGAGACCTAAATCTATAGTCTTAGCCATTTTGCTATCTTGATTCCCATGTAGAGTCCAGCTTCTTGAACTTGGTGGTCATGACCACATGTGGTATCAAATAACTGAATGTGGAGGTCTTGAAAAAAATTGGCAACAGTAAAAGGTTTCTGAATGCACAACAATCAAAAGTTAATTCAAAACCAAGCGTGACAGGTCTGAGGTGTTTCTGTCTGTGATTGGCCACATTGCATCATTAGCATTCACTGCAGCCTTGGTTCTGAACACTGTGCATCGTGTAAGTACTTGAACACTTTGCACTGGGCAAGTCATTGTTCTGCGAAAACTCAGTGAACAATGCCTGAGACACTTTGGCTCAGATTCAAGGTTGTTCTATGTTATGAATTGAAGTGTTTTTATTGTGCAATGTTTTCTGCTTTTCTAATGGTGTAGTTATAGAAAGACTCAATATTTTTCTACTGTCATTTCTCAGTATCTAAGAATCCAAATATATTTTTGGATTCCATTGAGCTGGAAATGTTTGGTTTTAAATTTTAATTTTTTGAGTTACATATTGGCTTGAGTTTCTTAAGATTTTTAAATGGATTTTATTTTAGGATTAGGACAGAAAATTTTTACATTCTTGAAATGTTTTGAAACATATTTCTTCCATTTTGAGCTATGTATTTATGCAAATCATTGACAATTATAAAATCAAAATATCAGTCAACTCTGAAAGACACTGAGGTTGCTGTATGTTTGACAATATCAATATTCAGCCAAGTTTAATTCCTTATGCAAAAATAAGCACGTTTATTTCATTAGCTTGCAAATTGTTTTCATCTTTAATAAATGGCAAAATTATATATAGAAAATGATTATTTGAAAAACAAAATTCCATTTGATTTGATATCAGCAAATGTTAGATTTACACAAACCTTTTTTCAATCACCTATGTACCTGGGGGTCATCTGAAATTTTCTTGGATCAAAAAAGGTTGTAAGTGAAAAAAGTTTAACAAGCCCTCATTCAAATTTCTTTGTTTTTAACCATTTGTTTATTCACTTTTGGGGTGCTGTGTTGGTGTATTATAACCCCAGTCTAGGGAGATTTTTTAAGTCAAAGTCAGGAAAGCGCTGATATTGCCTATTTTCAAGTACATGGAAAATATTAGCTCTTGTAGCATAAGCCTTAAGTTTAAAGTATTTTTCTTTAGTTATTTTTATTATATGAATTAATCAGTTAATTGTGTGTGTGTGTGTGTGTGTGTGTGTGTGTGTGTGTGTGTGTGTATTTGCTTACCACTGTGCCTGTGTGGAGGTTAAAAGGTTAAAAGACAACTTTAGGATAGCCATCTTGCTGACCCTCAAATAGTTATTTTAAACTGAGACTATAATTTGAAATATTTCTCTTCATTTTTATGTAGCAACATTGCACTGTTTGTAAGAAATAACTGTCTTCTGCAATTCACCATCTTACCAAATTTCTTGGACCCCATCTCATAGTCTTTTCCTCTTCCAAATAAAGGAAGAAACTTGTCTGTTTCTCATCTGCAAGACTCAGCTAGGGCTTTCATTTCTTGTTTCTATATCTACACCCATTAATGTACAAGTATACATATCTATGTTTATACTAATATATTTAAAAATTAGTGTAACTTGCAAATGAAATCTCTATTTTTTTAATTTTTTAAAACATCTTCCCACAAAATCAACTTAAGGAGGCTAAAATATATTTACCTTGTAGTCTAGTTTGCTTTCTATTGCTGTGATAAACACCATAACTGAAAACCACCTGAGGGAGGAAAGGCTTATTTGACTTATGCTTCTGGGTCACAGTTTATCATTAAAGGCAGGAACTCAAGTGGGAATCTGGAATTATCAAATGAAGCAGAGACCATGGGAGAATGTTGCTACTGACTTGCTTCCAGCCCAGACCCACCTGTCCAGGGATAGTACCATTCATAGTGGACTGGACTCTCCTACATCCATTAGTAATTAAGAAAATGCTCCCACGGACATGTCCACAGGCCAGTCTGATGGAGATAGTTCCTCAGTTGAGGCTTCCTCTTCCAAGGTGTGTTAAGGTGACCATCATGCCTATCAAAAAAGGATAATTAGGAATAAGATGAAGAAAAGAGAAACTATAAATACATTGAGATGGTAAATTCAGGGTAATGCTTCTAGTCAATTGTGTACCATGATAACCTGTACACCTTATTAGAAGTGGACTGTGGTGTTAGCTGTCTATTTCAGAACATGGATTTAAATATTACAGACCATGTGGAGTTCTTAACAAACCATGTAGCAAGTTAAGAGTGGCACAACTATCCTTGGGCCTGAGAATACACAAGCTATGGCATCATGTAAAGCACCTACTCTGTGTTTATGGTGAAAACATAGGTCGTTATTGGCCGAAAGAACCTTCTTGGGCCGTGACATCAGACTTATACCTAATACTTCAGGACACAAAACACGTTGAGGGTTGCTGTTTCCTAGTCCCCATTTCCCCCTCTCTATGTGACTTTTAAAAATTTCTCTGCTTTCTTCACAATTTTCTAGCTGTCTTTACTCACTCTTCCTGCTCCTTAGAAAACAAACTTTTTTTTTTTTTAAAGACAAATTGGAAGCCATCAACTGAGAACAAGCTCGTTCACTACCATCACAAATGAACCTCTCCACATGGTGCCTCCTTCCTCTTCCTCCTTGCTGGAGCAGAAAAGCTGTTTTTCCTCACTAAATGCTGTTCTCCCTCGTGGGCTGTAACTCACTTCCTGTCTTAGGAAAGCTTGGGTACAGTGTCCCTTCTCTCTTGCTTACTCAACCTCTGTTTTATTTGGACTTCTTAATTCTTAAAAGAACTCTCTTTAACAGGGTTACAGAAGAGGAGGACAAGAGAGGGCAAAGTGTATGTGAATATAATAAAAATACATTATCTCCATGCATGAAGATGTCATAATAAACTCATTATGTGCAATTAATATATGCTGATAAAACATTAAAAGAAAAAGAAGGAAGGAACCCTCTTTGACCTTGAACCCATGCATTTTTGAATTTTACAACCAGATTTTCCCAAGTCTGTGCTTGCTGCCTCCTCCATTCCAGTTCCCAGGAACCCCTCAAATCATGTCACTCCGGGTCTGCCTTGGTGACATGGTGGCATTAAATCCTAATGTAAAACACACATCCATACAGTTCTTTTTAGGTCAATGAATGAGGCCGAGTCTGTCTCTGTGTTGAGGACTGAAGAAACCCCGCACCATCTTCTGCTGCTCTCCACTGTTCTTCATGCCCTTCTGCCGCTCCCATGAATCACCTCAGCTATTTTCTACCACAGGTTCTTGGCACACACTATTTCCATGGTCTAAAAAGTTCTTCCTCCCCTTCTTTATTTGATAAGTTCAGTTATTCAAATGCAGAACAATTTTTTTTTTCTTCCTGAGGAATCTTTCCTAAACTTGATCAGTTTCCTTGGAAGGTCAAGAAATAGAGTTTAATATCTCCATAATTTACTGCCCTGAAGTGACAATTGCCCTCTACCTGGTTTGGCAATAGCATCTGAATTTCAATTCTAACTGTGTCATGATTTTTACAAGACATTTAGTGAGTTCCTGACAGGGTATGTGTGACTGGTATGTTTAAATGTGTTTGGAAGGTGCTTCAGATCAGTGCTTATTTTGTGAGAACTCATGGCCTTTCAGGCTGGCTGAGCTCAGCTCTGAGATCATGGCAATTGTAGGAAGCAGATGTGAGCTGGGTGAGAGGTCCTGATCCAAGGTGGAGCATCTCACAGCTGCCACAGAAGGTCCTTCCCTGAGTGGTTCATGGTTGCTGCTGGTCATTGCTTTTACTGCTGCAGGGAGTCCCACTGTGACCTGACTCATCACCTCAGCTCTCTGTCCCCTGTCCTTTTGTTTTGATGGTCTCTCAAGTAGCAAAGACACCTTGATCTGGTGTACTTCCTGGGTAGTTCTTAGAGGCATACGAACAGAATATAATGTATAATACTTCATAATGAACACTAAAACTTGAACAAGGAGAACAGGGATAAAATAATAATGTCCATTTTTGGCATGATGAAACAGGACACATCAGCAGTAATTAGAGAGGGCAGTGGTAGAGCTTAGGCATACATTTGGTGCAGTGTTCTTTTCTGTAACATGAGTTTTAAAATGTTTAAAACTCCATATTGTCTTCTCATCACCTCGGTTCTGATGTTTATGGTAATTGTCACTTCAACTCAGTGAAGTGATGTGGTGCTGGCTACAAAGAAGATTCTTGGAGATACAAACCAATAATGGAAACTCTTCAAGCATATTATTTAGTGGGAGAAGTGGGGGCTATGGTTGTTTGATGGGAAAGGACCCCACAGGCCCATATGTTTGACTGTTTGGTCCCGAGTTGGTGGAATTGTCTTGGGAAGAATTAGGAGGTGTGTCTCTGGGGATGGGCTTTGAGGTTTTGAAGGTCCGCACCATTCCCAGTTAGCTCTCTCTGCTTCCAACTTTCAGATGAGATGTAAGCTCTCAGCTTCTGCTCTAGTGCCTTTACTACTGCCTGACACCATGCTTCTTGACATGGTGATGATGGACTAAACCCAGGAAACTGTAACAAGCCCCCAATTTAATGCTTTTTTTTTTTTTATAAGTTGCCTTGGTTGTGGCTTCTTTATGCAGCAATAGAAAAGTAACTAAGACAGGGACAAAAATGATATTAGTTACTCCAGTACTTCAATGCCTCATGCCCAACCTTCACAGAATTGAAATTAAGCCTGGTTCTAGAGTTCACTTCCTTTACATCCCACTTGGTGAATGTTATCTATTAAAAGCCAAGTCAGGTGACGAAAGAATTGTGAGAACCATTGCCAAGGAATTTGTTTTTGTCCTTATCCTTGATCCAAAGTGAGTACTATGAGAATTAAAATCTGAGGTAGGTCTCAAACTTGGGACACTGAATTATTCATTAACATTTTAATGCAACTTGGTGGTCTATAGAGGAATCTCCCTCCCTCTCCCTCTCTCCCACTCTTTCTAAATTAAAGCTTTAAGATTTATTATTATTTTTACATGTATGAATATTTTGCATGCATGTATGTATATGTACCACAGTCCTGCCTGGTGCCTTAAGAGGTCAGAAGAGTGAGTCAGAGTCAGGTCCCCTGATACTGGAGTTATGGACTGTTGTGAGTTGCCATGTGGGTGCTTGGCATCAAACCTGGGTCCTCTGCAAAAGCATAAGTGCTCTTAACTGCTGAGCCATTGCTCTAGTCTTCTATAGAGGGAACTTTGAGTTTTTACTGTTTTTTAAATTTTCACTCTTGCTAATTTATCATGAAAGAGGAGAATGCTCAGTGCTTCTAATATTCACTGTTAGTTGCCTTTCCCAATATCGAAGCTGGCCACATGCATTAAGGACTACATGTTTCCTATTCCCTTGTAGGCAGTGTGTCTGTGTGACTGTGTACTAGCCAATGAGCCATAATGGAAGATGCCATCATCCCTAGGTAATTTTAAAAGCCATCTCCCTGGCCAAAGCATGAGCAGATGACCTGAGATGTGAAGTGCTCTCCTAAGGCTTGTGACACACTAGAGCTGAAGTCTAAGAGTTGTTTTTAGGTCACAGTTTTGGAGTCTCTGTCATAAGTTAGCTAAGCCCAGTTCTAGCTAATATCCTACAATTCATTACAGAAAATGGCCTGAAATGTGGGAGTTTCTCTCTCTCTCTCTTTTTTTTTCTTAAAGAGTTGTCAGTTATTTTGTGTCAAATGTCTGAGGTGTGTTCAAACACTAGAATAGGCAATTGTTTATCATTGTAAGAGAAAGTTAATGCAGGTATGAATAACACTTTCTCCCCCTCTCCCACCTTCCTTCTTCTTCTTCTTCTTCTTCTTCTTCTTCTTCTTCTTCTTCTTCTTCTTCTTCTTCTTTTTTTTTTTTTTTTTTTTTTTTTTTTTTTTTTATGAATCCAGAGGACCTAATAGGGAAATGAAAGGATTCTGGGCATGTTAGTCACTTTAAGTTTTGGTGACAACATATTTGCAAAAAATAATTTAGGGAGGAAAGATTTGTTTAGGCTCAGTTTTGAAGGGTTTCAGACCATAGTCAGCTGTGGCATTGGAGAAACATCATGGTGAAAGGACATAGTAGAGGGAAGCTGCTAATTTAATGGCCGCTAGGAAGGAAGGAGAGAGGAAGGGATAGAGGAGAGAGATGACAAAAGATATCTTCTTTCAAAGGCCTGCTCCGAGCAACCATTTTCCTTTAATCACGACACACCTTCCATAGTTCATACTATCCGACAAATATACTCAATCATGAATCTGTCAAAAGATTATTCCATTGATTGGGTCAGAATGCTTATGATCCAATTGATCTACAAAAGCTTTGAACATCACATTCAGGACCAAGCCCTTGACATTCAAGCCCTCAGTGGACAGCTGTTGTTCAAATTATAGTACTGTGGTATTGGTTAACACTTGCAACCTGGGAGGAATGTAGGTCTAACATTCAGGTAGTTATAAGGGCATGATTCACAGGAAAGCGATACTTTTGTGCATCTCAGAGAAGATGCTATGTGTACCCATGTAGGTCAGACACTGGAGATTGCCATCTTGGGAGACAGATGTGAATGTCCCTGTGGTTGAGCATTGGATGGAAAGAGGGGAAAACAGAGGCACCATTAACTGACTATCAGTGCTTAAAACAGTACCATCCTCGGTCTGATTTTTCTTAGCCTCATAGCCCTGTGTTTTTTGTTTGAAAGGATAGAAAGTGTAGGGATCAAAAAGGGTGACTTTTACTGGATTTCTTAGAAAATAATTTTATATGGGGGCACACTACCAGGTTTGATTTTATTTGGAATGTGAAGAAATGTTAAGTTTTTTTTTTTAACTTTCAAGGAGTAACTCACAATATTAGTGAAGAATGGAATGTTTATTTCCCTTTTAACAACTAAAGCTTGTGAGGTGTTTTTTTAACCCATGATGTGCATCTTATTGTAACCTAAGTGTCAAAATATTCAGAATGAACTTTTATAGTCAGAGAGTAATTGCTTAATAAAAGCAATAAGTACTTATTAAACTTGGATTTGGTACCACGTACTGTTACAGGTCAGTGGGAATAGTCACAGACCAAACATAAATGCCTGCCTTTTTGGGAGCTCACCTTCTATTACTGAACAGATGAAGAGCACAACACATTACTGCATATAGTGTGCTAGGGGAGTGGTTTAATTGGAGACAGAGAGAAGAGATACAGCATACTTTTGTGTCCTCTGGCTGCACAAAGGCTGGCAAGAAGTAAACATTTCTTGGAGAAATTAGAGAATGCACTGGTAGAGAACATCCCTGTGTGAATTTACATAGAGAATTCCTGAAACTGGCCCCAAATGGTATCCTCAGGTTTTATGAAAACCCTGCCCAAAGCAGCATTGAGGAGCAGACATTTGGTCTCAAGCACTTTGCAGCTTGTACACAGAGCAGCAGCACTCAGAGGTAAAGACATGAAACACAACAGATGAATGACCTGCTTTCTTGACCATAAGGGCTGTGGTGAACTCGAGCTGTTAGTGACAGTGTCCAAGGGGAGTCATTCTTTTCCACTGGACTTTGAAATCTTTCCTGTTATGGCAGATTTTCTAAAACCTTTGAGAACAATTTTATCTACTAGGATAAGAGTGATAATATTGTTTATTAACGTTAAATGTCTCCATAGAATGAGAGTTGTCTGGTCGATCCTGTTGAGATGGATCAGTTACGTTCTTAGTGTTGGTCTCAGAGGGTGGGTAAGTGTAGACGTCAAAAGAAGTAGAGAGTTAGATGTTAAAAGACAAAGTAGAGATATTTTTGGAACACTTTATTTGCAAAAAACTTTTCTCCTGGCTGCCTAAACTCATAAGACCTTGGCCATCTGGAGCTTGTTATAAATATGCCTTTCCTTTTTCTGTGTGAAGATTCAAAGATTTGACTGAGGCTGGAAAGATGAGGATAATGGATTATGATGAAATACTACACATCCTCAAGACAGACACACACTCAAAGACTTACTAAGAGGCAGCTTAGCCTTTTAGCCATTCCTCTTCACCATTCTAGGTATGTAAGCAGAAATCTTGATATTTAAGAGAATTAAATAAAAAGTTTTTAGGAAGAAAGAGTGATTTTATTTATTTTTTCTCTCTTTGGTAAATGTCTAGAAAGTCATTTTACCCTAGGGTTAGTGGGAGGGACACCGAGAAAGTCATTTAGAGATTCTTGGAATGTTTCCTCCAGAAGGACTCAGTGAAGGCTGTGAGGCTGGAGCTATGCAGGAGTTTTTTTTAGGAGACTTTGAAACCCATCCTTTGTGTCTTTGACTAGGACAAGAGGGAAAATAAGTCAACCAGAAGAAACTGCACGGCACTTGCTTCGAAGTGGAGTATGTGTGACATGAAAGCGGAAGAAGGTCATGGGGGGGATGAAGAGTTAGCAGAGGACAGTGGAGGAAAGGGATGGGTCAGAAGATAGCATGTAGGTAAAGGTCATAGTCAACACCATTACACTGCATGATAATTAAAACAAAGTCTTGAGAGGAGGGGTGGTAGGCATGAGGGTGAGCAGCTACAGGAGATCAACACTCCCACTGTGTTATGAAGCCTGTTGAGCAAAAGAATACCAGGGACAAGAAAGGCTTGAGTTCCCTGGATGAGGGAGGCTCTGCCTAAAACCACTGCCTTCTGAGGGAAGGAGCCCCCTAAGAGAAGCTGTGAGGTAGGTGAACCAATGGAGGCTAGGGGAAGAATCAAGAGGCCAGTCAACTATGTGGGGGATGATGCAGCGATCCTTTCTCATGAATCTCCCCTTCCTAGTGCACTGACCTCAGAGGTGGCATTGAAAAACAAGAGAAAGGATAAAAAAAATGGAGATGGGGAGGGAAGGAGGGAGTAGAAAAGAGAGAGAAAGAGAGAGTGGGTGAGAGCATGCTGTAATGATAGCCAATAGTGTCCTGTATTTCTGAACATCTCCCAGCCCAAGTCTATGCTTAAGATTAGACAAAAGGCTGGGTATTTTTTAGTTGCACACAAAAATAAAGTATTGAATAGGACTCGATTGGATTTCGCAATACCTAAAATTTAGTTGTAATTAACAAAATTGGATTTGTTCTTATAACTGAAATGACTAGAAAGTTAAAGACGTTACTTAATGGTTCATCCTGGTATGCCAGAGGAGCTTTATTTTGAAGGCAGTGATGAGAAACAAAGTTATTTGCCATGTAATTGAAAACAAAATCTATCCCATGCATTGATTTTATATTATTATATGAGTTTTTAACAAACATGATTCCAGAATTTATGCTTCTATTCAAAGTTATGTTTTGGACATCCTTCTATTATCAACATAACATAGATCAATATCATTATTTGTATAGCTATGTAGTAATATACATTATATATTTTCATCAAAGAACATTATTTTCAGGGCTTGGGAAGTGGCTCAGTTGGTATTGCTATGGGATAGAGACCCAAAGACCACTCCACATGAGCAAAGTCTGGATTGAGAGTCTGTATTAAGCCGGTGACTGCCTGGAGAGAAATACTTCTCGCAGAGAAGCCTTGAGTACATTTTACAGGGAGCTTTTAAAGGCAAAGAATGAAGAAAAACTACAGCCTGGTTGGCAGTTGCAGGAGGAAGTAAAGCGAGCAAGCAGTTTAACAGAAGCCAAAAACATGCAGTTAGCTGGGGCATTTCAACCCCAAGTTTCTAGAACAGGGTTGAGTACTTTCCCATGGGACTTTTCATGGCAGGGGTAGAAAAGGGTGTGTGTGTGTGTGTGTGTGTGTGTGTGTGTGTGTGTGTGTGTGTGTTTCAGGTTAAACTTAGATGGCTCCAGTTGAGACAAGATGGAGGAACTTTTGCCATGCTATAGTACAGTGCATGCTGCATAGGCATGAGGGTCTGAGTTAGATCCCTAGAACAAAGGTAGCACATGATAGTGTGCACCCATAATCCCAGTGCTGGGGAGGTGGAGACAAATGGATATTGTTGGCTAGCCAGCCTAGTCAAGTTGGTGATCTCCAGGACAACAAAAGACTCTACCTGAAAATAAAAGAAAACAAAAAAAGAGGGTGGATGGCTCCAGAGACTGACCTGTGGTCATCACATGCATGTGTGTGGTGCATGGGCAGCCACCCCTTCCCCCACAATGCACACACACATGTATGTTTTGTTACAAGGAATGCACATATTTCTGAGCACTTATTGAGTTATCTGTAGATTAAATTTGGAAAATGACATTAGTGTTTCTACAATATACATGCAAAATGTGTTTAAATTTTTAACAGATATAACAAACTTTTTTTTTTGAGACAGGGTTTCTCTGTATAGTTTTGGTGCCTGTCCTGGATCTTGCTCTGTAGACCAGGCTGGTCTCAAACTCATAGAGATCCGCCTGGCTCTGCCTCCCGAGTGCTGGGACTACAGGTGTGTGCCACCCCCGCCCGGCTAACAAACTAATTTTTGAGACTTTCCAATGCTATTATTTTTTCACACTTTCATCCATATTGTATATTATTCAGTATTTTACTCTGTATAGTTTTCTTAAGGAAAATTATGGAATATTATTTTGGATTTGATTTCTCTGGATGAAAATGAACATATTTGCATGTATTGTCCATTTCTACATGTTTAAGAATGTTAATATAATTATGTAGCTTATAAAAACTGGAGTTATAGGTAAGGTTAAATTCATCTGCATTTATGACCTGGTCAATACTCCGTTCTTCTTCTTCCACATGCCTTCATACCCAAGTATTTTTCATGACTACCACTGGCAATTTTTGCAGCTATTTCTTCTAGCATTTGCTTTCATATTTCTAAATGTTATGCTTCAATTAAAACTACTGGGTGATGTTTTTATTCACTGAAACCATCTTCCTATCATGATGTTGCTATGTCCTAAGTCACTTGTTAGAGAGAGGGCCATAAATATTGTGGGTTTTTTTATATAAATAAAAAGCATTTTCATATAAAATACATTTAAACTTTTCTCAAAGTCTCATTAACCCATGTGCTGTTTAGGAGTGTGGTTTAATTCCAAGTACTTTGGGATTTTTTTTCAGTTGTTCTTCTGTTACTGATTTCTAGTTTAATTTTACTGTGTTCTGGTAGTGCATTTTTTTTGTCCTTTCTATTTTCAATTTGTGAAGGTGATGGTCTGGTTTTTGTTTGATGAAACAGCCTCTAAATGTTAATTAAATCTATTGGTTGATGGCATAAAAAAAGTATTAAAAATTGTGAGGGTTTAGGGCCAGATTTAAAGAACCCTGGCCATGTTGGAATATGGAAGGTGAAGTAGAGGCCTAGGGAAGGGGAGAGGTGAGAAGCTGTTGTTTAATCTAGTTACTGCAGAGACAGTCCCAGGATAGAGTGTGGCACAAGCAAGTCTGGATGGAGATGAGAGACCTCTTGGGTTTGGAAGAGTGTCTGTAGGGGAAGTGGACTTGGCTTGAAACAGTTGAGTCTGCGGGCTAGTGAAGAATGTCAAGGAGATTGAGGTTTGCAGGCTGAGTCTGAGCACTGCTGTAAAAGTATGTTTTCCACATGCAGAGGTTTTTTTTTGTTTTTTGTTTTTTAACTAGCTGTCAAAGTATATGTTATACACTGTCTGGGGCAGTGCTGTTCTAGGAGGAGATGTTGACTTTAACTCATGTGGAGTATAAGGGATCTGATTCAGTCTGGCTGTTTGGAGGACTAAGTAAATGCCGGAGTTTTGGATGTAATGTAACTATTTAATCAAAGAGCAATTCAAGGGTTCTTTCATCTTGTGGTGTGTTGTCCTCCACTGAGAGGCCGTAGTATGAGGTCAACCAGAATCCAAATGTTTACTTCCTTCTTATTTTGTATGTACATTTGTGACAGCATCTAGTTACACATATTTATACATACGGTTACAAGTAACTATATATAGATATGGATATGGTTACAGATATGTATAGCTATATAGAGTAAGTGTATAAATACATAAGAATCTCTCCATATAATTATAAAAAAAGGCTGAATTATTTTCACAACTCAAAACCTTTCACATGCTTCGAAATAGATCTCCTTTTACCTTCTATAGGAGCGAAACTTTGAGGGCTGGAGAGATGGTTCAGCAAGGAAATGTGTTTTCTGCTCTCCCAGAGGACCCGGGTTTAGTTCTCAGCACCTACATCAGGCAGTTCACACCAGCCTGTGACTCCAGTTCCAGGGGATCCAAGGTCTTCTGACCCAAACAGGCACCATCACACACATGATGCATATGAGCTCACACAGGTACACACGCGCGCACACACACACACACACACACACACACACACACGCACGCACGCACGCACGCACGCACGCACACATGCACGCACGCACACAAGTAACATAAATAAATCTTTAAAAGAAAAACCTAATTTTCAATTTGGAAATGCTGTTCTGTTTGTGTCTCTGTCTTTCTCATGTCTCTTAGTAAACACATACACACAAACATATATACACATATGCAATTACATATGCACACATGAATAGTCACATGTGCATCTTTAGGAAAAGTTGAACATTAATTATGTGGAAAAATACCATCACTACATTTAAATAGAGACATTTTCTAATGAAATAGTTTGATATATTTTCTGTTAACCTTTTATCTGTCATCACTTTTTCTAATTTTAATACGCTTCACACCCAGGTTTATATTACCAAATGTGATTTAACACTCACCCCTTGCTCTTCCTGTGTTGATTTCATGGCTCTGGAGCTTCAGTTTCTTGGGTTAAAGCTTTGCTCCATCTCAGCATCTGTCTACTACTCTGGAGAGAGTGGTTGGAGTTCTTCTGAGCTCATCAGAGAGAAGGTGTGAGCTTTTCTTCCTCACACCTCTTCTTTCAAATTTCTGCCTGTGTGTGCAGGATGCTAAGGGAAGATCACACTGTGCAGAGGGAGAGTGTGTTGAGCATATAGATGCCCTTCTGACATGGTTTCTGATTCTCAAGGGCCTTTTTGCCATTTTGATCTTGATATAAAATGTTTAGAAAATTTTATAAACTATGGCTTACCAGGGAGAGGGCACGGTAAGAAGTCAGATGACCTCAATTACTGTCCAGCTCATGGAGAAAAATCACAAGTCCACTGCTTCTGTCTTCCATGTAGGAGATGAAGCAGTGGGATATTATATTCTTTATTGTTCTAGGATACCAATCCATGCCTGACTGCCTTTGTTAAGTCTTTTTTACTGGAGGTTCATTCTCTCAGCTTCGTGCTTGTGGTTTAAGATGTGAGTTTCCAGGGCTCCTTGGAAGCCTTGCTGTCTTGCTTACCTGCCATCATGGATGTGAACCCCAAATAAACTCTTTCTACTATATGTTGCCTTTGTCATGGTGTTTTATCACAGCAAGAGAAAAGTAACTTGTACAGTAGCCTTACCATCTTGCTTGTAAAATGCGAGTTCACCCTTTTGTAAAGATGGTCACCACTGGAGGTGTTGTAGTTCTTGGCTGGAGCCTGCTGGTGGGGAGACCTGTGTTTTCCTTCTCTAGGATCCGCTCTAATTAAAATTGTTTCCAGAAGTAAATGTCTGTGCTGTTGCAGAACTGAAACCATGAGAATGGTGAATGTTCACTAATCTAGAAAATTCATCTAAAAATCTAATATAAAAGCGTGTTTCGTTGCTTATGTTTATGCCCATAAATGACACATGGTCTGATGCAGTCCTTCGAACTGAGGCTTGTATGAGGTATTGAATTTAAATTCTTTACCTGTCAGACATTGTTTCACAAATTCTGTGCTATAGACTGCTAGCTTGTCTACTTTTATGTCCAGTGTGAACAGAAACTACAGAACTTGTACCATTGTCCCTCTCAGTAGGCATGGATTTTGTGATTTTAGTAGGCAATATAGGTATCCGTGCTTCCCTGGATGTCAACAAGCATTTCCCAATGCACCTTCTCCTAGGGAGCTAACACAGTCAGTGCTAATACAGTGGTGGAGAGTGAAGACAGCTCTTAACACATAGCTTCTCCCATTGTTTAAAATAATTGCTTTAGTTATCCAAGACCTAATGTGCTTTTTTGGTTTGCTACCATATCTTTTTTTTTTTTTTTTTTTTTTTTTTTTTAATATCATGTCTCAATGTTTGAACTAGCTTTAACTTGTTTGTCCTTAAAATTGATTGTTTTATATATAACTAGGAACTTGTGTCATTTCAATAACTGTAAAATGTATTTCCATGGTTTATTCTCTCTTCATGGATCCTTGGTTGTGAAACTGAATATTGATTTGAAAAAAATAATCACACCGTATACTCTGAGGTTGCTTCTTTTATGCCCCTGAATTTTAAAGACCCAAAACCCTCCTCCCAGGCTGAGCCAAGTGTCCCTGTACCTGCCTGGACTGAATCTACCAAGCTGAACTCAATCCTCAGGGGAATCTTTGCCCTGGAGGAGATGGGAATGGGGGGGGGGTGGGCTGTGGGGAAGACGGGGGAGGAAGTCGGGAGGGGGGAGAACAAGGGAATCTGTGGCTGCTGATATGTAAAATTAAATTAAATTATAAAATAAAATAAAAAAAAAAAGAAATAAAAAAAGACCCCAAACCCTCCATCTCCCAATCTAAAAAGAGAATGAAGGACTGTGGTCTTTATCCCACATCACTCAGATGCTAAAGAGGATCAGCCTCTTGGGAGGGACCTGAAATAAGAGACCACACTAGCAAAGCACTTCATGAGTAATTGATCAACTTTAATTCTAGATGCTGTATTTGAAAAGTGAAGCTGAGTTGACTACATTCAGGGTTCTAAGAGCCAGACATGTAAATATACTTCCGTTGGGCTCCTCCGGCACCAGCCTTTTTACGTATTCTACTTGCTCCTTCTGTACTCCCCAAGTCATACTTTCTCAAGAGCAGGCTCTGTCTTCTTGATTGTTAACTAGAGATGTTGACTGTTATGTCTCTTGTGCTTTCTTCTGAAACCCATTCACGCCATGTATTATGATTTACTATAATTAGCCTTGTGGTCATGCATTACAATTGCTGCAAGGTAAAGTGCTATGCCAGACAATACCTTCTCCACTTCTATGTGAAATCAAAACAGGCAGACTTCTCTTAATATCACATTCCTTCTACCGCATGAATCCTGCATCCTCCTCTGGCCTTACGTATATTGGCTAAATTTTTAGGTGACTCATCCAATATGACAAATAATAATGAGGTTATTAGATTCCCTATTAGATCATTGGGCCTACAACACCATTAATGCAGGCATATTCTGCTGAGTTAAGGCATTGCTTTCCATTAGGATGCTGTCTTTGAATTCCCCTAAGAACAATGCATTTGTCCATGGCAGAACCTATTGGTGTTTCTCTGCCCACTCTCACTAGCATTGCTGGCCTTCAGTCTTGAGTTACTTCTGCTTATGTGAATGAGGGTTTTGAATTGGTCTTGTCCTGGTGTTGCCTCCTGGCAATGTTTTCTGCAGTACCAGACTGTAGATTCAACACAAACCTAGGTGGCTAGAGAGGACAACCTTGCTTTGAACTAGTTCCCCAAAGACAACTGAGATGCTTCCTCATGCCACATCTACTCTGTTGACCCGGAGTTTCCCATCAATCCTCTCTCCTAGATGAGCTATCCTTTTGAAAGTGTTTGTGTCTCAGATGTCTAGCACTCCATAATCCAAGTGATATGGTTTGAAGATGAATACATGAGGTGGTTGCCTCATCCTGGATAGCAGCTGTTATGTGAAAAGTTATTTGTCACTTGATCCTTTGTAAATGTAAACATGTTTACAGTGTTCCAAGGAGAATTTTTATGTAAAGGAAACCAGCAGTGAGATTTCTATAAAGAACACTCACCCCTTCCAATCTTGCAGGATGAGTAACTACAAATTTATCTGTTCTGTGAGTTTGGAGTTTACAGAGCATCTCTCTCTAATAAGAGATTCTTTTTTTTTTTTTCTCAAACTGTTGGTATTATTGTTCACATTATGGCGTTCTGTAAGGTCTGGAGACTCGTTTACGATAGCCATGCTTGCAGTTTCAAATGAGTGGGTTTATTAAGTACATAGCAAACCACAGTAAAAGAACAAATGGCAAACAGGAGACAGATAGAGGCAGCAGATAGATGGCAAAACATTACCGAATCTGGAATTTATAGCATCAGCAGAGATGACTAGAGTAGCCTGACTGAGAGAGCAAACAAAGGCAACGCCATCAACTCAGGGGCTTCCAGACATTCATTCAGCAGAAAGCAACTGGGGAAGTTGAGTCAGCCAGCTGGAGTTCCCAATCAACTTTCTCTATATAGATGTATGTTGAGCTTCTTACGCCCATTGTAAGCATTCTGATATTGTGAGATGAACAGCTGTGGTGCCTGTGGGAGCTATTTCCTTCTAGCTCTTCTAAAGGACACAGTGATTTAATGCCCTTAGTTGCTTGCTGCTTTCCACCCTTCTTGGGGGGTCAGCCTGACCCAGGACAGGGGTTTACATGGACACTTGACACAAACATTCTTGAGTCACAAAGGGCCTCTTCATTCTCAGGGTTTGCTTTCGACATGCCTGCACAGCACATGACAATTTACTAACATAATCTACTCAAGATTGCTTGAGTCGATATCTTCTAACCATAAACCTGCATTCACTGATTAAAATCCTAAAACCTCTTTCTTTCTTATAGAAAGAAATGTGACACATATATACTCCAGAATGATTCTTCTGCATGAAGTGTGGAAAGGAAGATTAATTAATTCAGAGTATGGAAGGGGACTGAGAAGAAAGGAAGATTGAAGAGTTAAAATTTGTAATTGGCAAAACAGTTTGCCAATTTTGCAGATCTTGATAGGTAAAATTTGGGGATGGTTTTGTCTCTAATTATAGCTGGTAGCCAGTTAAAAAAAATACCCAGCGAAACCTCACATTTTGAAATTGCAGTGACTTACCATTGTTTCAGCACAGTTAGCATCATCACTTTGTGTTTGGTAACTTGTGTTTTATGTACCCAGGGGAATCTGTTAAAAGTCAAAGACTGTTTTTCTGACTGGTCTTTCTGCCAGAGAGCAGCGATGTTTGTAGTAAGATCGTAAAAAACTATCTTGGCAAGCTCATTTAATCCTTACACACTCTGAAGCTCTCTTTTCTTTTTGATACTCATTTTGTTTTCTCTGATGACTGATTTTTTTTTTCAGACAGGTAGCATGGTTTTATAATCTTGGTCCTTAGACATCCTGTTGCATTTTGGTGGACCCAGACAGTAAATGTTTTAGTGGGAGGACCTTGACAGATGACTACTGTCTGTCTCACTGAAATTAGTCCCATGTTGTGGTTGAGCACAACTTGCCCTGACAGAATTTGATTTGTCTCCTTTAAGCTGCAGATTGCCGAGAAACTGAACAATGCAAACCAAACCTAAACACAGGGATCAACTGTGTCTCCCTCAAAGAACAACACTGTTTTGGAGTGAAATCCTCTAGGCTTGCCAGCAGCACAGACGCCAGGATTGAGTTCTTTATGAGACCGCAAAACCTAGTTATCAAACGATAGGGTTCTGGACTCAGTTTTTGGCAAACTGCCTGGTGTTATTGAGAACAATCACAGCTCCTCATGAGGATACTATTCTTTATTCACCTTGCTAGGCATAGTGATAGATTCTATTAACCACGAGATGTTAGTCCCAGAGAAAATTGTCCCCCCACCCTATAAATTTCTCATTGTTATTAAGTCATTACAGAGAAAGAGAATATTTAAATACAATTCTGTGCTGGATAGTTTTATGTCAACTTAATATAAGCTAGAATCATCTTGGAAGAGGGAATCTCACTTGAGAAAGTGCCCCCATTAGATTGGGCTATAGGAAAGACTGGTACATTTTCTTGATTGATGACTGATGTGGGATGTCCCAGCTCTCTGTGGATGATGCCATCCCTGGTCTTGTGGTCCTGGGTGCTATGACAAAGAAGTCTAGGCAAGCCATGAGGAGCAAGCCAGTAAAGCAGCACTCCTCCATGGCCTCTGTGTCAGCTTCAGCCTCCAGATTTCTGCTCCAACTTCCCTTCATGATATGCTCTGATGTGGAACTAACTATAAGCCGAATAAGCCCTTTCCTCCCCAAGTTGTTTTTGGTCATGGGGTTTTGTCACAACAAAAGAAACCCAACTAAGACACATTCCTTACAGGTGTGTTAATATGACCTCACACAACAAAGCTTAAAAGATTATAATGTAATATTATGAATAAATAAGAATCTTATAATTAGTTATTAAACAAAACTATTTGGGAAAATCAATTCGTTTCTTCACACTCCATGTCAAATATCAAAATGAATCTCAGCTATGTAAAAGAATTTAATGTTAAATACAAACATAGAGAAGAAAATGCAGTTGGTTATTAAACCAATGGGGCTGATTTCTATGCCTGAAGACCACAGAAAAAATGAAACAAAGAAGGCTGCTTGACTTCCTCTGGTTGCTGCTCTGGGAGGATGGCCCGTGACAGATGTCTCTGGGTTGTAGATAGGCTGCTACCATTTCTTTCTAAGTGCATTTCCCACAGCATTGCTGCTGAACCGAATAAAAGCAATGTGTGTCCCCTGGATGCTGGGTGGAGACGTGCATTCTAATTTAGTAGTTTAAAAACCGTACACTGGAGTAGCACAAATTACCTTTCAACACATTATATATAACATGCGCCGTAATTATACATTATCCTTTAAAACACTTAATTTTTCCCTTCTATAGTTTCTTACTTTCCTTATTAAATAGCTTGTTACAAGTCAGTGTTTATGAGATTATAGTAATAAAATGCAAGATGGGGGAGGGAAGGAGGAAAAGGAAGGGATGGGAGGAAGTACAAGGGGAGAGGAAGGGAACAGAAGGCAGTCATGACATGAAGGGGCTAGGAGGAGAGCCTGACACCAACATGCTTTACAAAAGCAGATCAGGGAATAAGGCGGCAGGAGAGATGAGGGTGACATGGGACAAAGGAGCAGGCAGGGTAGGGCTAGATCCTTCTTCTCAGTTCTCAACATCAAGGTGGCCTCAGGCTCAAAGCCAGATCGCTCATCTACCTAAGGAAATGTATCTCAACACCCGAAGGCCCTTGTTCCTTTGTCACTGTATCCTCTTACCCTCACAGATAGGCATCATTTATTTGTGTGCATTGAAAAGACAGAAGTTTTAAGAGCTAAGCACATAGGAATAATCAAAGCTATTTGGTGTCCATGACCTAGGCTTGGATGTGGGGTTCTGAGTCTCCCCTGGTTATTCCTTCCTGGACCATGCTGACCTTTTCTCAGCATAGAGTCCCCATGTACTTAACCCAGGTTTGCGGCTGGGAAGCAGAGGGGGAGAGGGGCAGAAGGAAGGAGATAGTGGGAGATAGTGCGAGGGAGAGAGAGAGAGAGAGAGAGAGAGAGAGAGAGAGAGAGAGAGAGAGAGAGAGAGAGAGAGAGAAGGAGGAGGAGGAAGAGGAGGAGGAGGAGGGGAGGAAGAAACAGGTACAGATGTCAGAGGACGGCTCTTGGGGAATCACTTTTGCCTACCACTTGGTGTGATCTGGGGGTTGAATTTAAGGTTGCCAGGCCTGTGGACAAGGGCCTTCACTTGCTGAGCCATCCCACCAGCCTATTGTCCTTTATTTTGTCCCTATGTTTTCAACACTACTGCCTAGGGTTTTCAGGCTGGCTGAAAGAAGCGAAGTCAAGGAAGGTGCCCGGGCATTTGGTCTGAACAAAGGGGCTGAGCGTTATGCTTGGTTGTCACTAGCCCAATCTACACAAACATAGGTGGGCCCCAGAAGGCAGTCAATACTCTTTCTCTAGAATTGAGTAACTGGCCCAGATCAAGAGTCACTCAGCGGCGCTTCCTGTTCCTCTCAAGCCTACTGTGTGTGTTTGATTTTGCTTCTTCTGGCCGTTCACCCCCTGACACTTTCCAATGCACTGATCTCCCATGAATACCTCTCTCTCATGGTAGTCTTTTTGATTTCTTAAGCATGGCTTGTTTTGAAACTTCAAGTCTGTGGGCCTTTAGCTGTGACTGTTCTTTGATCCCGAGCCAACACTTTCCTTTTGAAAGAATCATCTTGTGTAAATATACTAAACTGCTGCTGGGACCCTCCCTTTGCTGACATGGTGGAGACACAGGGCTGCCCCTTCCAGGAATCAAGATTCCCAAAAATCCCAGATTGGCCTCCTGCCCAGAAGGTTACAGTGGGTGTTGGACCACAGCAGCTTAAGAACTCACTCCTCTTTATCTAGTCAGTAAAGGCTGAACTGGGCAGGTCAGATGGATGAATTGTTTTGGGTCTTACACAAGGAAAAAGTTGTAAACTAGGAATCAAGGAAGAGAAATTTAGGATCTAATTTATGGTTCTTGGTACTTTGTTTGTGGGAAGAAAAATATGACTTTGTTGGCTGGAAAATCAAAAGACCCAATCCTTGGAAGAGAGAGTGTGTAACTGATAACAATACAGCCAATGTTTCCAACAGTTGAAAATGAAATGTAAGTTGTAATCATCCTTAGAGTTTGAGGCCTTTGAGATTACTTGGGTTTGTGTTCTGAAACTTTAGTAGTTGGCCTCCTTCTTTGAATTTCTTCTAACACTGGAATTGCTAATATCTCTGCTTTCTATGTCATCAGCTAGCATACATATGAAAAGATAGAGTTTTAAAGAGCTTTGTCACATACTAGTAACCAAAACTACTTAGTCTCCTATTTTGCTACTAGTTAACATTACAGCTAACATAAGCTAGTCTTTAAAGAGGAGTTAAAATAAATTAAAAAATGAACTAGAGAAATTTGATGTATATGAATGGATTGGACATGCATATTGTAAAATAGCAATGCTGAGTTGCAAAACTGTTGGAAACATGGCATTAAATCTAAACCACATATACCTTAAACTTGAAGTTTAGGCTAGGTGGATGGTAGATAGGACAAAGGTGATAATTGGAAACTCAATGAATGACTGCCATGTTGTCTCTTACATGGAATGTAAATTGATGGCAAAAATAGCATTGTTTTCTCGATCTCAAAGTTTGCCAGTGGTTTCTGATGATACAGTAGAGAAGCAGTTTGGTTCCTCTAGCACATTTTATTAAGACAAGCTGTAGCACGAAGGCCACATATGATATTTAACTCATGTTTATAGTGATTGTGCATCCAAGGAAAAGTTTTCAAATGCCTATCACATTCTGATTCATTTGTATACTTCACCATGTCAAATGTGACTCCACAATTTGAAAATCTCCCCAAAATAATTCATATATAAATATAAACACACTTTGGAGATATTCTTGCATTATCAAAAACAACAAGTAAGCACTCAGTAAAAAGAAGCTATCTTGGATGTCAATCCCATTGTCTATCGAAAGCTGAATTGCTTTTTAGAAGTTGCTCTTTTCTCATTCAGGCAATAAATCAGGATGATTTGAAATTGGAGAAGAATACAGGTCCCATACCCAGCCCTCTTGAACAGCTACTATAATTCTCGGCCTACTCCTATATTTGCATTTTAAACGTCTTATTTAGTTACCAGTTTTTGCTTTTCTTTTAGAAAAAAGGTCTCACTATGTAGCTGAAGATGGCCTTGAACTTGCAATATTAATACTTCAGGAAGAAATCCTGCTGGGATTACAGGCACACACCTCATGCCTGCTTTTGCATTTTAAAATTATCATTAATTGAATTTAATTCATTTATTTCACATCCTGACCACAATTACCCCCCCCCCACACTTCCATTTCTTCCCACTGCCCTCTAGCCCCATCCACTTCTCCTCTGTTTCTGTTCAGAAAGGGGCAGGCCTCCTATGGATGTGGGCAAAGCATCGTACATCAAGTTGAGCTAGGACTAAGCTCCTGCCTTGTATTGTTGTGGTCTGAGGCTCCAAGTCAACCTTAGCAGATACAAGAGGTTACCTTAAGGCAAGATTTAAGGCAGGGCAGCACAAGAGAAGTGGAGAATGGAAGGGGATTGATTGACCAGGGCCATAGAACAGACTCCGGAGCTGAACTGAAACCTAGAATGTTAGTTGAAGCAAGCACTTAAGCTCAAAAATCACAAACACTTGTTGCCAAGTTACAGTTACAATTTTAACCAATCGGGATTTAGAGATTAGGGGCTTCCTTGAATGTTCCATTATTGTCAATCAACATACAATGTAAGCTTTTCAGTCCAGCCAATCAGCTTCCTCTGTTCTTTCTGTTGTTGGGAACAACTATAATGTTTTGACTATTTCTATGGTTTAAGGAGGAGGTGGGTCAGCTATGGGGAGGTTCCCAGCTGCCCTAGGGCTTGGGAACTGAACTTTGTTTACACTACAGGTAAAATGGAGTCTAAAGTCAAAATGGCAGCACTCAGGACAAGGTGCTTTTGCCTGTTCCCAACATTATTAAGGCTGGGCAACCCAGTATGAGGAATAGGTTCCTGAAAGTCAGCCAAAGAGTTTGGAACAGGCCCTGTTCCCACCACCAGCAGTCCCACAAGTAGACCAAGTTACATAACTGTCACACATATGTAGAGAGCCTACATCGTTCCCATGCAGGTTCCCTAGCTGCCCATCTAGAGTCTGTGAGCTCCTATGGGCCCATGTTGTTTCTGTGGGTTCCCTTGTGATGACCTTGACCCCCTAGCTCATACAATCCTTCCTCCCTCTCTTCAATGTCATTCCCCAAGCTAGGCCCAGTGCTTGGCTGTGGATCCCTGCATCTGTTTCCATCAGTTAGTGGGTACAGGCTCTCTGATGACAACTGGGATAGTTACCAATCTGATTACAGGAGATGGCCAATTCAGGCTACCTATTGACTATTTCTAGGAGTCTTAGCTGGGGTCATTCTTGTAGATACATGGGACTTTCCCTTGCATCAGGTTTCTACCTGACACCCAAATGCTGCTTTTACATTTTAAAGTACATATTCTTTTGGAAATTGAAAAGGAAATTTGAAGATAGAAACTTGTTTTGAGATTAGAAGATGTTGCCTCAAGCAAACCTTGGCTTAGATAGACGATATCTATGACTAATTATATAGGCTATTTTTGGGACATGATCTTAGTGGGAAAGACAGGGGTTTATCAAATATTCAGGGTTTCAAGGTGTTAAAATCAATTAAAAACGAGTTCTGGGATAGCTATTTTCTACCAGATCCCCTGTCCTTTCCTCTTTATGAGTCCAGTAGAGAAGGTACTCAAAATCTATCAGGTGTGTGAGAGAAGACTCATCTATCAGGATGGAGAGTTGTTTTTTTTTTTCTACCCACATCTTTGCCAGTTTCCATAATAACGATGGCAATGATCCCATTGGCAAGACACCTTTAGTTCTAGGAATGGGATTTATTTTTTTGATCAGGGAACATGTGGTCCTTATCAGGTGCATGCAAGTGGCTTGGGGTTTGATATACACACCTCAGCTACAGAAGCCTAGATTTTACCCGTCCAAGTGGGGGAAAATACTCTCCCAAGAGCCTCACTGTGGATTGGCATTCAGGAAGCTTGTAAGGTGCCATGGAACTGTCATTCATCACACAGGAAAAGGGATGTATCAATGTGATTTTAAAACCCATGAGGAAAGAAAAATGTGTGATGCGTCCCCAGCATTCTTCTTTCCATTCAGCACCACGAAGACCAAATAAACCTGATGTTGATTGCTAAGGATGCCCAGGCACATGGTGGAAGAGTTGATTTACCAACAGCTACTGCCACCCAAATTTCATATTCTTTGAGAAAAATTCTATGGGAGAGATGGGCAAACAGCAAAAGAATCCTGGGGGTAGACTGAAGAAACTTCTAGATGCTGAAAGACGAGGAAATCAGTGTGTCTCCGCAAAACGCACTTGCCAAGTGGGATTGTGAGTTGATAGACTAGAATAAGGAATAGCTGATGAAACTTTTGTATTCCTTTATCGACTGGTTAGCAATCCAAGCCTTTCTCGACTGAACCCAAGTTGACAGCAGCTAGCACCATGCTGTATGGTAGAACACACAGCCCTGGGATGGAGGGAGGCTTGGGAATACACATGGAAATGATAGCACCATTTTTGAGCTGCCTATTTGTAGTTCAATCCTTTAAAAATTATTCTGGTTGCTTTGAGGATGAAGCTTCATTTTGGCTTCTCTGAACCTTTTAATCCAACTCTTCTTCTTCTTCTGAGGAGCCTTCAACAACCATCAGCAGGTGAGAGCTAGCTGGGAGCTGACATCTTTGATTTATTTAACAGTCATCTTTATCTCATTCAAGATACTTGTATGCTTAAAAGATGTCGAGGGACTAACTGCGTATGTGTGCAGGTGTGTCAAGAGTGGCTGTAGTGAAATTGTACAACTGCGTGCACACTAAAACCATTTCCTTGTCCATCTGAAATGAGTGAGTTATTTGTTAGGAGACTTCGTTATCAGTAAGGCTGTTAGAAAAGACAGTTACAGATGACAAGGGATCAGGGAAATAAAATTGGATGGAAAATCTTTTCAGTTGCGCATTATGAGGTTTCCCAAAAATCTTTTCAGTCGCCGCATTATGAGGTTTCCCCAAGTCCTTCCCCTTATCTCCTCTTTTCTTTCCTTCCTTCTTCCTCTTCTCCTGCTCTCTCCCTCTCTCTCCCTTTCTCCCTCCATCTTCCTCCCCCTTTTCCTTTTCTCTCTCACCCTTCCCCATTCCTCCCCCTTTCTCTCCAATAAGAACCCTATAGCTAGGACAGATTTCATGATTAATGATGTTATTTTGACCTTCCTATCAATTCAAACTACTCTAGCTAAGATTAAAAATAAATAAACGAAAATTTAACCAAGTATCGTAATCATAAAACATCCCTCCCTTTTTTTGTTTCCCCACATCTCTCCTTTCCCCTCCCATTCTTGGCTCTCTCATCTCTTCTTCTCCCCATCTCTCTCCTATCTCCTCCTCTCTTCTCCTCTTCTTTTTGTTTTTGAGAAGACTCTGGCTATAGAGCCCAGTCTGTTCTGGAACTCTCAATAGTCCTGCCTCAGCTTAAAAATCTATTATAACCCTAGTTGTTGAAACCTAACGGTGCTTTGTTGGTGATGTTTCTGTATTCCACTTTAAGCTCAGCTGCTGAGCTATTGACCAAATTCTTCTATTCCGAGAAGAAAGTGGGGCCCTGTCCTTCGGTATTGAAACGTGGATTTTGTTTTTCTAGGCTTAGTGGTTTATCTCACGAGCTTTGCAGCAGTGTCTCTCTATTCCAGGGGAAATCAGTTATGTTCCCTGATGTTCCTACTACAACATAAGAGATCTTCCCGCACATTTCCAGGAGAACAGAAGTCAGAGCGAAGCCGGAAGGAAAATTGTTGTTGTTTGTCTGGCGTGGTCTTCTAAAACGACAGCTGAGCTTTCAGAATTCACATTAAAAATGTAAACGTTCAGTCGGGGGATTGCGACATGCTCCAATGCAAATATCGAAAACTCCATCTAGTCAGAGCCCAAACTTGTTTTATTTAACCAATCAATAAATATTTATTGACTACTTGGGACTGGGCAATGTGTCACAGAGCTGAACTCAGCGTTGTTGCTTGGCTTCTTTTATTTCCCGGTGTGTGCTGCCCTTTGTGAGGCTCACTCTTATTTTGTGGCGCTACACCCAGACAGATCAATAGATAACTCTTAGTCTTTTCCACACATGTGTGTCCCCCTATTCCTGTCTTTCTTTCCAGATCAGAGAGCTTCCCCATCATTGTGGGTCTTAGCTGTGGTTTTACTTCTGGCCTCTGGGGTATCAGTTTGGATGCTGAAGGTACAGAGTGTCCCCTAGGACTGGGATTAGAGTACAATGGAGGGCTGTGAAAAATCTAGGAAGTCTCTGGAAGTAGGTAAAAAGAGTGAATCAGGCCAGATGACCTGAAAAACAGGAAGAGGACCATGGCCGCAGATAACAGACTCTCATCAGAGAGGTGGGTAATGCCATGTGGTCCTGACAGTAATGATACAGTTCAGCTTCAGGCTTTAAGTCATGTTAAGACCAGTGAGAGAAAATCTTAGCATTGTATCCTTTCTAAAGCACATCTTCAACTTTGTGTTCTGGCAACCTGACAAAACTGCCCCTCTCTACCTGCATGCTCTCTTCTTTCATGTCTTCATCTTCTTTGGTGTGCATGTGTGGTGTATGTGTGTTTGTGCATGGATGTATGAGGATGCATGTGTGGAGGCAGAGGCTGACTTTAGATATTTTCTTCTGTTGTGGTACACCATTTATCTATCTATCTATCTATCTATCTATCTATCTATCTATCTATCTATCTATCTATCTATTTGAGACAGAGTCTCTTACTGAACCTGGTGCTCATGGACTGGCCAACAAGCTCTGGAGATTTCTTTGTCTCTGCGCTTCCAAGGCTGGGGTTACATGCGCATGCTACTGTTCCCAGATTTCACAGGGGTGCTGGGGATCTGAACTCAGGTCCTCATACTTGCATAGCCAGCGCTTGCTTTGCCCACGGAGCCATCTTCCCAGCCCTGTGACTGGTCTTTGTATCTTGACCCATTATTTCTTTCTGAAATTATTTTGAGCACTCAAGATCCAGTTTAATGCTAACAACTCTTCAAACTTTTTCTGGGAATGGATAATTTTCTCCTTGAGGTTCATTTCTGAAGAAGTAAGGAGTGAGAATTTATTACATATGCACACGAAATACTTGATTTTGTGGTTGTTTAAACATTATTGGAATGTGGATAAAAGTTATCTGTAATTTCAAGAAGCAAAGAATGGGTCTAGAGACTAATGATGCCGTCTTTTTGAGTAATCATGATTTATCCACTAGGATTCTGAAGTAAGATCCAAGTATGGAGAAAACTAGGAACACATTAGGATGATATTTTTATTAATTTAATTTTATTTTTAAGGTTGAGCAGTGGTGGCTCATACCTTTAATCCCAGTACTCAGGAAGTAGAGGCTGGCAGATCTCTGTGAGTTTGAGGCCAGCCTGGGCTACAGTGAGTTCCAGGATAGCCAGGACTGTTTCACAGAGAAACCCTGTCTCAAAAAACAAAGCAAAACAAAACAAAATTTTATTTTTAAAATTTGCATTTCTCCTTTCTGCTCCCTCCCTCCTAACACTCCCATATCCCTTTGTGTATATGATGATGTTTTTAAAGATGGATTTTTTTATGTTTAGGTGTGGTATGTGTGCTCACATTCACAGGTGTGTGTACACAAGCCAGTAGAAATGCCAGATCTTCTTGGAGCTGGAGTTATAGACTGTTATGATTCGCCTGATGTAAGTGCTGGGATTTGAACTTGTGTCTTCTACAAGCGCAGTGTTTGCTGTTAACAGCTGAATGACCTCCCCAGTCTGGGATGTTTTTTTGATATGTTAGTTGAATGATATTCAACTTGCCATGGAGCTCAATACTGCCCTGGTTCTAAGCTTTTCCTAAGGAATTATAACTGAGGAAAAGAAATGCCACTCCACAATAAAGTTTGTAGTCAACACATTGTAGTATTACATGCTATTATGTGTGTTATTTTCCTAGCATCCTCTTAGGCCAGACTTGTTGTGTTTATACTATACATACAATGAAAAAGTATAGCAGGAGACATCTTCAGATAAGACCATGTATAGAGGGAGCAGACAGGCGGGCCTCTGACTGAACACTGTGGTGCCCTCACTTCTGGGATGTCTTCAATTGTGGCAGAAGTTTCTCAGAGGTACTAAAATGAAAGCAAACCAGGGTACAAGGTGGAGGCTGACCCCTAACCTCACAGAAATCTGTTCCTATGATGTAGCGGGCAAAACTTGATTGGAGCGAAGAAGTGAAGGCTATAGAGAGTTTTTCTGTTAAGTGAGGAGAGAAATGGGCCAAGGTTGGAGTGAGGCTTAGGCTAAGGAATTGTGTTCTTAAGATGGGAAGCACAGGATCAATGTTCTGATGGAAAATTAAACAACAGCAACACCACAACTAAAAAAGCCTTTTAAAAGGAAATGAGGAATGAAATAGCTTGACTTGGAGTGAGATATATGTGCTGTATGGATATGTGCTACGTACCTTCACAGCAGGAGGAAAGCAGATGAGGACAAGTGAAATCATTAGTAAATTGGTAGAGAAATATATGTGATCTTAGTTTGATGCATTTATTTTATTATTTCTCTGAAGGTTGTGAATTTTCTGGACAAAAGAAGTGTGTATTTCTGAAAGCAGGTAGATAGATTTCTTGGGAACTGTGGTAAAGTCGCTGGTTAATATTGCAGGTCCATAGCAATATTTGTTGTGAGTTGTGGTAGTCATTTAAAGGGAGGTGTGTCACAGACGATTTTCTCCTGAAACACTGAGATGTGAGATATGGTTATACACTACGTAAAAAGTCGGAGTTTGTAGCAGGAATCTTAAAAGTTCTTATTAATAAAATCAAACCTGGAGCCAGGTATTAGAGTAAACACTGGAAGATCAGAGAGACAGAACAAGTCACCGCTAACCTCACCTGGCCAACTTCTCAGCTGGTCTTGTTTCCTCAGACTGGAAGCTTCTGTGTCCTCATCCCAATGGCTCTCAGCTGAACTGCTGCTCGAAAGCCTGACCAGCTAAAAGCTTAATGAGCCAAATGCTTAACCAGGTCAAATGCTTCTAGTTTCTGGTCCTCATGCCTTATATACCTTTCTGCTATCTGCCATCACTCCCTGGGATTAAAGGCGTGTGAGTCACCATGCTTGGCTGTATCCTTGAACACATAGATTTCTGCTTCTGGAATGCTAGGATTAAAGGCACGTGTGCCACCATTTTCTAGCCTTTGTATCTAGTGGCTGTTCTGTCTCTGACCCCAGATAAATTTATTAGGGTGCACAATATTTTGGGGAGCACAATACCACCACAGGAGTTTCCCAAGGTTATTTTTTTTTTTTTGCCAGATATGCACAATGATAGGAAAGGGAGCAAATAAGCTAACTTCTTTTTTCACGGGATTATTGAAATTCGAGACACAGAATCTAGTGAGAGGGAAGTGAGAACATTTTGGGGTGATGGACAGTGAGAGATGTGGTTGTGTCCACGGACCGGAAATCCTTGCAGGGGAAAGAAGAATTGGAAGTGAGCATATAAGCATTATGGAAGGACAGGAGGTGACAGAAAATGGACATGCTATATAGCAAGGTTTTGAAGGTGTGTGGTGGCAAGGTCTGGACAAAGTGGATAAGGAATGAAAAAAAAAAAAACCCAAAGGTAAAGGATAGGGAAAGAGAAGCCAAGATATAGAACCTGCTATCCATGAGTACTGGGATCATCAAGGATGATGGAGGAGAACATGTGTCATAAATCCATCAATGAATGTTGTGATCTTTCCGAATGAGGAGAAATGACCATTATGGTACTCTGTAGAGCATAGCGCTGGTATCTGGTGATAATGTTGTGGGTCACAGGCTTCAGAGGAGCAGAGGAGAGGAAGATGCACAGATATTTACAGCAATAAGTAGATAGACATCAAATACTTCAACTCAGGGATAGACTGGCAGGAGGGGAGAAGCCACTGTTTCAGAAAGCCTCAGTTGAAGCAGGGTCCTTGAGGTGTCACCACACTGCAGATGGAGCAAGAAGGGTGAGCATAAAGCAGAGTTTGCAGGTAAGTAACTGGATCAGCTCACAGGGTTCAGTTGAGGATTTAGGGGCTTGGGGAGCAATAGAAAGTAAGAACAACTTGGTGAAGACACACAGTGGGGATGGACAGTGGCAAGATAGCTGGCCTGGAAGGACTATTAGGACTGTGGTGGTTTGCATAGGGGCGGTCCCCATAAACTCATGTGTTTGAATGCTTGGCCCATCAGGAGTGGCACTATCAGGGGGTGTGGCCTTGCTGGAGGAAGTGTGGCCTTGTTGGAGGAAGTATATCAAGATGAAGAACTTTCAGCTCCTTCTCCAGCACCATATCTGCATGCATGCCACCATGTCCCACCAGGACAATAATGGACTAAGCCCCTGAAACTGTAAGCTGTCCCCAATGAAGTGTTTTCCTTTATGAGAGTTGCCGGGTCATGGTGTCTCTTCACGGCAATAGAAACCCTAACTAAAACAAAGACCCTGGACAATGATCAACTTCAGGTGATATTGTGGCTTAGGGGAGGAAGAGAACCAAGTTTTTAGGTAGCCCCTGTGGCTATGGTGGCACTGTCAAGGGATAATTAGAAATTATGTAAAGACCTCTGTGGTCTATCTGCCTTTCAAAGCCGTTGTGCTTAGGGAAAATGATGTAAGTCTTTGTCAGATCACCAGGAAAGTGGGGCACTGAGAATTGTTTCTTCTGGATTTGTATGTGCTAAATTACAATCCTTGGTATTTCTGAGTCTCACCTGCCAGTCAGAAGTGTCGCCATGTGTGAAGGAGAACTATCCGAATCAATGAGCTCCCAGTGACTTGGCTAACGAGCAGCTCTGTCTTTTAGATTTAGTTTAATTTTTAATTGTCCTATTCCATTCCCCACTCTCTTCTTCTATACATTCTTGGAGAGCTCCTCATGAAAGCCGCCTCTCTGCTCCCTTTTGTTTGCTGCTGCTGTTTCTGTGGCTCCTGGAGGCTGGCCTCACTGCTGCCTATCACGGCTACACTCCAGACCTGCTGGCCCCTAGCATTCTTTAAAGATAGGATCCTTCTGCTCCTGTCTACACAGGGGCCCCGTGGATCTCACAGACTTACAAACTGACACAGGACCCATACATCCCATTAATTTCAGGCCTGTTGTTCAGTCTATCCTTCACTGGCCTTCCTGTTCTGTTTGGCTATTTCTTTAGTCATTTTATGTATATGAATGCTCTATTGACTTTGTGCTGGAAGAGGGCATCAGATCCCACGATAGATCTGATCACTATAGTTGTGAGCCACCATGTGGTTACTGGGAATTGAACTCAGGACCTCTAGAAGAGCAGCCAGTGCTTTTAACCACTGAGCCATCTCTCTGGCTCCTGCTTGCTTCTTTAATGAGCCCATTGTTACTTTCATTAGGCCTGGCACTCCACTGGATACTGTGCTCTCATTCTCCTCCATAAGCTCTGGTACTCCATGCTAATCAATGCACGCAGGTGCACATCTGCAGTAGAATACCCCCTTCCCCCAGTAAACAACATCCATGAAGAAACTCCTTAATAGTCATTGGGATGTGGGAGAGGGGTTAGTCCAAAACAGAGGTTTTTCAAATTTTGACTGGTTTCATAACCCCTTGCATTATATCATAGATTTAAAACACAGATTTCTAGGATTTTTAATTCATTTGGACTAGAATAGAGTCATAATTTAAGTTTTCAAGTGATACTGTTACTATTGATTGTAGAATCATGCTGATAGATCTCTGGCCTGGAACATCTGAAGTTTTCTATGAAAGGATTTTAGATGGTAGCCCAACAGAGTTTTATTTACTATCTGAATAACATAGCATGTGAGTTTAAAGCAAAAACAATTAAATTATTAAATTTATGTATTTATTAATTTACTTGCATATGCTAGGTTGAGTATTCTACCACTGAGCTGAATCCTTAACTCCTAATATTCTAAATAAAATTTTTGGTTAGTAGTCACTACTACTACTTTATTATTATTATTATTATTATTATTATTATTATTATTATTATTGAAAATATATGTTTACAGTACAGCAAAACTCAAAATCAAAAGGGTAAAATGAAAGTCAAACCAAGGAAGTCAGTTGATAATCTTGTTTAACAGAAAATACATCTGAAAATGTGGCTACATGCAGGTAAAAGAGGCTCAGGGAAAGACTTCTGATTCCAGGCAGTTTTGGAGGGCTGGCTTTCCTGAAAGAGAATTAACATTCATTGCACCATTAGTCAGTCTCCCTTCTAGATCCCTGTAAATTTCCTCTTCTCAGGTAGATAAGATCGATTGTGCTGAAATGAGGGGTCTGTGCACCAGGTAATTTGAGCAAGAACAAACGCAACATCTGTAACACTAGCATACTGCAGCAAAGAAAAGGCTGTTTTAAAAACAAAAGAAAATTCTAGTAGGGAGAAGAGAGTTAAGAAAATAGCTCATATGAAATCAGAGCCTTTAATCATGCAGCAGCTAGAGTCTTGGGACTAAAAGGGCAATCAACCATAGCAAGCTGATATCATTCCAAGTTCTTCTGTCCTGAAATGAAGGAACACGTTATCATACCATCCCTGTGATTCTTAGGCTCTTCACACTTTTAAGAATCCATTAGTTATTTAATTGGCTAGTTTTCAAGCTAAACTCCTTCCTATACAAAGCTCTTATTTTTAAGAACATACATGTTACCTTTGATTTCTGTTACCATCAGTGGCCATGGTCCTGGCAGAGACATGGGCAGTGACTCTACTCTTGCCACTAGTTTATGAGTGACAAGTTGTCCAATGAGGATGGGATGAAGTAGAGTGGGTAGCATGGTACTCAGAAGTAAGTTGTAGACCAAGACTCCATGATGATCTCCAGGCCAGAGGAAGCAGAAGAGAGGGAGAACAGAGGAGGGAAATGTGTAGGAGGTAAAATTTCATGGCTTGGGAATGTAAGACTTTGAACTTGGATTTCGTAAGCTTCATAATACATGGCATCTTTCCCATGGCAAAAGCAAAAACGGGCAGCTTGTGTTTAGGGGAATGAATAGCCATGCAGACTCTTAATAGCCAGTTTCTAACTCACAAGGGTGCGTCCAATGCTTCATTCTATCATGAGACTTAGAGGAGGGGTTGTTCTTGCTGACCCATGCCCAAATATCGGCATGTTTCTTGAAAACACAGAGTACAATCAGTTGACCCCAGTTGAGATTCTCTTTTGCTTTAGATACATGCCCTCCTTTTCTCATTTCCAAGGGCACTTGTTCAGTGGTTTTGAGTTTCAATTCTCAAAACCTTAAGTTCAAAAGGCAAGATCAATGTCACCACATAACATTTCACCAACAAGACCCATTTGTCTTTAATACTTAAAAAAGTTCCCAAGAGAAGTTAGCAGAGTTGTAGCTTCTATAACTGATTGCCTGGCATATGTGATACCCTCATACCACTTTTCATCTTAGCTAATCTCACCCAGAGATTACTTTACACTCCATTTACTTGAGCAGGAGCTACAACATCCTCGGTCTGTATGTGTTGAGGGCAAATGTGAATATTGAAAGTGCAGACTAAAATAGAGTTTATTATTCTTGATGTTGTTCTGTACTATAATTCCTTGGGCTATATATTTAGGAACAAGAGACAAAATGCCTTAGATGGTTCCATGGTTATTGTGTCCACTCCTCGCCAGTCTTAGAAAGAAAGTAATTTTACAGTGACATTAATGCACAAATCTTCTTTGTCCCCAAACTATTTCAGTAGTTGTACTTGGAGGTCTACTTATTTCTTTGTGAATAACTGGTTTTAGTCAAGTTCAAGAGAGAAATGAGATGCTTCCATCCAAGGTGTGCTATTCACAAGAGAACGAATCACTCTTTATCAAACTTTATGCAAATAAAGCCAAATCAGATTTATTAAGGTGATGAAAGAGAAAAGGGACTTTTTAATGGATAGCAATGCCATGTATTATCTAAATGCAAGGCAGATGTAATGATGCATTAGAAATGCCGAGAAAATTTAAACAGTGTAGAAAAAAATATAATGAAATGGTTGTTTAAACACTGTAAAGCTAATGTTAGAGTAATTACTTCCCATTGAGCAGGCACTGTTTGATTAGTCATCCTGCCTGCAACATCTGGCCCTTTGATCCATTTTGATTTTAATGTAATTTCTAAACTTCTAAATTTAAATTTTAGAATGCATGGTTAAGTGGAGCACTACTGTAGGAGACAGTTTCTGCTACCCCATGGCAGATTCAAGTTGTTCCCATACTCACTCCATGCTTACCTCTCTGTTATGAAAGACAGGATAGTATACTGTCAGATTAGATAGCAAAATGCTTAAGATATCTTGGGCTAGGCATGATGGCTCACATCTGTGATTCTGGAACTCAGGAGGCTGAGGCAGAAGGATTTAGAGTTTCATGGATTTTCAGTGCTTGGCATACTGTCTGAGGAGCCTTTTAGCGATGGTAGGCTCTATCCAGTGATAGAACTGGTTCCATACACCACTGATCCCACTAGAGAAACTCATTCTTACCATTCTGCCTCTCCAGAACCACTCTTCATATATATCTCAGAATTTATTAAATGAAATTTAAAATAATAATGATAGCCAAATCACACCTGAGATGCTGAGAATACTGTAGTTACCCAGTCCTCGGGGCTGGCTGCCTCAACAGTTGGGGTATTCCAAAAATAGCTGTCTCTCACTGTAGCAGGGGACAGGTGCGCAACTGGCAGTTACTCAGTCCACAAGCTAAGGTACTTCAGTAGTCCAAATTTGGTGCTAGGAGTCTAGAAAAATCCTGGAGAGCTGCTGGTCCCTATTCAATGATGAAAGTTTAGAAATTCTGGCTTTGTTAGTAGTGAAGGACAGCAGCAGCAGCAGCAGCAACAACAACAACATAGCAAATCAACTTGGGTAGTAAGAGGAAAGGCCATGACAGCAAAAGGCAGGAATAACCTGCCTTCTGAAGGAAGATTTGTACCTGGGCTGCTACCTGAAAGCGCCACCCACAGACAAGGTGAGCCTTCCCACATCAGTCAAAGACAATCAGGACAGCTCTTCAGGGGAGGCTCCCTTCTTAGGTGATTCTGATTTGTAGCAAGTTGACATTAAAATCAACTATCATAAGGGTACTGAGCTTAAGTTTCAGAGAAAATCTGCCCCTATGTTTCAGTCAGTCCATCCAGTGGCTTTATGTCTTTATCATTTAATGTCTAAGTCTTGGTAGCAAATAATTTCCAACCTAGATCTTGAGATGAAAAGCTAACTTGGATCACTGATATAGAAGGTACATTAGATCATATTAATATTGAGTAGACTTTCCCCAATGTACAGATTCCTCATTTCCAACTTTCTGGAAACTGTAGAAGCAGGAGAATTCTGAAGATGTCTATGAGTGGTCTCCATTTCCAACCTGTCTTTCAGTACTCTCTTTCCTTACTCATGCCTAACCAAAATAATGGCTTCATTTTGTTTTTCATCTTAAAAAAAACCAGGTGTATTGAAATAGTATTAATATCATACAATTTACTCATTGAGAATATATAGCTAACAGCATTAGCACATTCCTAGAGAGTACACCAACCCCACAATCACTGTGAGAGTGTTTTCCTCTGTCCAGAAAGAAATTCCATACTCTTCATCCAGCATTTCTCAAATTCCCCATTTCCCTGTTTCTAAGCAACTACTGATGGGCTTTTGTCATTGTGTATTTACTTATGATAGACAGTTCATTTAAACTGAATCCCACAATGTGTGGTCCTTTGTGAATGACTGCTTTCGGTTTGCATAATGTTTCAAGTCTATCCATGCAATAGCATGTGTGAGCATCACATTTATTTTTATTGCCAAATAGTATCATATTGTACAGAGAGAGTACATTGAACTTGTATGGGTATCAGCTGATGGGCATTTGTATTTCTACATTTTGACTATTATCATTAATCTTTCTATGAACAATTTTTTGTGCATATTTTTGTATGAGCATGTATTTTCACTCCTCTTGAATATAAACCTACCAACAAGTGGAATTGCTGGGTCATCTGACAATTTTATAATGGTTGCCTTAGTTACTTTTCTATTGCTGTGATAAGACACCATCACTAAGGCAGCTTATAGAAGAAAGTGTTCTTTGGGGACTTACAGTTTCAGAGGGTGAGTCCATGGTCATCATGGCAGGAAGGATGGCAGCAGACCAGCAGGCAGGCAGGCATGGCACTGGAGCCGTAGTTGGGAGCTTACAACTTGATCCACAAGCATGAGGAAGAGTTAACTGGGAATGGCATGGACTTTTGAAACCCCAAAACCATCCCCCAGTGACACACCTCCTCCAACAAGGCAACACCTTCTAACCATTCCCAAACAGTGCCACTAACTGGGGACCAAGTATTCAAACATAGGAGCCTCTGGAGGCCATTCTCATTCAAACGACCATCATATTTTGAGAAACTGCCAAACTGTTTCCAAAGTGGCTTCCCAATTTGACACCACTACTCCAGGTACATGAGCTTTCTAATTGGCCAGCATCTTCATCTGTAGTATCTATTTTTTTTTTTAACACTTGGGCATCTTAGTGCGCAATAGTTCTCACTGTGGTTTTTACTTTCACATTCGGGATGATGAAAGCCAACTTCATTGTGTTACAATTTTCTTCGTCCATACTGAAGATACCTGCAAAGCATTCTCTACTCCTCTTGTCTTTGGGTTTCTGCTCTCTTTGTCTCTAATTTCCTAATATTAGACATTTAAGGGAAGGACACAGAAACCATTCTAGCTCAATATTTCAGTTGGGAAATATTTTATATAGAATTTGAAAGGACTTGGAGGAAAGGAGTGGGAGGCTGCCTCCTGTCAACTGATTTAAAGAGTTTAGATGATAAGAGGTTTCCAGAGTCCAGGAAGCTTCTGTGACTATGTCTTTGGCTGTGACCACATTACCTGGAATGCTGAGTCTTTCTACAAACCTCTGGGCCTTTATAGACAGCAGCAACAGCAGCTGGAACCACCACAAGTGCATTCTGTTAGGATACCTCAGTCAGTGTCAAGCACCAGCCACACAAGAACATCAGTAGAAGGGGTGAGAGTGATGCTGAGTTCCTCTGTGGCTTGCAGATATACACAGAGCTCCCCATCCCCAGCTCCTGAATAGAAAGAATCTTTTACTATCAGGACTAGTGATGGGTCTGGGCTTTGCTTAGAAGTGTAATGGATAGATCTGCAAATTAAAAGAGACAAAACAGGCTAAATTGACATTGGCTTTGCATTGGAAAGGATAGAGAGTTAAAAGTAGAAAGGGGGTTTAGCTCAGAAAAAAAAAACCCTGGACAATTGGCAGAGAAGAATCAGTTTGGACTGAATCCTGGGGTTCCATAGAGGAAGGAAGAAAAAGAGGGTAAGGAGGTGGGCCAAGGTGGCAGAGGGAAGACTGAATGACAGCTGCCTGCTGTCACGATGAGGGCCCCATTACAAATACATGGATGAAGATCAAGAGAACTTCAAACTGTTCTGTACCACACAGAGTGACCCATTAGTGAGTTAAATTGCCTTTCAGATTTTTATGAATTTTGCATTGAAGACTTTTTTTCCGCAGTGTGGCACTATAGTGAGTCTGGCCATGAAGAAACATGCTTTTATTCTGGATTCATCCTCATTTCATGGTGATTACTAATTTGATTGCTATTTGAGTTGAACTGATGCTTTCATAATTAGAGGAAAAGTTATTCAGATATAAAACAACAGAACCCTGTGATAGTGTGGGTGTCTGAGTCTGTCCCCACACTCTGCTATAGGTCCTAAGACTCTCATCTGAGGTGAGGAAGAGGTCTGTAAAAGAAGGAGGAACAATTTGAATTTCACTGGAATAACACATGACTCCTAAGTAATGAGGTAGAACTGTTGTGGAGTATTATTTTAACTAGGCAGAGATGTGTTACAGTTGTTTATGCTGTGGAATATTACTTTAACTGTGTGAAGGTGTGTTATATTTGTTTCTGCTGCCTTTGTTAATGATGTAAAGATGTGTTACATTTGTTTGTGATGCATTTGTTTAATTATGTAAAGATGTGTTGCATTTGTTTCACCTTGCCTGCCTAAGGCACCTGATTGGTCTAATAAAATGCTGAATGGCCAACAGCTAGGCATGAGAAGGATAGGTGGGGCTGGTGGGCACAGAGAATAAGTAGGGGGAAAAATCTAGGAAAAGAAGAAGAAGGAGGAGAGGATGAGGGAGAAAGAGAGGAACATGCTGGGGTGCCAGAAGTCAGGCAGCCAAGGAGACAGCAGGAAAGTAAGATATACAGAAAGGTACCCAAGGCAAAATATGGATAAAGAGAAACAGATCAAAATAACAGCTAAGATAAGGACAAGAATTTGTAGCCAATAATAAGTCTCCATGTCATGATTTGGGAGCTGGTTGGTGGCCCAAAAGAAAGCTTGGTACATAGAACTTCTGTTAAAAAAAATTGCAAATGGTGACTAATGCCTGTTTTGCTGTGTCTGAAACCTGTTTAAAGGTATTTGTTGTGACAAGTGTTTGACATCAGAGTTAGTTTCTTTTCTTGTTGCTGTGATGAAATACAGTGACCAGGAGCAATTTAGCAAAGAAAGGGTTTACTTTGTCTTCCAGTTCCAGAGGGATAGAGTCCATTATGGTGGGGAAGGCTTGGCAGCAGGAGCCCGAGGTGGGGCTGGCAGCCAGGAAACAGGGAGATCACATTTTACCTGCGCTTAAGACAGAGAAGGGAGGCACCACACAACCCTCCAACTTTGCCCCAGTGAGACAGTGATATACTTCCTCAACAAAATTCCACCTTCGAAAGGTCTCACAACCCCCAGACAGTGCCAACGACTGTCTAACAAGTGCGCATACATGTGGATCTATGGGGGGCATTTCACATTCACAGCACCTCTAAGGATATACTCGAGTATCAGTTTCTCAGTAGGATAGGAATGATTAAAATGGAAGGATCTGGAGAGTCGAGTTAATTAGCTATTTTCTAATGCAGAACATCATACGATGTGACTGTGCCTCACGGAGAAGCTGCGGAGACATCTGAGTGAATGTCACCCTGTGAAGAGACCAGCTTTGATTCTCTTCTAGAGAAGCAGGACTCAGAATGACTTTGATTTACTCTCCTTTTTGTTTAGATATTGATCCAAGTTGGAAGAATATTAATTTCTAATTCTAAAGAGAATCCACAAATACCTTAGAAACTGGGAACGCAACGGATTAGCTCAGAAGAAACTGGCATGTGAAGGCAGAGGTGGGGGTGGGTGGGCGAGCTTCTTCTTCCTCCCTCCCTCCCGCCCTCTCAAGGGAAGCACAAAAACTTCAGAGTCATAGCTCATTTGGAACTGGGATGGTCTTTGGAGTTTCTCCAGTTTGCTTCCCTGTTGCTTCTGCTGAGGAAGTTGGAAGGTCAGAGGGTGATAAATCTCCTCTGGGTTACACAGCTTGACTTTTGGCTGTGCTGTTCTGATTCTGCTGTGGTACAGAAGCTCAGTATCTGGGAGGCCAGGACAGAGCTTCTTGGTGAAAAGCCAGAACCTGAGACGCAGCTGAGTCACAGGATAAAGATACTCAGAGTGGAGTGTACGATCCAGAGGACTTAGGCAATCACACCCGGGACAGTAGCTTACTGTGGTTGAGAATAGACAGAGTGAACTCAGATGAGGGGTGTGCCTCAGTCTTACCCACCTGCAAATCACTGAAATGTGCAAGCTGGATCAGGGTCTCTTTTAGAAAGTAGTTTATACACTAAATCAAACAATTAGAAAGCAATGCTTGGAGTGAGTTACCTATTTCTAGACTGATTCTAAGTTCGTGTTATTGAAACAAGAAAAAGACAGATTTTAGGTCTTTGTCCCCAGTTAAGAATTGATTTATTTTTCTTAATATATGAAGATAGCAAATGTTTTGTCTGATATGGTTCGTCTTCCAGAGTATCTTGTCAACTGGTTCATTACTAGTGTCTGAATGTGGCCTTCGTTTTGAACTTTTTCTTCACTTGTCCGTTTTACCACTAGAAGGGATAAAGAGGGGAAAGGTGGGCAAGAGAAAACTATTTTTCGATGCTTTACAAGCGACCCTCTATCCTCTCTCAGGAATGATGTCTTTAGGCACCGTAAGATAAATTTTGTTCTATTTCCATTACTAAAACAGGTTTGAGTTTTGCAGTTGGCAGACTGAGGTGGGACCTTTTTTGATATCACACATCATAGTATATATATTTTATGTGTGATCTTTCGTGTGTTTCAAGTGTTAGTAGAATATTTAAAAGTTAAGTTACCAGATGCAACAAAGACCCGAGAATAAGGATGATTCAACATTTTCACACTTGGCCAAAAGCACATCCTACCTTCAAAGCCAGCATTGGACTGTCAAGCAGCTTCATAAAATGCCTTTTGTCTTTTCAACCAATGATTCCTTTTAGCATGTAGTCTGGCTAGAGGCTGCATTACAAGTGTTACTTCCAAGAAGCACAGACTTCTGAACAGTTCCACGTTGGATTTCAGACAGGATATTTGATTGCTATTCATTTCACACCCAGCTTCAGGTTGCAGCGTTTTTTAAAACCCAAGAGGTCTAATTCAGAGCATTAGAACTAATAATTCATTTTAGAAATGCTTCTCATGACATTCAGTAGATATGCAGGGGTGTGCTGGGGTTTATGTGGTAGGAGATGAGGCAAGAGGAGGCCGTTCTTGTTCTGAGTTAATAATGCTGAGCACGCATAGTGCCAGCCATGGCCAGCTACCTCAGTGCCGTGACCTTCCCTTGGGTCCTTTAAAAGTGATTTTGAATGGGTCACTCAGTTTGAGTGTTGCCCATGGGGTGGCTACGACTCTCCCCAGGACAATTGACATTGCTGCTCTTTTTCTGTGCCTGTTGCATGCTTTCCCACCCAGCAGCTAGAGTGATTCCGACCTAAGCCTTAGTCCATTTATGGAGCCGCCCGTTCACATTATCGTTTTTGCATGGGAAAGCATCTTCTACCCCATAAAAATGTGTTCTTTACTGTGTCTTATTGGATCCTTCACTTCTACAGAGTTATGTGGCTCAATTTCGGTTCTTCTCATTTGATAGAGGCTTACACTGAAGTTAGGAGGTTGCAGTGACTTGTACAAGATCATTTGGTTACTAAACAGCACAAGGCTCTAGGTGACAAGTTTCTTGATAGCTACATGCCCTCATCTTGGAGTGCCTAAAGGTCATCATTCCAAATGAAGGATGCAGGGGAAATGGTCAGGCAGGTGACGATCATTTTCTCACCCTGCCTTTTCTTTCTTTATCCCACAGTATATGAAAGCATCCTGCTTTTACCTTCTGAAAGGAGCAGGGTGCCGCAGAAGCTCCATGGGAACCTGGTATTTCTCTAAGCCAGGATGCTCTGATACTGTCTTGCATCAGTCATGAAAGTGGCCACTTCTCCAGTTACCTAATTAGAACCATGACGAATCTTAGTTTGTTCTCTTCCCTTCTGTTTTATGTCACTTACTCTGCAGTGGCTCTGGGCCCCAGTGGGAAAAGCTGAGATCCTCTTAGAAAGGGGAGTCTTGACTGAGATGTTAACAACTGATCAAGACTGCTCCATGAGGAGTCAGGTCACCCATAACTGGGCTTCTTCCGATGTCCAGCATCAAGAAATCGATATTAAGAAGGCCTGATAGCACGTACCTGCTTCCCACATTCCCTTTTCTTCTCTTGCCCCAGAGATATTTTTAGCAGGGCTTATTCGTTTTGATATTCCTTAGAGGCCTGTTTGTCTCTTGTTCTGGGGGCAGTGAGTGCAGGGTGTCTTTATGCATCTGGAAGACATAAACATGACTGTATGTTTCTTCCCACAGCCCTGCTTTGCTTGCAACTGTGATCAGCTGCAGCACTTGACTTAACTTTAGGACCCTCTCAGTCTTCCTGGCTGCTTTCTAGACTGGACTGGCAGTACCCTTTGCCTCTTGTGTTCTTTTGTGCTAGGTCACCAGCTCGTGGTCACCCACAACTGCTCCCCAAAGAGCTGACTCAGTTGAGATGTTAGGAAGGTCAGGAAAAATAATAAGAAAGATGAAAAATTCAGAGGGGTCATTGAAATTCACAAAATGGAACTTTTATGTAATCAGATATTTTTTTCCCATGGTTCTCATTGGTTCAGAAGTGATAAATGTATGCCAATAAAATGAAAGTCATCAGATAATTTTGAAGACTTGAGTAGAGCTCCTTCCCACTTCTCCTATATTGGAGTGAAGTGTTTGCTACTCTGCATCCCTTCTCATGCACTCATCTTGGGAGGTTCACCTCTTCCACAGCTTATGGCCACAGCTATTGTCCTCTTAAAGTTGCAAACAGATTAGCAAAGTCCAGTGCCAGCTTAGATCATGGGTAATGGTTCCTGAATGGGGCCACCAGCCTGGGGACTGCAGTAAACAACAGAAGATCTGCCACACCGCAGCCAATCAGGGGCTCCACTGTTCCTGCAGGGTCTGCAATGGAGGCCCTGCCTGTGTTTCCATGTCTTCGGATTTCAACTCAAATCAGAAATCTGCATTATAAATGCTGGTGACAATATTAATTACTTTACACTTTGCTCTGACAGAGCAGTTTAAGGAAGTCAGGGCTTCTCTTGGCTCAAAGGTTGAGGATGCAATTCTTGGTGGTGGGAAAGGCATGGCGGCAGGAGCCTGGAGCTGCTGGTCACACTCCATCCACAGTTCGGAAGCAGAAAGAGACAAACTTAGTGATCAACTCCCTATGTCCTGTTTATTAGATCTAGAACCCCAGCCCCTGGATTGGTGCTACTACAGTCAGGGTAGATCTGTCCACCTCAGTTTACCTAATGAAAATAACCCCTCTTAGTCATGCCCAGAAACTTGTCTCCTAGGTGATTCTAATTAACCTCCACATAGACTATTGCATGTTTGAATTTTTTATTTATTCATTTTTATGCTTTTTCTGACCAACCAGAGTACATCTGTGGGCAAGGTTGCTAGTATATGATGTCTGGATTTAAATTTTTTTAAGATTGTAGCCTTAACATATAAAGTCTTTTAATATTTTTTTCTGTTTTCTGTTTTCACAACAACTCCACAACAGCCAATGACTTAAAGTACAACAGATAACTAACATATGGGAGCCCTGTAGAGTGGCTCAGAACATCTTTCTGGCTCAGCTTTTTCCTTGTCTTGACTTGATAGATAGCCTAATTTTACTCTAGGATGTTTCACAATCTGCCTCCATAGCAGATCTGATGTCCTTTGTATTGCAAGAGCAAGCCTAGAAACTTCCCAGGCTCCAAATCTAGCTCCTTATGGAGTTTTTTCCAGACTTGCTGGAATTATAAATCCATCTTAGTTCTACTTTTCTCTCTTGATGCCAGAGTCTTTACATGTTCTAGAACTCAGTGTACCTGCTGTCTGTTGAGATCTTATGTCTTTAGTTTCTCAGTGCCCACACTTTAACCCATCACTTCATTCCTGACCAGAGCTATCCTGTCTTATGTCAAATCATTACAAATGATGAAACATATAACCACCATCATCATTGGCTTTGGTGTTACTATATATGCAATGTTAGATATGTACTCTTATATACTCATACTTATTTATATGTTTTTGGAGGCTTTTTACATTATAAAATTGCTCTGCCACATCGCCAGGCAATATTGCAGTATCCCTAAATGTGGATGGGAAAACAGAATTCCATTAAAATAAGTGTGTTGAATACCGAATGGGTACAAAGGGATACTGTGATATATGTAGGCGATATTAAAAGTGGTACTGCAGCAAGCAAGTGGGTGGGACCAATCTGGTATAAATATGGAGTATCTCAGGTAGCTTTGATCAAAGAACCTTCCCTTTTTACACTTGCTTTCTGTTTAATCTTGGGATTATTGTTCTTTCATTTTTTTGAATATGTAAGAATTTTTATTTGGTTTTTAGATTTTTGAGTTTATATGTGTGTGGTCATCTTGACTTATAATTTGAATCTTGTATTTTTCTGAGGTTCCTCCAGGTTGATGGGGCTATCTGTTGTTATTTTCTACTTTTGTGAGGTGTTTTATTGATTAAAAATTCTGCAGCCTGTTATTTACTCAACAGGGAAGATAACATAATCATGAGGGTGATTTTCCCAGGATGAGGCTCATCCATTGCACACCGGATGTGCTGACCACTTTCTCCTTCTGAAAAAGAGGGAAAGAAAAAAAAATCTGCTGTATGCCTTCCACTCTACGAGCTATAAGTACTGTTGTCCACATTACAAATACCATTATTTCAGGGCTGACCACTTGGTATTGGATAATCAGTTGGGGGGACTCATCCCTGGGGAAGACTAATCCTCCTCTCAGCAATCGTTAGTTGCCTATATAGTTCTTTGTCCAGGGTTATAGCACCGTGTTATTTCCCCATTCCCCTCTTTATTGCCTGGTTCTTGTTTAGGCAGCCATATTGTTGAGGTAGCATGGATAAAGCTTCCCTGTCATTTCTAGGAGAGACAATCTCACAGCAGACTCCCTGTGATCCTCTGGCTCCTCTTTCTGGTCCCTCTTCTTTTATGTGTCCTGAGCCTTAGGTTTAGGAGTTGTGTTATAAATTTATCAACTAGAGCTGGGCACTCCACGATCTCTGTATTTTGACCAGTTGTAGGTTTCCATTACAGTCTCCATCTGACTGCATAGAAGAGGTCTTCTTTGATGAGGGGTGATAGTGATATTTGTCTGTGGTCATGAAGATGAGTCCTTAGAATACAGTTAGGAAGTATGCTGGTCTAGGAATGTGGGAGCAGTGGTTCTCTAAGATCCATGATCTCATTATTCTCGGGTAGTTGGTTAGGTTTCCAGTACCTTCTGTTGAGTTAATTAGTCTTAATTAGTTTTAAGTCTAATTAGATCGCTGTTGGTTACTGCCAAGATATGAATGCCACAGCTGCACCTTTAGCGCTATCTTGACATCCTGGTCAATTGTTTGTGTGTTTCATATAAACATTCGCAGCTTGTCTGTATAAGACTATTTGATTGCTTTCCTTCTTTTGTGGCAGCATCGCTTGTTGGTACTATGAGACCATCAGTCACTTAAGGGCTAGGAACTGACTAACATAACCAGACCATGACTTTAAAACAAAAACAAAGCTAAACAACAAAAACCATGCACCCTCCAAGAAAGAAAAATCACAAGCCAAACAAAACAAACATAGAAAAGAAATCAATCAATTAATCCACCAACCAACCAACCAACCAAAGAAATGAACAACCTACGGGGTTCTGAGCTGTGTGTGGGTAAACATATATATACACACTCCTGAGACTGAGGTAAAAGGATCATTGAGCTTGGAGGTTGGAGAGCAGCATGGTCAACACAACAAGGCTGTACCTCAAACACAATCAAAACCAAATGAAAACAGCTTATTTGCTGGGAAATTTTATAGTCTGAGCAAAAGATTCATTCTTCCAAACAAGATTTGTGTTTGATGACACTGAGAAACCAACCAGATTGATGTTTTTGACTCCTACCTCTGTGGTCCAAAAATATCAACTTGCTTGAATATTAAAAGCAAGTTTAAAACCTTTGACTTAGAAAGACTTCATGAATTACCTGTGGCTGTTTGTGGATTCCTACCATGGCAACCTCTAAGCCAAAGGCTATTAGTGTCTGATCTGATTTCATAATAAGAAATTGCTGGAAAATCAATTTGTGGCTACCTTTCCATATTGAACGAATAATTTAAAATTTTGCAGCAAATAATTCACATGTATGGATGTGCACTCCTTTTAACTGACTGCTGAAGTCTTTGGGGGTCCATAATGTGACAGCCTATTAGTGGGTTTCATAAATGGGTACACATTTGATCAGCAACCCTCATTTTGACCCCTTTAAAGTCCCATGACCTTTGGTAACATTGTGAACTTGAATGCCTTCATCACTAAGAAGAGAACTGAAGCTGAGTGTGTTAGTGTGTGCTTGAGGCAGAGGCAGGAGGAACTAGAGGTCAAGGGCAGCCTGGGCTGCTAGCAAGACCTTGTGTAAGAAAAGGAATAATGGAAGGATTATACTTCCTTCCCAATAGTATGGGGGAAGAAGTGTTATGGGCAGTTCTGCCACAAAAAAAGCCCAGACAGACAAACGAATGTGAAATAGAATTAGAAGTTCCTTTCAGAAAGTGACAGAAAACAGTATTTCTCAGCTGAGGAATCAGTTTCCTTTACTACTTTACCATCACGCCCAGTCAATTTGGGAAAGTTTGAAAGTTGCTTTTAATTTTCAAATAACTGACACATCTTCAGTCTAATGTGTGAAGACCGTTGTGTAAGTTCGATCCTCTCCCTGAGAAAGTGAGAAACAAGCCATGCAGGTATGTTTTATAAACAGGAAGTTAACATGGCAGTTTTTAAGTCTTGGGACTTTGAAGAGAACCTCATACTGAAGAAGGCACCATATGATCTCCCTAGTACAATTCTAGGTTTAGACTTTTTTCCCCCTTCTTTTAAATAATTCTGTAAACACTGCTGAGAGCATTCAAGCGGAGGAAAAAGAAGAGCCAATTCTACATCCCTGAGGTCTGGGGGCCAGTTGGTGCTGTTGATGCTGCTGATAGAACTCTGTAATGCAAAAGGCAATTATAGGATAATTTGATGTGGGAACAGGTGAAGCTCAAATGATTTTGGACTGAGGAAAGGTGAGCAAATGGCTGAGATTCCAGGCAATACCAGCTTAGTTGCCATGGTGTTGGGACCGGCATGTCTCCTAATGTGATTTCATTATACTTAGGTTAAAGACTTGGGTTTCTATCAACAACATGCAAATTTGGTTTGCCATTTGAGTTCATAAACGAGATGACAGAATTCTTGGGGGAAGCTTCCTCTTTCTCCAAAAGCACACACGGAAACATTGTTTGTGTCAGTTTTTCATAGAACAGAAGTGGTAAGAATGCAAAATTATTAGTATTAGGAGAGATTAACAACCCAAGAATACTATTGAGATAATGCTTCTTTTGTTTATCTATCTATCTATCTATCTATCTATCTATCTATCTATCTATCTATCTATCTATCTATCTATCTTATCTATCTATCTTTATGTTGCTGGGACTCAAGCCCAGGTCAAGCAAGTGTTCTACCAACAATCTACATTTTAAATAATAATAATAATTAACAAACTTTGTTTTGAGATGGGGTCTGGCTTTTTAAGTCTGGCTGTCCTCAAACTTGTAATCTTCCTGCCTCTGCCACCGGAGTACCCAGATTACTGATGTGCCCAACCACTGCCTGTCTAAGACAATCATCTCCATGTTCATATATTTTTGTGTGATATTAAACATAAAATCCTCTTTCCTAGCCATTGTGCATTTACCTTACACAATACTTGGTCACTTTGGAATAATTGTAAATGAGTCAAAGAGAGAAATGTTGTTTGCTGGTTGTCACCAGCCTGTCCTGTAATCACCGTCGCAGGGAAGGATAGGAGATAAACCCTACAGACCTATTTGTCCTTGTCACAAAAGACACAATTGAGACCAAAACCCAAAGCTTTACAAAGAGCAATTTGTCAATTTCTGTTTCGTTGGCATAAATTGAAAGGAAGCAATGTCTAGGCCTCTTGCAGTCACTTTGCAACAGGAGAATTCATTATTTAACTCCATAGAAAGGAAACTGCCTCAGAGTTGCATTTGCATGTACAGGATGAGTGCCCACACATGCAGCCAGAGCAGCAGAGGTCACAGAAGAAACAAAGTGCAGGAAACAGAGTTTCAAGTGTTCTCTGCTCGACAGCCTCCTACTTCTTCCTTCCCCTGGGTCAGAGTGGCTTTGGGGGCATATTGCTCAAAGTGCTGAGAGAGATGCTTATAGAGCTCTTTGCTTATGCAAACTCACTTGCATAAGTCCTGCCCCTTCATCTAAGGAAACATACTGCACTCTTTGACCAAGCCCTGCTTCTGAGAGGTATATGGTTAATACCATCCTGAAGAGGACACTTCCTCTTAAGACCGTGTCCTATTTCAAGGCATTTTCCTCAGTACGTGGAGAAGGATCAGCGTTGAGTCTTGAATTCTTTACCGAGTGGTTGGTTATCTGTGGGGATTGGTTTCAGTTTCTATAACTGCAGTTTGCTGAATCTATTTCGTGTTGCTTGTGTGTATAGTTCTCAGGGCTGGTTCACTCACTATTGGATAACTATTTAGAATCCTCAGCTCTTGGAAAGAATGTTCACTTCCTCTCTCCACAATTGTTACTTGACTGTAACTCTTCATTTAGAACTGGACCCTATATGGTTGCCCTCATCATTAGGCATACCAACTGGTGTCACTGCTCAGGTCTTGTTTAAAGAGCCATTATCGTTGAGATTTCATGGGTATAGCTTCCCTGTCCTATATAGAAGACGCAATTGGTCTTATGGCTCTTATCATTCTTCTTCCCATCTCTCTAAGCATTAGAAGACTTATAAGTGGCTGTGCACATATCAGTTGTGGTCGGAAACTCCAGTCAATTGTTTCAATTTTGATGAGTTGGAGCTTTCTATAATGGTCTCCATTGACTATGAAGAGAAGCTGTTTTGATGAGAGGTGAGACCTACACATATCTGGGAGTACAAGGATGAAATAAGTATTTGGAATGCAGTTAGGAATCATGCTGGTCTGGGAAAGTGGCAGTATTAAGTTCTGCTTTGTGATCTGTGGCCTTACTAGCTAGGGGCGCTTGGCTAGGTTTCCAGGACCAGGCATAATTTCCATTATGTTGAGAGGGTTTTTAAGTCCAATTAGAAAGCTGTTGATTACCACCAGGATGTAAGTGCTACTATTGTACCTTTATCTTGGCTCACCGTGTAGTGTATTATGTTCCTAGGCTTTACAGTTGGGTAGAACTATTGAATGCTTTCTTTCCTGAGCAACTTGCGTAGCATCTTCTAGTATTTTAAAAAACTAGTCCTCAGGGAGGGGCTTTCGCGTCAGACGTAGCTCCATTCCTCTGAGTACTGTGCATGAAGTATGTGGTGTCTTCAGGAATAAGGATTTACCTTTAACTTTTGGGAGGCAGTGAAGAGCAACAGCAGTAGCCTCTATTGTTTTAGGGTCTTTTAGACTCTCTTGGCCAATGACTTGAAATGTGGTTTCTCAAGCCTATTATTTGGGTTTTTGTTAGATAGTCTATGGCTCTTAGTGGGAACATTGTCACCCCAGAGGAGAAACTTTATCTATCCCATATACATCCCTATACACATACGCTTATATGTCTTATATGTGGTTTTGGATAAAGATATAGAAACTTAGGTTCATTCCATTTGTCTAAATATTTTCTCATTATTCTTTCTGGTTTCCCATTCAAGTGAGAGGCCCAAAGGATTTCATTAGACCTTTTTTCATGTCTACTGAGATCCAATGCCCTTTGAATACCATGAGTTATTAAAAATAAAATAGATGAATTAGAGTGATCCAGATATGCTTTGGTGTTAAAGGAGACTGGATTGAGTATATCATCAACTCTGTCACTCAATCAGTACTGTGGAGAAAGGTTGAGTTCCTTCACACTCTAATCCCACCTTCCACCAAGGGAATGCTGGAGTTGATGAATTTGAGCATTTCTTGGAACAATTCTCAGCTCTTTTCAATAACTTAGTTGTGATATTGCTGTGAAGGGGATACAGAGATGTGGTGATAGTACCACTGTCCTCACAGCACTTACAGTTTTTTGTCTGTTTTATTAGATTACAACTCCTGTGAGGCCAGGGTTTTCAGCGTTTTAATCACCACTTCATCTGAGAATTAGTATATTGGGTGAATTCTTTTTTGTTGTTATTTGAAAAACATAAGAACTGAGGCCATGTTAAATATAGCTAACACATTTAAAATACTTATTTTATAGTTTCTTTTCTTTTCCTGGAAACTCCATGTACTATTTGTTGTTGAATCTGTCACTGAGTATTACTTTCATATATATATATATATATATATATAATATATATATATATATATACCTACATACATACACACATATTTAGGTCTATCTATCTATCTATCTATCTATCTATCTATCTATCTATCTATATCTATATTCTATATCTATCTATCTATCTATCTATCTATCTATCTATCTATCTATCTATCTATTTTAAGTGACTATGTCTTTTGGTAAATTGGATTTAGACCTTGAAACCATTGTTGGTTGCCTGGCCTACAAAGAGATCTTGATAATTGACAGTTGTATGCACAACCTGAAAGAGCTCACAGAGCTGGTGATTATAGGGGCCTTCTAACTGTCACTTTGATTTCAGTGGGATTGTACTTCAATGTTTTGCCTGGGAGCACTAAGAGAGACACAGTTTTTCTTTACAGGTTCCCTGTAGAAAACCTTCACTAATATGAAGGGGAAAAAGACACCAACTTTCTTTTGATCTGGTATTAACGTGATCATCAGTGTCTGAAGAAAGAAGAAACTTGTTTCAATTTCAATGAAATCAAGACTTTCAAAGCCTTTGAGCAGTTAATCCCTTTCCTTCCTTTCTGCTTTTCTGTTTTTCCTCCAATGCCATGTCTGCACCAAAGCCACACCTCTGACATGCGCACACCAATCTGAGGCAAGGTGAAGACTGAACAGCACTGCTTCATATAGCAGCTGCATGCCTGTGTTGGGGTTTGCAGTAGTAATCATCCTGGTCACCAACACACCAAGAAGTGGAATGGAAGGATGGGTTACTCCAGGGCTCTGAAGCTGTGGAGCCTGCTACACCCTTACTAAGAGATGAAACCCTTGAAAATTCAGATGCTGGATAGTGGAGGACACCTGGCTAAATATTCTGAGGCCAAGACAAAATTTCCTTTATCTAATCAAAGATTTCTGAAATAGCTTCGCTTGTCCATTGAGAGCAGTGGGGCTGAGGACTGGGGTGTGGGAAAATGCCCTGGGAAGCAGATGCTCTGGTTTGTTACTTAGGTTAAGCATAGGCAGTATAAAATATTTGTAAATGAAATGTAGTGGAGAAGAGGGACCTAAAATCTCAGCACAGAAACATGAAAGAAATGAAGTCAAAACAAGGGGTTATCTTAAGAAGCCATAGTTGTCTAAACAGGCAATTTGGGGCTTTTATGGTGTGGAAACTGGATTCACTGTTTAAAAGGAAGATAGCAACAGAGTGGAAGAAAAGGCTAATGTTACGCATGTTAGCTTGCACATTAGAGAAAATGGTCTTTAAGAAAAATAGCTTGTCTTCTAAAGAGTAAGTTGGTTGGAAAGTCACTCACACAAGAACAAAACAATATAAACACAACCAGCAAGAACAAAAAGGTGAGAGTTTTAGCTGTTAGAAAGAAAGCTTGCCCCACAGACTTCTAATCTGCAATATGGGCATCAGGAAATTCTAACTACTTGCTGTCTCATCGCCTTGGCCCTCTTCTGAATACTTTTTTTTTTCCTTCAAGACTGGGTTTCTCTGTGTAACCCTGGCTAGGCTGTCCTGGAACTCACTCTGTAGACCAGGCTGGCCTTGAACTCACAGAGATCTGCCTGTCTCTGCCTCCCGAGTGCTGGGATTAAAGGTGTGTGCCAGCCACCACCTCCCAGCTTCTGAATACTTTGGAAAAGGAGAAAGATGAGTTAGAAGAAGTGCTATTGACTTGAGATCTGCTGTCCACAGGCAGAGGGGTGCATGCCTTTCTCTGCTGGTGTGAAGTTCTACAGGTGTTTAGAAACAAATCTTCATTTGAATCATCTTTTTGGTGAAAAGTGAGGCTTAGATAGGAGGGAGTCTACAGATCATGATTGGAGTCTTGGGGTAAGGAATTGGAATTGGTAACATGGGAGACAGCCTAATAGAGCAGCTAGGAGTTGGGCTACTTTCATGATAGGGCTGAAAGCCACATGATTGCCCTTAGGCCCAGAACAAATTACTTAGAGTCCCATGATGACTTTTCAGAGATGAGTTAGTGTGCAGATGATTTATTTGGTAGTGTCTGTGGCCCAACACCTGACTGGGGTGGTGGGCAGAAGTAGCAATAAACAGAGAATAAGTGAAATGACCGTGTAGGGGTACCTTGGAGTTAGTGGCCTTTCATTTCTTTGTTTACTTAAATTTTTTTTTCATTTTGCATACCAACCACAGTTCCCCCTCTCTCTCCTTCTCTGGCTGCCCCCCCCCAGTCACGTCCCCACTCCTACCCCCATCCACTCCTTTGGGGGTAAGGCCTCCCTTTGGGAGTCAACACAGGTTGGCATACCAAGATGAGGCAGGACCAAGCCCCTCCCCTGAATCAAGGCTGAGCAAGGTATCCCACCATAGGGAATGGGCTCCAAATAGCCAGTTCATGTACCTGGGATAAGCCCTGGTCCCACTGCCAGGGGCCCTACAAACAGACTAAGCCATACATAGAGTTAGTGGCCTTTCAGATTCACCCCAAGATGAGATGGAAGAAGTTTCTCTGAATAGAGGAACATCCAAAGCAACGGAGGCATCCTGGAATGGCCAGAGCTGAGCTCAGGCTGTCTGTCAGTGGCACAAGCCTCTATTGCTGGGGCAATGAGATCATCATGGAGGGATATCTGGGTAGCCTGAGAATCCAGTACACTCAGCTTCACTGTATCTTGGTTTCCAAGAACATTTCCTTGAAAATTAAATGACATGATATGTGCAAAGAAAGTGCTTAAAGGTGACTTCACCATAGAGTAAATGTATAATGACCAGTATACATAAGGGTAGAGGTTAAGTTTTGTAGGGTTCCTGAGTGGTTTCTACCCCCAGATGGCCTTGGAACTGAGGGTGGACTCACTCTCAACCTGCTTGGCTCGTCAGTGTAGGCTTATTTTGGCCTTGCTTGTCAGTGACTCTATTTCATAGGAGGCAGGCTACCCTAGCCACAGGTGGCTGCAGAGATACTTCCTCTGGTTGCTAGGTCATGTGCTTTTCTCCCATTTGTCTCTAGCTCTCTCTCCTTCTGTAGTCTACTTCTCTGGCATTCACCCTTTTTCTAAGGATGGGTTTGGACAGGACAGCAGTCCTAGGTAACAAGGGACAGCAATGAGGTGAAATTTCCAGACTCCCCTCCCAGTCTCTAGGCTCTCTCCTACTTTCGAGTTCTCATACCCATGCATCCAGTGTCCATTCTTTAAATGCATTGTTCTTGTCTACAACCAGAATGCGACTCTTGTTCTCTGTGGATAGCATGTTAGTGCCTTCAGCTGACGCCCGGGAATTTTATTTTAGGAGTGTTTTTGTTGCTGCTGCTGCTGTTTGTTTATTTTGGAGCCACCTTGTAGATCCTTTCTGGAAAACCATTTTCCATATCTCCCGTTACAGCTTGAATCTAAAATGTCTTCCACAGACTCATGTTTTGAACAGTGTTCCCCAGTAGGGGGCACTATTTTGGGATGTTGTGAAGCCTCAGGAGGTGGGGCCTGGCTGATGGAAACAGGTCACTAGTGGTAGTAGGCCTTTCAAGCTTGTTCTGCTTACTTTTTCATCAGCTTGACACAAGCTAGGATCACCTGCAAAAAGGAACCTAATTTTAGAAAATGCCTCTATCAAACTGGCCTGGAGGCAAGTCAGGGGGCATTTTCTTCCTAAGTAATGGATGTGGGAATACCAACTCCACTGGGTTGTATAAGGAAAGCGAGCTGAGCAAGCCATGAGGAGCAAGCCAGTAAACAGCTTTCCCTCACGATCCCTGCATAACTTCCTGCCTCCAGGTTCCTGCGAGTGTCTGCCTGGACTTCCCTTGGTGATGGACTGTGACATGGACACACAAGCCCAACAAAAGCCTTTCCTCTCCAAGTTGCTCTGAGTCAGAATGTTTTACCACAACAGCAGAAGGAAACTCTGGCAAAGGTCACACCTAGTCCCTGGTTCGTGGCCCCGTCACACACGTCCACTGCCATACACTGGGCTGTTTCCCCCTGCTTTCTTCGCCATGATGGACTGAAGTGCTCTAAAGCCATCCCCCACAAAGAAGTCTCCCCTCCCTTACATTGCTTCTGCTAAGTTGTGTGGTAGAGTGAGAGGAAACCGATTCTATCTCTCCCCAAACTGAGAGATAAACAAATGCTTGCAACACCTTATGTGTCTAAGCCAAAGCTGACCCTATTTCCTCTCTGAGTCATAAGTTAGAAAGGCCGTGAAATGGTTTTCTCTACTATTTCTTCCTTCACGAATGCACTGATAGGCAAGCATTTGTAAATAAATGACTACTTCACTCTAAGGAAGGCGATGGCAGTTAGTGTATGCATCAGTATCTTGAAGGTGCTTATGGCCTACAGCAGCACCGTATTTATAATACAGTAAGTGTGGCTGAAAATTTAAAACACTTATCTTCTGATGGTTTTTTTTGGTTTGCGGCACAAACTTTAAACCAATCATTTTAAATACTTTATATTAGATGCAACATATTGTAGTCTCCTGATCTCTGTAAGGGTTTGGTTTCAGGACTGCCTATGGAGAGAAAGTCTGTATGTTCAAGTCACTTGTGTAAAACGGCACAGCATTAGCATATAATATGTGTACATCTTCTTGTAAACTTCAATCATCTCTAGATTGCTTGTATCTAATACAATGTAAATGCTATTTGAGTAATTCTTACAGTGAAGTATTTGGGGAGTAAAGACAAGAAAATGTCTACACATGTTTAGTAATACACAACTTTATTTAAAGACAAGAAAAATGTCTGCACATGCTTAGTAATGCATAACTTTATTTAAAGACAAGAAAATGTCTGCATGTGTTTAGTAATATACAACTTTATTTTTTCAGATAGTCATGGTCCACAGTAGGACCATGTGGGAGCCATGGCTATCAAGGGTCAACTGCAGTATATGAATTATGCAGGTAAGTGTGTGATAAGGATGTAAGTAACTTGCAGTAACTAGGTGCTCAATCAATGATGGTATCTATTAGCTGTCATTAGTTCTACCAAATTTTCACTACTTCCAGGCTGTCATTTATGGAAGTGTCACGAGAGTTGGGGAGTCAAAATGCTACTGCTTCCCCAGTCCTCTCACTTTCTCTTCTTTGGGGGAGAAAAAGTGAGTTACCTTTATTTATGAGCTGGAAGGAGAAGATGGCTATGGGTTTCCATCCTCTCTTTCCTTTAGAGGTTGACATGTTTGTGAAGAGTCTAAGACGTCCTATCTTAGAGGTCAACATGCCCTAGAACTGAGTACATGCATCTAACCATAGAGTTTAAGTTTGAGAAAGCCCGTTGACCTACAAATATAAATCACATTTTCCAACATCAGGAAAATGGAGATACTATATTTTGGATACTGTATGTATCTTTTTTATCTCTGAATTCACTGAAAGCCTAGGTGGAGGTTAGTATGTTATTTTCAACTCATCCCTAAAGCCTGGATGTTAGGGTTTGCTAAGTAAGGCATTAATTCTAGACCCAGACTACATCATGTTAAATGCATTATATTCCTTCAACATGTGTGTGTGTGTGTGTGTGTGTGTGTGTGTGTGTGTGTGTGTGTGTGTGTATGAGAGAGAGGGGGGATTCTTCTTAAGAGAGGCTCTTAGAAAGCAGGAATGAGATAGGGCCTATCCATTTAGGTAGATGATTTTTATTTCCTCAGATGTATGACTAAATATAGAGGATGCAACATTAATATACTACACCCAGGTAGCTATGGATCATACCAGGAGTATCACAGGGCAGTAGAGGGAGGTTAAACTAGTGGTCAGGGTGAAAGAGTTTATGCCTTTTTTTTTTTTTTTTTATAACTCTTCCTCTGTGTATAATACATAGCTTAATGAGCAGCACTGGGGTCAGGCTGACAGGTTGAAACATCTGATATTCTTCCTGTGCCAAGTTATGTACAGTGGCTACTATAATTGTATTAATTGAATAGAACAATATAAATGAGAGATAAGGAACAGCATACAAACAGATGGCAAAGCCATGAAGCTGGACTGGGTTCATTTCTGTGCTTTCTACTTGAGTAATCATGGGTAAATCACTTAGCTTTTCTCTGCCTCAGATTCCACTCGAGAAACAACATAATGGGCAATAAGGATGATTCTGGTACTTGTGTTGTAGCATTATGGTGGAGATGGGGTGAGTCACTATGAGTGTCCGACAATGCCTAACTGAGGGCTTCTCAATACTTTCAAGCTCTTATCAAGGATGTGCATGTGGGATGGAAATGAAGAGATGGGCCAAGAAGACAGAAAGGGTGCTTCTCAGCTCGTTGGAAGGCTTTGATGTAAAACTTGCTTCACAGTAATGGTGGGGACAGATAAAATTAATATCAGAAGTGGCTTTTACATTGAGACAAAAATCCATTAGTGAACAATTTGCTCATTTTACCCCAGGTAGTTATTTTCCATTTACTTGTCATAGCTGGAAACTTCAGGCTTGCCTATCATCTGTGTCTGTATTTGGTAGGAAGAGATGATTTGCGCTTTTATCAAATCCTTCGTTTGGATGAGTAGGGAGACAGGAGACCAAATAACTTTTTGTTGTTCACTGGAGAGGTACAGGCATTTAGTTCAACCACTCAGTGTGGTTGTGTTAGGAAAGTTGGACAAAATGTTTTGCATTAAATTTAATAAAAGCATTTTCAAATACCTTGTAGCTACATTTATCTACACCAGACTTTTCCAGTTTACTTTAACTTTGTTTAACCTTATGGAAATTACTTGCTGTTATTTGGTTTTATAGAGAGGAAATTAAGATTTAGAGAGGTGACATGTCTTCCTAAAGACACTAAGATAGAACTTTCTGGAATTTGAGCTCGAGTCTTCAGTAAGAATTTTTATAAGTTACATAGATTTAATGAGGTCTTGTCATGTATAATCAGTGCTTTGCCTACTACTTAGTGAAATTTACAGATATAGAAAGTCATTAAGGAGATAGTATTTCATCCAGAATATTAGAATTCAGAAATAGCTACTATTTAAGCTTTAGAACATTTTCATCAAATTTCAGTAAATATTTTTCTACAAACATAAACACCTGATATGTTATTTTCAAACACCCATTTAAATAATGTTATGAAAGCTTTTATGTTATTAAGCATTCTCCTAAATCCTGATGTTAATTGACTATATTATGTCATAAAGATCTTTATTGTTCATACTTTATTTTTTACATGTCTTTATTGTTCAAGTTTACATTTCCATTTTCTCCTATTTTTAAAGAATGATGTCTTATCTTTGCATATAATTCTTTAGAGATTAAAAAATTACAGTTATTTTTATATGCATATGTGGCAGGTGGGCCTGTGTGTGCCATGGCCTATATGTAGAGGTCAGATAACAACATATAGGAGTCAGTTCTCTCTTTCTACCATGTAGATATTGGGGATTGATCTCAGGTCCTTAAGCTTGACAAGAAGTGCCTTATCTGCTGAGCTATCCCTGAACATAGTATTGAACATAGAATAACATGTTAGGAGAGGTTTGCTCCTGTTATCTACTGCCTTAAAACAAACCAATCAAAACTTAGTAGCATTGAAATAGGGACTGCTTTGTTATCATGGATGCCATTGGTTGATAAAGGACATGGAGAGAATGGTGGCCCTCTGCTGGAACCTTGCTGGATTGACTCCTTTGCTGGACTTGGTATAGATTGTGGTTGCTCTTCCCATAGGCAGCCCAGCCCTCCAGCTTGGCGACTTCTGTGCAACTGCACTTGGTGTGTGGTGGATCAAAGCACTGAGAATGAATATTTCAGCATTACAGACAAAGGTACAGGGGCTTCATAAAGGGGCTTAGGAGGTCGTGTAGTGCCACTGCGATATACTCTAATGTCAAAGCAGTCACCATCCTACCTTGTTCAGAAAGGGAAACAGAGCTCCATCAGTCCATAGATGGAGTATCAAAGAATTGGTAGTCACATTTAAGATGTACCAGCGATGATATAAACTACTTTCAGGATTTTGACATTCATTACCCAGTTGACCCCAAAAGATGCATAAATCGACTCTTTCCTGGTGCTTGCTGACCGTGTACTCTTAATACCTGGTGATCCCGACTTTGAAAGGCACTTCTTGTGATATATACAAGCTAGATGAGATTCTGATTTTCAAGGTGAGCCTTGTGAAATTTTACATGCATTATTGATCACTTGTCAAAATTTTACATGAATTTATTTAATTATGTGGTTATTTTTCTGTTAGAGGAAAATTGCCAAAACTGATAGCTACTGTTTATATGGTAAGACTAAATCAAGTTCTTACTCAAGATTGGGCTGTTTTACAAGCCACTCCTTAGCAACTATAATCAGGACACCTTTTCAGTGCTGTGTTCAAGGTGCTCTTGCCTTGTTTGTATTTCTGACTCTGTGTTATCTCTTGTTTGCAATTCTGATTCTGAGTTATCTTAGTTGGACAAGGTAAGCTCTTGGACCTTATTTTTCTCATCGGTAAAGTATCCACAAAAGCTTAGACAAAGGCTTATATTCATGCTCAGTATTCTATAAATATTAGTGACTATTCAATTTATTTAAAATTGAATTTTTAAAAATAATTTATTCTGTGGCCACTTTCTATATGTATATGTTACACTCTAGCCTCTTATTTCCCTATCCTCCCACATCCTCCTCTCACCAAGTCCCCGTGTATTCTTAATATTATTTCTGTCACCATGTCTGGCTTCCTCTGCTTTAGTATTCAGTGAGTTCCTTGTATTGCTGACTTAGAATGGCCTAACTACGGATCTGCTGGTGATGTTAAGACTACTTGCCTTACTTTGCTGGTCTTGATTGCTTCGAGAGAGATTTCATCTTTTGTGTGTGCGTCCTAAGTTTCCCAAAGGTGTATGTCACTTAAGAGTACAGTCTGGGCTCTGTAACCAGGCGGGAGGAGGGGTGGGGGCACCTGAGACACAGGGTGAGAAGCTTGGCAGCAATCCCTACCTTTGATTGCCATGCCAATAAAATTAGAAAGTGTGAAGGAAAGAATTCATTTCTTTGTAAAACTCCTGAGACCAAACTAAATTTGATCATTTCTTCTGCCTTTTTCATTTGCCTTTCCATCCAAATAGATGGATGGGGCACCGGAATCAAGCGTTATTGTGTGCTCTGTAGAGTAGCAATAATGAAAGAAAAATAAAACGCTTTTCTTTTATAGGTTGAGTCGCAGAGGGTTTGCGCCACTTCCACTCTGGACAGCTGTTGAGATAAAAGTCAAAAGCTAGCACCGTGAGTGTGTGTGTGTGTGTGTGTGTGTGTGTGTGTGTGTGTGTGTGTAGACTGGTTGGTAGGGGAGAATCTGGGCCTGGCTCAGGTCCCAGGCTTCCATTACCTCTACCTGTGAGCCTTACTCAGCCTCCTGATGTGTATTCTTTTCAAGTCCTCAAGGGGGTGTTGGAGGACTATGCACTGAGGAATGGGGGTGGGGTGAGGCCTGGTTGGCTCCATCCTCACCATCCCTGGGGACATGGGAACAGTTGTGTCCAAAGAAAGCTTCTTTGGCTTCAGCCCAGCTGTCCCTGTGTGAAGGCTGCCATTGCTAAAGCTCCGGATGGGCCACTTCGGGGTCCTGTCTCCCTGCCTCTGATCACCCTGTGAAATATGAGTTGGGGCACTTTTCTGTGACAAATGCCCGCTCGACTGAGCCCCCTTTCAGGCATCCAGTGTCAGCACTTGTCACAGACAGGCATTGTGGCCACAGCAGCCAGACAATGACAGATTCAGACTCCTGGCCAGACTGTCAGGGGAGTTTCCTCCTCAGGCCTGGGCTTGTCACAGGAACGCCTGGCCAAATCCTTCCAGGGCTTTGAGTTGCACCTGTGCTTCCAAATGTCAGTGGGCTCGAGAGCCAGCCTCTTCCCACTGTCCTTGTCAAGGTCAGCTGGCCGGGATGGGGGAGGGAGAGCCCCTGAGTTGAGCCAGACGTCCGTCTGGTGTCCTTTGTCCAGCGCCTTTCACTGCCAAGGGGTTTCAGAGGTGTCCAAGAAAGGATCAGAAGAGGTATTGGTAAAAATTCTCTGCGGCAATAATTAGTTCAGGCAAATTTACTCATTTGAAATTTCCTTTCCAACTTCTCTTCTTGCTCTTGGTTGGATACGAAATGAAGAAGAACAAAGCCAGTTATGGGGTAAGAGAGAAACACTTCACAGTAGTGGCCACTTCTCAGATTCTGCCAGGCTTGGCCATGTGGTGATCATAATGAGGATTTATAGGTCAGAAGCTGCAACCTGACGGCCCGTGGACTGAACTTGGCACACAGCGGTTTTTTTTTTTTTTTTTTTTTTTTTTTTTAATTTGGCCTACAGAGTATGTTTGTTTTTAATGGAACTTGATGGAAATAGGTAGAATTCTGAAAAACTTATAAATGATTCCTGGCTTCTCTTCAAAGAACTAAAAGATCCATCAGTTGTAGATTTGTCTCCTTAGGCTGAGATGAAGGAAAATCAAGTATCACTCCTGCTCCATTTCAGAGGGGTACCAATTCTGTCTTACCAGCATCCCAACCTTTCCATGGTTTACCTGCCTAACCTGTTGCTTTCACTTCTACTGCATGGGTGATCCCTGCAGACATCTGAGTTCTTGATTCTAGTATTAACACAATTCATTTCTGCACTTTATCTTGAGTAAACTCCACTAATCAATTCCTCACTCTCCTCTCACCCCTGGGATAGTATGCAGCAGCCCTGCTCCAATTTTTATGATTTAAATTTGGCTATTGGGGAGCTGGAGTTAAGAATACCTGCTGTTCCACAGACCCAGAGAGACTAGGTCACAAGGAGAGTTCATGGGGGGACACCCAGATCTCCTTGGGAAGGGGAAACAGAAGAGATTTCTTGAGTGGGCCGAGGGTAGGTGGGGATGAGAACATGGGTAATCGGGTTGTGGGGGTGCACAGAGGGGAAGAGTGCTAATAAGGGACTGCTGGGGGATGAATTTCGGGGTCAGGCTGAAGGCTGGTGCAGGAAAATCTCCCAGGAGTCTATGGGGAGGACCCCAGGTTAGACTCCTAGCAACAGTGGATGAGTCACTGAACTGTCAGTCTCATGTAAATCCATTGGTGCCTGGCCCAACTGCCATCAGAGAGGCGTGTAGCACGAATTGTTAGAAGGTCTTATTAACAAAAACAAACCCGGAGCCAGTTACTGGGGTGAACGCTGGAAGATCAGAGAGGCAGAACAAGCCACAGCTAACCTCACCTTGCCAATTCCTCAGCTGATCCTGTTTCCTCAGACTGGAAGCCTCTGAGTTCTCATCCAGAATGAATCTCAGCTGAACTGCTGCTCCAAAGTCTAAAAGCTTAACCAGGCTCTAGTTCCTCATCCTCATGCCTTAAATACCTTTCTGCTTCCTGCCATCACTTCCTGGGATTAAAGGTGTGAATCACCATGCTTGGCTGTTTCTAGAGTGGCTTTGAGAGCCAGATGGATCTCTGCCTCCCAAGTGATAGGATTAAAGGCGTGTGTGCCACCATTTTCTGGCCTCTATGTCTATCTAGTGGCTGTTCTGTCCTCTGACTCCAGATAAGTTTATTAAGGTGCACAATATTTTGGGGAACACAATATCACCACAAAGGCGTCACCCACCAATTGATGGAGGCAGATGCAGAGACCCACAGCCAAACATTAGGTGGAGTTCAGGAATCCTGTGGAGGAGGAGGAGGAGAAAAGAGTGTAGGAGCCAGAGTGGTCAAGGACACCACAGGAAGGCTCACGCAGTCAACTAACCTGGGCCCATAGGGGTTTGCAGAGATTGAAGTGACAACCAGGGAGCCTGCATGGGACTGACCTAGGCACTTTGCATAGATGCTACAGTTGTGTAGCTTGGTCCTGATATGGGACTCCAAACAGCGGGAACAAGGGCTGCCCCTGACTCTTTTACTGGCTTTTTTGGGACCCTGCTCCTCATACTGGATGGCCTTGCCCAGCTTTAACACATGGAAGTTGCTTAGTTTTACTGCAACTTGATACAAAATGTTTTGTTGATACTCATGGGAGACCCGCCCTTTCCTGTTGGAGACAGAAGAGGAGGGGACTGGGAAGTAGGAGGGGGAGAGTGGGAGACAGGAACTGGGAGGGCATGGAGCTGGGGAGAGGCTGTGGCCAGATGAAAAATAAATAGATGAATAAAAAAAAAATTACTTGCTGTGCTTAGAGAAGACCCAAGTTTGGTCCCCCACACCTATGTCAGGAGGCTTACAATCCCTTGTAACACCAGGCCCAGGATATCTGTTATTCTTTTCTGGCCTCCAAGACATATGCACTCCCGTGAGCCATCCTCCTTCTCGTGTATAGGTATTAAAAATAAGACTAAAATCTTTTTTTTTTTTTTTTAAATTCACCTAATGATAGGAAATAACAAAAGCGGTGCAGACTGTAGCTGTTGCCGATCTGTAGTTCTTGACCTTAGAGGTAGCTGGAAATAATAACTTTATAACAAGTTTGGATGTAGATAACTAAGCGAGAGGAAGAGACACATTAGTCGAGGCTTGATCTCAATTTAACTTACAAATAGGCTTCTATGCTATTCCCATGACCACCTTTTCATGAATGGGGAGATGGGCCTGAGTTAAGAACCTTTTTCAACCTCTAAAAGTTGAAATTAAGGGATCCAGGACTTGTATTTTTGTGAAATGTCATTGCTTTTTGAAAATAAATGTTCTACAACAAACTGTCTGTTAGTTATTTTGCCGTGCTGTGCTCTTACTCTGCAAGGAATTGTCACGAAACCCGACAGAATCCGCTAATAAGAGTTTTATTAAAATGAAAGGGACAGAGAGTGTGCAGGCCTGTGGAAGAGACACATGTGTGGAGAAGAAGAGCCGGGAACATGGCGCCGGCTTTTAAAGGCTGGGTGGCGTACATGCGTACACAGGTCGACGTAACTGTTCCATGCCTGTGCAGATCACATGGCTACTTTGTGCGCTCTTACGTAGCCATGCAACTTCACGGATCCTGGTCACATCAGATGCCTTGACCTGGAAATGGCTATCCTGACCTGGAACTGGCTAGGCAGAAGTGTCCGCTGGGCATATGCAAACATGCCCGACCATGGGGGCATGTTGTGAACCCTTCACTGTCCCACCAATGGAATCCTATAGCTCCATTTAGGCTGAAATTCAAGTATCATTAAAGTAAAGTATACGAGCCACATTGAACAGGCTGCCTTTGAAATTTAGAAGCATGTATGTAAGAATATTTTGTAAAGAATAAAAATAGCTTCACTTCTGATGGAAATACTTGTCTTGAAGTAAAATTTCAACTCATACACTTTTCAGTTCAAATAGGTCATTTATTGATTTCAATAATGAAAGCAATAGAAGCATACTTTTGTGGATTCTGTATGTGTATATATTACCATATTCAACTGTCTCGAGAGTCACATAAGATAGGTACAATTATCATTTCTACAGATGAGGAACCCAAAGGAGAGAGATGGTGATGAGAGGCTTGAAGAAACCTACAAGCAGACCAGCAGATAGCTCGCATGAGAACTATCAAGGCAGTTTAACTTGTTGACTTTTCTGACCTTTGGTGAATGTTAGCAAGATGTTGCTCTAACCAGACAGTGATGCAGCAGTCAGCTTCTCTCTGTTCTCCAGGGCCTGCTACCAGAAACACGCCACAAGGACTTGTCTGTTCCAAGGGACTCTCATGGACGATCTGTTAGAAAGATCAGTGATCACTCAAATAGCTGTGAATAACTTGGTGTTTGTCTTAGTTAGGGTTTCTATTGCTGTGAAGAGACACTGTGACCATGGCAACTCCTATAAAGGAAAACATTTAACTCAAGTGACTCTATTACAGTTCAGAGGTTTAGTCCATTATTATTACAGTGGGACATGGCAGCATACAGGCAGATATGGTGCTGGAGAAGCAGCTGGGTGTCCTATATCTTGCAGGAAACAGGAAGTGGTCTGAGTGTCACACTGAGCAAAACTCGAGCAAAGGAGACCTCAAAGCCTGCCCCCACAGTGACACACTTTCTCCAACATGGCCACACCAACTTTAACAAGGCCATACCTTGTTAAATAGTGCCACTCATTTGAGGTCCATTTTCTTTCAAACCACCCCGAGTTCAAAGTTTTACAATTTTGTTTTGGGACAGGGTTTTCCTACATAGGAGAGTCATGCTTTGAACTTATGATCCTCTGGCCTCTGCCTCATGAGTGCTGGGGTCAAAGGCAAGCACCACCTCACTGGGCTTTGGGTGACATTTTTCTTGAAATGATGGTTGAATTTTGTTATAGAAATCAATACTATGTGTCACTGACCATGAGAAGAAAGCTATTTTAGATCACTTTACTTAACCACAGTAGGTTTATTGTTTGAAGTCTGACTTGATAGACCAGGTGAAACATTTGAAACCTGTATGGGACATATTTGAGATGAGGGAAAGTGATCCTAGTATGCCCTTGTTGGTTGTTGTATTTTCCTTTACTTATAGCTAATGGCTAATTGTATTCTGAAACTACGAATGGAAATGCAGAGAAATAATTTGTGTTTTAAATTGTGTGGCAGCAGCCTACTCCATCCTGCTCTGAGCATTAATCAGCCCTTTGTCCAATGCATTCAAACTGTATATATTACCCAGCCATTAGTCACTTAGCAGCTGTCTTAGTCACTGTTCTATTGCTGTGAAGAGATACGGTGACCAAGGCAACTCTTATAAAAGGAAGCATTTAATTGGAGGCTTGCTTACAGTTTCAGAGGCTTAGTCCATTATCATCCTAGCAGGGAGCATGGGGGCATGCATGGCAGGCATGCTGCTGGAAAAGTAGCCAAGAGATAACATCCTGATCCACAGCTTTAGAAAGCTCAGGGTCTATGCTCAGCAACACACCTCCTCCAGCAGGGACCCACCTACTCTGACAAGGCCACACTTCCTAATCTTTCCCAAACAGTCTATCAACTGATGACTAAGGATGCAAATGTATGAGCATAGGGGGGCCACTCTCCTTCAAACTGCCACACCTGCCTTTTTGGTTATCAGGGACTGCTGTGGTACCACAGTGCTTCTTTTCTAGCCCCCATTTTGAGCTTAATAATGGCTCTTCTGTACCAGAACAGTGATACAAAGGAGGTATCAGGGCATGAAATCTGAGGTCAATGGACTCTGTACTGTGTGATAATGTTGAAAAGCACGTAGGAACCAACACAGCACAAGTAGGGTTGGAATAATCCAGTTTCAGAAACTCACTGGGGCCCTTGGAACATATCTTATGGATACAGGTGACTACTATATGTCTTCTCTATTCCTGTCATATAGACAGATTATACAGAGCCACACTTCCTAACCTGAAGTGAAGAAGTCATTTCATATAAATGGGAAATGCTAGTATCCTAATGATGGCTGTCTTGGAGAAAGTTTCTCACACTCTCTTTCCTTTCCTGCCCCCTCACCCATTCTTGGGATAAAACTCAAGGCCTTGTACATAGTAGATAAGCACTCTACCACCACACCATTTATAAAAAACCAAATTTTTATTGCCATTTATTAATTATAAGTAATAGGGGGTTTCATTATGAAGTTTTGGGGGTGGCTCAATGGGTTCTATTAAGCTTGCATAGGAGGATGGTGAATATTGGCACCTTAACAGTAGTTATGCCACTAAAGAAAATATCTCTTCCTTCTCTGTCAACAATTAACTGTATATAAATCCTCAGTGAGGGCTGGGATACCTTGAGCCCTTCCCTATTCTATGATAGGCTGTGGATGGACCCAATCTTGTGCAGACCTTGTACAGGTAATCACAGCTGCTGTGATGTCAAGACTACAATGACCAAGTCATGTCTAGAAGACAATGTTCCACAACACCTCACCCTTTCTTTTGGCCCTTTCACTGTTTCTGCCCTTTTTAAAGTGATATTCCCTGAGCTTTGGAGAGGCTGGTATAGATGTTCTACATACTATAAATGCATAGATACAAATAATCTGAGATGGATAATAAATATTACCTCATAGGATACTGTTTGTCTCCAAGATACTATTTATTTAATGGGTTGAATATGTAATATTTACAGAGTATACTTGATGTCCTATTTATGACTGAGCATTCACTTATTCTTAGCACTTTGGTCAGTTATGATTTATTGATGACTCTTTTATTATGTATTTAAGTGTGCATGTATGTGGACATGTGATGAGTATATATGTGCATATGTGTGCATGTATCTACACATGAGTGTAGATGCTTGTACAGTGTAGAAGAAAGCATTGAATCCCTTGGAGTTGGAGTCTCAGCTTGTCATGTACCACTCAATATGGGTTCTGGGAAATGTACTCTAGTCCTCTGCCAGAGCTAAGAAACCCTAACCACTTATCCATCCACACTGCTGACTGTTTATTGGTAAGTATGTTTATACATTCATCAGCTAGTCATTGAATAATTATAGAAACTCCGTAATTGTGAAGATGAACAAGAGCCTATCCCTGTCTATAAAGACAGAAAATGTAAACAAATGACTTAACTTTAGAAGTCCCTTACTGGCATTTTCTCAAAGTTTTCTTCTCTATTAAAAGAAAAAGGACAGAATTATGAGTCAGTATGTAATAGTTTTCTGTTGTCTTAGAGTTTCTATTGCTCTTATAAAAAACATGGCCAAGAGAAACTTGGGAGGAAAGGCTTTATTCATTGTATAGCTCCTAGTCTATCATTTAGGGAAGTCAAGGCAGGAATTTAGAGGAAGAAACTGATACGGAGGTCATGGAGGAGCACTGTTTACTGACTTGCTCTCCTGCTTTCTTATTTAACTCAGGATGAACTACCCAAAAGTGGCACCACCCACAGCGAGTTGGACCCTTGTACATTAGTCATCTATCAAGAAAATGTTCCATAGGCTTTCTCACATGCCAGTCTGTTGGGGAAATTTTCTCAATTGAGGTTACCTTCCCCAAAAGACCCTAACTTGTATAAGCTGGCAAAGACAGTTTGCCAGCGCATCCAGTATAACAAAGTGTTCTTGAGGAAAGAGGGCATGCCAGTATTTTAATTGAGAAGGTACCTGTGTCCTGGAGATGCTTCACATTCAGCCTACTCTGATGGTTCTTGGTTTTTCTTTTCTTTTTTCTTTTTTTTTTTAAAGCTCTCCAGACAATATATAGGTTACCAAGAAATACTTAAAGTTGCCCATAAAATGACACATTCACAGACTCAAAACCAGTGTGACTTCTGCTTAATCAGGGCCTTTGATCGAGGGCTTGTCAGCTAGCCTTTTTGCTATGGTGCTAAATGTCCAAGAAAAGCAGTTTAAATGTGGGAGAATCTAGTTTGGTTTGTAATTCAGAGTTGTCAGTCTCTGATCAGCTGGTTCCATAAATTTGATGTGATGAGCGGTATCATGGAGGAAAGCACATGGTGGGACTGACCTGCTGACCTCAATGTGGCTGGAGGCAGAACAAGAGGAAGAGAAAGGATCCAGGGACAAGATGCCCTTCAAAGGCATGCTCCTGGTGACCTATTTTCTTTAACCAGCCCCCTACCCATCCCTAAGGGATTCTCAATTGAAGAACTGCCTCCATCAGGTTGGCCTTAGTCCACTGAGGGTAGTACCATCCCTGGGTGAGTGATCCTGGCTTGTATAAAAACGGCAATCGAGCAAGCTAGAGGAAGCAAGACAGTGAGACCTCCACAGTCTCTGGTTCAATTCCTTCCTCTAGGTTTCTACCTTGAGTTTCTGCCTTGCTTTCCTTAATGATGGCTGTAATTGTAAGTTGGTTTTGGTCTGTGTTTCATCACAGCAATAGAAACAAGCAAAGACAATCTTCCCGTAATGTCATTAAGCTCTAAATTCAGCAATGGAATAACCAGCTGATAATTCCAATCACTGACTGTATTAGTTCAACAAGTTAGGCATATCTTTCTTCAATACCTTGGGCAGGTGGCATGTCAGATCTAAACCTCAACAGAGGGCAATGTGGAAGGAGGTGCCTCAGTGCAGGATCAGACTTGGAGGAGACCAGCAAGTAGAGAATCTGGGTCTTTTTGAGAGGAATCTCAACCAAATCCTGTGATCAAATGAAGCAGTAAGAAGACTCTACCACAGGTGCCTTTGTTTAATACAATGTTTACATTATCTGTAACCGGATCCTAGTTTAGATTTTAAATATATGCCATTGTTCTAACTTCTATTTTGAGAAAGAACTTAACTTATAGAGTATTATATGAATGAATGTGGTTAATTCCAACAAAGGAGAAGAATGTGGAATAATTGCTTTCTTAGCCTCACTAGTGCCCCTGTTACAGGGCAGAGTGTGAACAATCAAACTTCCTTGTTTACTTTGTATTTTTCCCAAAGAGCACCAATTCTATTGTTTTCTCCATGTAACAGATTAATGTAGCTGATGAGTTGACTTCAGGCTCTCTAAGTAGAGTATTCCTTGACTACAGCATTACCCACTGGAGCATCTGGTGTTTTCAGGATGTTCCTGGAGGCAAAGTTTCTCTGTTTCTTCCTACACTCCAGAGAAGGACATATCTAAGAGGTTCCACATTGTTATCTCCTGGAGTGAGGGTGCCTTCTGAGCAACAAAGAGTGATTTGAGGATGAAAGGCAAAGGCCTTTGTCTGTTTGGAACTGAGCCCAGAGATATGGACTACACAGCTGGCTCTCGTGGAGTACAGAGAGCCCCACAAGGGAGAAGCCACATTCTTTTTAATGCAGGAGAAGTCCAAAAGAAGATTATTTTGAAAAGTTGAATTTTATTTTTTTAAAAAAATTGATGGCATGTTTTAGCTATATTCTGGTCAACATTGGAGTTCATGAGAATCTGAGTGACTTTTTGAAAAGCGGTTGCTTCATGCTTTCCCATGAACCCGAAGAAGCACTGTGACATCACTCATTTGGGGCAGCATTTCCGCTCCAGCTGCCCGTTTACCATCAGAACCTCTGCTTGCTCATCTTCTGCCCAGCATCAGGGCCTCTAACCTCCCTCTGATTTCAAGCTACTGAAGCTAGGAAGGAGGGTCAGGGACTGGTGTACAGCTTCCATGAGAGGCTATTTACAAAGTTTCACCCACTCACATCTGCCCAGGTTTAGCAATTTGGGTTATAATATATTGCTAAATTATGTCTCTCCAGGAGGAAGGTATGGTGTTATGAACTTGCTAGCTACTGTCTTAGAGCATATAGAATCTCATCCTGGTCACAGATCACTCAGCCAATCAGCAGGAAAGTTAGAGAATCAGTCCAAGTTTCTCTTGCTGATCTTTATCGTGTTAAACTGCAAAGGGGTTTTGAAGATGCAGTGGTGGGATAGTCTGGTTGTCTAACTCTATCCTTGTAAACAGAGCAAGAAGAACTTGAAAGAAAGCAAAGCTTGGGCTCCTTAAAGTAAGTGTGCATCACATGACCATACATACCCCAAAGAACAGATTCAAGATGGGGTTTCCTCTGCAGAAGACACCGTGGTTGTGCTGCTGAATTTTTGCCTAATTGAAGGATAGGGTTTAAAGAGTGTGTCCTAGGAAAAGAATTAGTCCCATTTGAGGTAGGTTTTTATTGTTTGTAAAAGCTTTTGTTGGGAAACCTGGGGGTCTCTATTTCACTCAGGCTTGGATTTGAATTTTCTGCCCCCAAATCCCTAAATTTCACTGGACTAAAATTCTCATATCTATAAAGGAAAAGTTGAGCTAGAATATTTTTTTTTTTTTTTTTTTAGAAATCGTCCTGTTCCAAGTTTGCTTTAGTATTAAGCAAGTATTTTTAAAATTTATTTACTTGTTTTCTGGTGTAGGTTTGTACCTAGGCTTCACGCATGCTAGGCCAGTGCTCTACCCTTCAGTCACAGCCCTAGATCCTGCATCCCATTTACACATGATTTTTACTCTTTCTCTCTCTTCCCCCTTTCTTTCTGTATTGCCTTCATTCTCTTTCTAAACTTATCGTTTTTTCAAACTTTTCCCCATGTACACATTATAGATTGAGTATATTTCCTCTAATTCCTCTTTTTATTAACTTTAATGTGATTCACTTTGCTGTCATCCATTCATTCAATATGTTTCTATAAACTCCATGTTTACATGCCAAACACCGTGCTAGGCTAAGGGATATGCTTATAAGAGTGAATAGCAGGGTCTCATTCCCAAGGAGCTCAATATATAGTGAGTGTGTGTTCATTGGCAGTAGGGAGTGAAAATCTATACAGAAAAATAAATGACAAGTATAATACAATGCACTGTAAGATGATGTATGAAGTATGGGCTGCTGTGGGAAGTCAGGCAAAGGATATCTCACTTAAGTCTTTGTTTGGGAGTAGAAGAAGATGAAGATTACTTCCAAGAGGAAATGGCGTTTGACCAAGTCCTAACAACAACTGCTGGGCAAGAGGATAAGGGGTTACATATGCAGAGTATGTTATATTTAAAGGGAAGTCTGTACAAGGGAGAAGGATGGAAGGAGAGGGGGAGGGAAGCAGAATGGAGAGAAAGAGATGGAGGGGGGCTCCTGATATGTCAGGAATTCAGCAGAAAGGCCGCTGTACTGAGAAGGAAGACAGACAGAGGTAGCTGGAGATAGGGAGCAAGCACATCATGAAGTATATTGTGTTTTCATTGTGCTTTTAAACCATTATGGATTGGTTTCTGAAGACTGACATAAAGTGACAGAGAGATGGAACTTTGAAGCAGGGGGGTGACCTGTGCCTTTTTTTTTTTTTTTTTTAATTTTGATGCATCGTTGGCTACAGTGTTCAGAAGGTGTGGGGGCTGGAAAGTCGGCTTGGTTGGGCAGCCTTGGGCTGAATGGAAAAACCAGTGAAGATGCTTCCGTTTTTTGACAGGGCTACCAGCTGTGTAATTGGCAGAGGTTTCTGGGTGGATATATGTTCTGGGTCTGTTGAGGTAAAAGAGTAATGAGAGGGTACCAGATGCCGTACTCATAACTGATGCCCCTTTTGTGAGCACCACAGCAGGCTGAAGCGGGCCTGCTCTCTTTCTCTTCTAATCTGGGAGCTGGCTGAGGCCTGTCTCCTGGCCAGACAGGGGCTGCCATTTGCAACCTCACCAGGGGGTGGAGAGAGAAGAGCCAACTCTTTTGCAGGCTGACAGGATGGGCCTGAGGCTCCATGGGGTACCATCAGTCAGGATTTGCTCATTGTCTGGTTGACTTGTCCAAATATGTCCATATGTCCTGCAGACCCTGTCCATGCCCTTGTATGACCCTGACACCCATAGATTTTGTTGTTCTTGCCTCTTGAGATACTTGAGTATTTCAAAGAGTGTGCATTCTTCTTTTGTTTAGAGAAGACACTTTGGCCTTTCTCGTAAGGAGCTGTTGGGCACTGGATGGAGGACCTACCAAACAGCCATCTAAACTTAAGCCTTCCAAGACAAATAGCTATGGCTCTTCTGAGCCCTATCAGACAGAGAAAGCACAGGGACATGCATAAATAGTGGGCAGCCTCTCCCAATCCATGCACATTCAGCAGAAAGATGAGTGGAGATGGGTTTGAGGGACAAGGATTGCCAATCTCTCTACCTATAAGAATTAATGTTAGTATTTCTTTACTCCTCTTCATTCTAGGTGGTCCTAGCATATCTCCACTGGGTGTAGCCCTTGAATAGTCTGTTCCAGGTTCCAAGAAAGGTCTAGACTTTCATGGGTGCTCTTTGAATGTTTTCCCTTGGATTGTATTTTATCTGGCATAATCATCTATCTATCTACAGCTCTTAATGGGTTCCAGTTCCTTAAGAAACAAGTGTAGTTCTCTACTTTGGATTTCCCAGTGGCACTAAGGCAGAGTGTCTTATATGCAGTGGTTTTTAATAAGTGCTCCACTGAATTAAAAAGTAGTATTTGAGTAGACATGCTCTGAATCATGGTGCGTTGACACCATTCATGTCTAAATACAGACTTTGGAGGTTTTCTGTGACAGAGAAGATTCCAGAGGCAGAATAATTTTGGGGGGCTGCACTTCTGCAGGAGGATCTATGGAAAGCACATTTACTTATATTTTCAGTGGCTGTGCAGGAAAATCACTGGTGTGTGTGTGTGTGTGTGTGTGTGTGTGTGTGTGTGTGTGTGTGTGGTCTTTCATTATCACAGAACACTTGCTGATCAGTGAGCCCCATCAGGCCACCATGCCCAGCCTTTTACATGTGGGTTGTGGAGATTTAACTGAGGTCCTCATGCTTGAAAGGCAAGTATTTTACTGACTGAGCTATCTCCTCAGTCTCCATTCACTAATTCTTAACCATCACATCACAGCAATGTGCTAGGTATATTCCACATGCTAGGTCTCAGTACCATGTCTGTGCCCAGGGTTTTTACATCTTTTATCTCTGTCATTAATCACTGCAACCTATGAAAATAGTGTTATTTTTAAGGTGAGGGCGCCCCTAGAGGCTGCATCATTTGCTCAAGATCATAGTGGAGCCAGAACTCAGATTTAGATTTGCCTGCATCTTTTTTTTTTTTTTTTTTAACATAGTTTCACTGTCTATGTTTTTTTGTTACATAACTTCATTGATTGTGCTTGTGGGCTTGGGCCCTAGGCATGTGAGACAGTGTCCCTGAAAATATTACTGAGCCAGGAGCAGTGAGGACAGGCACATGCATGGAGGATTTGCTCCTTTGGAGATTCCACAGCTAGTTAAAAGCTATCACAACTCCAATCATCACCACCCAGGCCCATTGCTTTCCAAAACTTGCGAGTATTTCCAGGTATGATCCAGAAGGAGAAGTGATTCTGGAAAAGCAGGAGAATATAAAGCAACTATGATGTGTGTATGTATGCATGCATGCATGTGTGTGTGTGTGTGTGTGTGCGCGCGCGCGCGCATGTGTGTTCCTAGGCTGCAAATATCTGTTACCTCTGGATGACTGCTCTAGAAATAGAAATAATCTGAATATCTTAACAAGCTGGTTTGCATAGCCAGCAAGATGACCTCAGCAAGTGTCACCTGGTTTCTACCAAACAGTCACACCTGAACTACTGCCTCCAGGCAAAGAACACCTGCAGGCCAGCACCTACAGTCTGTGGGGTAGAAAGGCTGTCTCCTTGCATGACTTGCCCAGAGTGCAGGAGGAGGGGAGAAACCATAGTAGAGAAATGGGTGTCCAGAAATCCTAGAAACCAGGGATAAAGCAGTGAAGGTGTCATGAGTTCTTGCACTATTGGGACAGTGTTGTTGCTTTCTAGTCATATACTCGGTGGAATCATTTCTGGTTCCAAGAGTGAGTTGCATGGAAAAGACACCATTCTCAAAGATGCTTGAAGTTAGAGTTATAGGAACCTAGGGTGTTATTACTATAATGTAACATTTTTGCTGTACCAACATCCCTGGTATTTTCTTGTGAACACAGTCAAGAAGTTAAGACATAATTTTCTGAAGGTCTTGAAGTTTTTGTTGGAAAAGTGAAGATGTTCTTCAATACCACATTTGTAATTTCATAAAAGTTTGCCTTTCTAGACTACTGAAGTTCCTTATAGACTATGTTTTGGAAGATGAAGGTAGAGTTATAAAACTGAGCATGTAGCGTTGATTTATCTTTTTCATTTTTTTTCTTAGTGGGAGAGAGAATTTTTATAAAGAAAGATCTACCAAAACACCAATTTAATTAAAGGTATTTTCCTGGTGATTTTAGAGTTAGTTTCCTAGAAATCTTTGTCAATGGCATGAGAAATGGTTGGGGTTTTTCAAGGGGAGGAGTGTGTGTGTGTGTGTGTGTGTATAAAATTATCAGCATCCGCCGGGCGGTGGTGGTGCACGCCTTTAATCCCAGCACTCGGGAGGCAGAGCCAGGTGAATCTCTGTGAGTTCGAGGCCAGCCTGGACTACCAAGTGAGTCCCAGGAAAGGCGCAAAGCTACACAGAGAAACCCTGTCTCGAAAAACAAAACAAAATAAAACAAAACAAAACAAAAAAAAAATTATCAGCATCCTTGAATTGTCTATTTTCTGTGTGTACAGTAAACAAACAGTAATTTCTGTAGCCTGGCAGGCTTAATTCATTCATTGAGGTTTGGGGTGTTCATGCTTGGTTATTTATGTGTTTTTATATGACCAAGGCTGTTATGTCAGGGAGAAAAAAAGGATGTATTCTGGTCACGTGTCAGAACAAATGGTTATAGCTCTACCTACCTTTACGTTTATTCCCCTTAACACAAAGGCTATGAGAATTGATCTGTTTACAGAGAAACAACTTCTGAGTATAATGACCTATTCCTGGCTCACTAGATACCCAAGACTCATTAAATCAATTTCAGTCTTTTTTCTCCTTTGTTGTAAAATCTCTCAATAGCACTATTGACTGACACAACTCAAATCTATAACCTTCTTGTGAGAATCAGAATTATTTGTTTAGTATTGACATAATGTGTTTAGCTGATTAAAGTTAAAGACAATTGTACAAGACTTAACATTATACAACAAATTTCAAATGAACTTTTGATTGCATCTTGGGTCCATTTTTCAAATGACATCTCTTATTTTGAAATGGAACAATATCCACAGCTTTGAATGCAGTAGTTTCAGCAACACGAGTTTATTTGGATCAATTCTTTTTTTTTTAATATTTTTTTTTTTATTTTACAATACTATTCAGTTCTACATAATAGCCACAGATTCCCTTGTTCTCTCCCTTCCTGCCCCCCTCCCCTTCCCCCCAGGACACCCCCCATTTCCACCTCCTCCAGATCAAGGTCTCCCTCCGAGGACTGGGATTGACCTGATAGACTCAGTCCAGGCAGGTCCAGTCCCCTCCTCCCAGATTGAGCCAAGCGTCCCTGCATAAGTCCCAGGTTTCAAACAGCCAACTCATGCAACGAGCCCAGGACCTGGTACCACTGCCTAGATGCCTCCCAAACAGATCAAGCCAATCGACCGTCTCACCTATTCAGAGGGCCTGATCCAGTTGGGGGCCCCTCAGCCTTTGGTTCATAGTTCATGTGTTTCCATTCATTTGGTTATTTGTCCCTGTGCTTTATCCAACCTTGGTTTCAACAATTCTCGCTCATATATACCCTCCTCTTTCTCACTAATTAGACTCCCAGCGCTCCACCAGGGGCCTAGCCGTGGATGTCTGCATCCAGATTCCTCAGTCCTTGGATGGGGTTTATGGCACAACTATTAGGGTGTTTGGCCATCCCATCACCAGAGTAGGTCAGTCCCGGCTGTCTCTCAACCATTGCCAGCAGTCTTTTGTGGGGGTATCTTTGTGGATTTCTGTGGGCCTCTTTTGCTCTTTGTTTCTTCCTTTTCTCATGTGGTCTTCATTTACCATGGTCTCCTATTCCTTGTTCTCTCTCTCTTTTCTTGATCCAGCTAGGATCTCCCGCTCTCTTTCCCTCGACCCTCGCCCTTCATTGCTCCTACTCATGTCCAGGCTGTTCATGTAGATCTCATCCATTTCTCCGTGTCTTTCTTGGGGTCCCGTTTTCCAGGTAGCCTCACTGGTGATGTGAGTAGCAGTCCAGTCATCCTTGTTCCACATCTAGCATCTTCCTATGAGTGAGTACATACCATATTTGTCTTTCTGAGTCTGGGTTACCTCACTCAGGATGATTTTTTCTAGATCCCTCCATTTGTCTGCAAACCTCATGATGTCATTGTTTTTCTCTGCTGAGTAGTATTCCATTGTGTATATGTGCCACAATTTATTTATCCATTCTTCAGTTGAAGGGCATCTGGGTTGTTTCCAGGTTTTGGCGATTACAAACAATGCTGATATGAACATAGCTGAGCAAGTGCTCTTGTGGTATGATTGAGCATTTCTTGGGTATATGCCCAGGAGTGGTATAGCTGGATCTTGGGGGAGATTGATTCCCAATTTTCTAAGAAAGTGCCATATTGATTTCCAAAGTGGTTGTACAAGCTTGCATTCCCACCAGCAGTGGAGGAGAGTTCCCCTAGTTCCACATCCTCTCCAGCATAAAGTGTCTTCAGTGTTCTTGATCTTAGCCATTCTGACAGGCGTAAGGTGGTATCTCAGAGTTGTTTTGATTTGCATTTCCCTGATGATTAGGGATGTTGAGCAATTCCTTAAATGTCTTTCAGCCATTTGAGTTTCCTCTGTTGAGAATTCTCTGTTTAGTTCTAAAGCCCATTTCTCAATTGGACTGTTGGTCGTTTTGATGTCTAATTTCTTGAGTTCCTTATATATTCTGGATATCAGGCCTCTGTCACATGTGGGGTGGGTGAAGATCTTTTCCCATTCTGTAGGCTGTCGCTTTGCCTTGTTGATCATATCCTTTGCTCTACAAAAGCTTCTCAGTTTCAAGAAGTCCCATTGATTGTTTGTCTCAGTGTCTATGCTACTGGTGTTATATTTAGGAAGTGATCTCCTATGCCAATGCATTCAAGACTACTTCCTACTTTCTCTTCTAGCAGGTTCAGAGTAGTTGGATTTATGTTGAGGTCCTTGATCCACTTGGACTTAAGTTTTGTGCACGGTGACAGATATGGATCTATTTGCAGCCTTCTACACATTGATATCCAGCTATGCCAGCACCATTTGTTGAAGATGCTTTCTTTTTTTCCATTGTACACTTTTGGCTTCTTTGTCAAAAATTATATGTTCATAGGTGTGTGGGTTAATGTCAGGGTCTTCAATTCGATTCCATTGGTCCACATGTCGGTTTTTATGCCAATACCAAGCTGTTTTTATTACTGTAGCTCTATAGTAGAGCTTGAAGTGAGGGACTGTGATGCCTCCAGAGGTTGTTTTATTGTATAGGATTCTTTTGGCTATCCTGGGTTTTTTGTTTTTCCATATGAAGTTGAGTATTATTCTTTCCAGTTCTGTGAAGAATTGTGTTGGTATTTTGATGGGGATTGCATTGAATCTGTAGATTGCTTTTGGTAAGATTGCCATTTTTACTATGTTAACCCTGCCTATCCATGAGCATGGGAGATCTTTCCTTTTCTGATATCTTCTTCAATTTCTTTTTTCAGGGACTTAAAGTTCTTGTCATATAGGTCCTTCACTTGCTTGGTTAGTGTTACCCCAAGGTATTTTATGTCATTTGTGGCTATTGTAAAGGGTGATGTATCTCTAATTGCCTTCTCAGCTTCTTTGTCCATTGTATATAGGAGGGCTACTAATTTTTTTGAGTTGATCTTGTATCCTGCTATGTTGCTGAAGGTGTTTATAAGCTTTATCAGTTCCTGGGTGGAATCTTTGGGGCCACTCAAGTATACTATCATGTCATCTGCAAATAGGGAAAGCTTGACTTCTTCCTTTCCAATTTGTATCCCCTTAATTTCCTTATGTTGTCTTATTGCTCTGGCTAGAACTTCAAGTACTATATTGAATAAGTATGGGGAGAGTGGACAGGCTTGCCTCGTTCCTGATTTTATTGGAATTGCTTTGAGTTTCTCTCCATTTAATTTGATGTTGGCTGTTGGTTTGCTGTAAATTGCCTTTATTACGTTTAGGTATGTTCCCTGTATTCCTGATCGCTCCAAGACTTTTATCATGAAGGGGTGTTGGATTTTGTCAAATGCCTTTTCTGCATCTAGTGAGATGATCATGTGTTTTTTTCTTTTAGTTTGTTTATATGGTGTATTACATTGATGGACTTTCGTATGTTGAACCACCCTTGCATCCCTGGGATAAAGCCTACTTGATCATGGTGGATAATTGTTCTGATGTGTTCTTGGAGTCTGTTTCCCATATTTTATTGAGTATTTTTGCATCAGTGTTCATGAGGGAGATCGGTCTGTAGTTCTCTTTCTTTGTTGCATCCTTGTTTGGTTTAGGAATCAGGCTAATTGTAGCCTCATAGAAGGAGTTTGGTAATGTTCCTTCTGTTTCTATTATGTGGAACAATTTAGAGAGTATTGGTATTAACTCTTCTTTGAAGATCTGGTAGAATTCTGCGCTGAAACCATCTGGTCCTGGGCTTTTTTTGGTTGGGAGACTTTTAATGACTGTTTCTATTTCCTAAGGGGTTATTGGACTATTTAAATAGTTTATCTGGTCTTGATTTAACTTAGGTATGTGATATCTATCCAGAAAAATGTCCATTTCTTTTAGGTTTTCCAGTTTTGTGGAGTAGAGGTTTTTGAAATATGACCTTATATAATTCTCTGGATTTCCTCAATGTCTGTTGTTGTGTTCCCCTTTTCATTTCTGATTTTGTTGATTTGGATTCTCTCTCTCTGTCTTTTGGTTAGTTTGGATAAGGGCTTGTCTATCTTGTTGATTTTCTCAAAGAACCAACTCTTTGTTTCATTAATTTTTTGTATTATTCTCTTAGTTTCTAATTTATTAATTTCACCTCTCACTTTGATAATTTCCTGGTGTCTATTCTTCCTGGGAGACTTTTCTTCTTCTTGTTCTAGAGCTTTTAGGTGTGCTGTTAAGTCACTAGTGTGGGATTTCTCCAACTTCTTTATGTGGGCATTTAGTGCTATGAATTTCCCTCTTAGCACTGCTTTCATAGTGTCCATAAGTTTGGGTATGTGGTGTCTTCATTTTCATTGATCTCTAGGAAGTCTTTAATTTCTTTCTTTATTTCTTCCTTAACCCATTGGTGATTCAGTTGAGCATTATTCAGTTTCCATGAGATTGTAGGTTTTCTGTAGTTTTTGTTGTTGTTGAAATCTAACTTTAAACCATGGTGGTCTGATAGAACACAGGAGGTTATTCCAATTGTTTTGTATCTGTTGAGATTTGCTTTGTGGCCAAATATGTGGTTGATTTTAGAGAAAGTTCCATGGGGTGCTGAGAAGAAGGTATATTCTTTCTTGTTAGGATGGAATGTTCTATAGATATCTATTAGGTCCAATTGGGTCATGACATCAGTTAAGTCCTTTATTTCTTTGTTAAGTTTCGATTTGGGAGATCTGTCCAGTGGTGAAAGTGGGGTGTTGAGATCTCCCACTATTAATGTGTGGGGTTTTATATGTGGTTTAAGCTTTAGTAATGTTTCTTTTACATATGTGGGTGCCCTTGTGTTTGGGGCATAAATGTTCAGAATTGAAACTTCATCTTGGTGGATCATTCCTGTGATGAGGATGTAATGCCCTTCTTGATCTCTTTTTATTGATTTTAGTTTGAAGTCTATTTTGTTGGATATCAGGTTGGCTACACCCGCTTGTTTCTTAAGACCATTTGATTGGAAAGTCTTTTCCCAGCCTTTTATTCTTAGGTAGTATCTGTCTTTGAATTTGATATGTGTTTCTTGTATGCAGCAGAAAGATGGGTCCTGCTTTCATATCCATTCTGTAAGCCTATGTCTTTGTATAGGTGAATTAAGTCCGTTGATATTAAGGGATATTAACGACCAGTGATTGTTCATCCCTGTTATTTTTGGTGGTAGTGTGTGTGTACTTCTCTTCTTTGGGGTTTACTGTTGTGGCTTTATCTATTGCCTGTGTTTTCGAGTGTGTATCTGACTTCCTTCGGTTGGAATTTTCCTTCTAGTGCTTTCTGTAGGGCTGGGTTTGTGGATAGGTATTGTTTAAATCTGGCTTTGTCTTCGAATGTCTTGTTCCTTCTGTCTATGATGATTGAAAGTTTTGCTGGGTTTATTAGTCTGGGCTGACATCCATGGTCTCTTAGTGTCTGCATTACATCTGTCCAGGTCCTTCTGGCTTTCAAAGTCTCCATTGAGAAATCGGGTGTTATTCTGATGGGTTTACCTTTATAAGTCACTTGGCCTTTTTCCTTTGCTGCCCTTAATATTCTTTCTTTATTCTGTACATTTAGTTGTTTAATTATTATGTGTCGAGGGGACTTTTTTGGGGGGTCTAGTCTGTTTGGTGTTCTATAGGCTTCTTGTATCTTCATAGGCATTTCCTTCTTTAAGTTGGGAAAGTTTTCTTCTATAATTTTGTTGAATATATATTTTCTGTGCCTTTGAGTTGGTATTCTTCACCTTCTTCTATCCCTATAATTCGTAGGTTTGGTCTTTTCATGGTGTCCAAATTTCTTGGACACTTTGGTTCATGACTTTGTTGGCTTTAGTGTTTCCTTCGACTGATGAAACTATTTCTTCTACTGTATCTTCAATGCTAGAGATCCTCTCTTCCATCTCTTGCATTCTGTTGGTTATACTTGCATCTGAAGTTCCAGATCTTTTACTCAGGTTTTCTATTTCCAGCATTCCCTCTGTTTGTGTCTTCTTTATTTTTTCAATTTCCCTTTTCAGGTCTTGGACTGTTTCCTTTATTTGTTTCATTGCTTTTTCATGATTTTCTTCCAGTACTTTATTGTTTTCTTGCAGGACTTTATTGTTTTCTTCTAGGACTTTATTGTTTTCTTCCAGGACTTTATTGTTTTCTTCCAGGACTTTATTGTTTTCTTCCAGGACTTTATTGTTTTCTTCTAATTTGTTTGCCCTTTCCTCTAGTTGTTTACAGCGTTCTTCCAATTTTCTTGTCTTTTCATCTACACAAGCCTCTACCTTCTTCATGATGTTACTCATAAGGCTACTTTCTTCTGCTTCTTCCAATTTTTGATGTTCAGGTCTAGATGTTGGAGGTGGCTAGTTTCTGGTGATGCTGTATTGCTCTTCATTTTGTTGTATGTACTTCTGCCTTGACGTCTGCCCATCTCCTTGTGGTTCCTTCTTGGTCTTATCAGTGTACTTGGTTCAGAAAGAGCTGACAGATTCAGGAAGTCTCTCTCTCTTGTCCAGATGGGAGTTCTATTGTCCAAATGGGAACTCCGGGGCAGGATGGATCTCTTATCTAGATTGGAAGTCTCTGGTCCAGAAGGAAAGTCAGGAGCAGGATGGGAGCTGGGGGCCGGTCTCTAAGTCTCAGGAGGTGGCTGGGGTCTCGGGCAGATGGGCGTGGGGGCAGGGCATGGAGATTACAGGGGCTGCTGGGGGCTTGGAGAAGGGGATCCCTCCCAGTGGGGCTAGAAGGGGACCTGCCCGGTGGCCAGAATCTGGGGCCAAGTTGGGCAGGTCTTCCCAGAGTGGCTGGTGCCCAGGGATGGGGTCCAGGTTGGGCCCGGATACTCACCTCTGGTCCAGAAGGGAAGTCAGGGGCAGGATGGGAGCTGGGGGCCGGTCTCTAAGTCTCAGGAAGTGGTTGGAGTCTCGGGCAGATGGGCGTGGGGGCAGGGCGCGGAGATTGCAGGGACTGCCGGGGGGCTTGGAAAAGGGGATCCCTCCCGGTGGGGTTAGAAGTGGACCTGCCCGGTGGCCAGAACCTGGCGCCAAGTTGGGCAGGTCTTCCCGGTTGAGTGGCTGCCGGTGCAGCTGCCAGTGGGCAGGTCCGGAGTGGTGGTCCAGGTTGGGCCCGGATACTCACCTCTGGTCCAGAAGGGAAGTCGGGGGCAGGATGAGAGCTTATTTGGATCAATTCTTAATGGACAAACGTGCATTTTTACCCCTTTCCTGTGGAATTCAGTAACCTGAAGACTTCAGACAGGTTTTGGGAGATGAAGCTCTCTACTCCAGAGATGTGAAATATCTTAATATAAGCAATGTTCATGTGCCACCATGTCATACTTCTCAACTATTATTTTTCAATCATTAATGTGATCCTTAACAAAGATACAGATACTCACACATGAGCCTTATGGTCCTTCAAGTTCCATGATAGCAGAAGTGAAGGGACAAAAATATGCCTATGACATCATCAAAAATTAAAACCTTTTGTAGTTTTGAAGATAACACCAGGAAAGTAAAATGGCAGATAAAAGACTTGTATCTGTAATATACAGTTATTACCACACAGTTACGTATAGTAAAACCACTACTCCAATTGAAAAGGAACAGACAAAAGACCCGAATAAGCATTTCAGCAAAGAGGCTCTGTAAACATCTAATAACACTGGAAAGATGTTCAGCTTCACTAGCCATCAAGGAAGTGCTAATCACAACCACAGTGAGGTACTGTGTAAGTCCCTTATAATAATAAGTAATACGGGCAACAAGAATTCTTTGGAAGGAGAAAGAGAAGTCAGAAACTTTATACATTGCAGTTGAAAATGCAAAGAGGTGCTGCTGATCGGAAAACAAATGTGGCAGCTTTTCATATGGTTAAACATGGTGACTATTGTATGATCTAGCAGTTCTGCCCTGGGTGTATACTTTGGGAAGTGGAATATACCCATCACTTGTAAACAAATGGTTAGCATGTGGAGCGGGCCTCAAACCCAACCAGGAGGTTGTTGGTTACTCCCATAACATTCATACCATGGTTGCACCAGTAGGCATATTTTGCCAGTCCAGTCATTATTATAACTCTCAGGGTTCACAGCTGGGTGGGATTTGTGAATACTTTTCTCACCCAGTAGTGTATACATAGTACCTTTTAGCGCTATGAAAGCTAGCCAATAGAGATGAAGCTTCCAGGTTGGTACCTGCTTGATGTCTGTGCGTCTAGTTACTGGGTCAGGAACCTGTGGCTTGGTAGGTCATAGGCCCTAAAGGGGAACCTACTAGACATGCAGATAAACTGCCTCCTAAGTTCTTATCTTTATACTTATAGATTAGTGCATCTCTCAATCATCACCGGAGAAACCTCTTTTTGGTAGATGGTGAATAGTACAGAGATTCATAACTGGTCAGTATACTGAGAATAAGGGGCTGTAGAATGCTCAGCATTTAAAAGGGCATGTATATCACACTTCTTTCTCTCAAAGCTCAGGGATCATACTGTGGTGATATATTGTTTCTAACAAAATATTGTGCACCCTAGTTAAGTTTATCTGAGGATCACAGGGAAAAACCAGCCACTATAGTAAGCATAGAGGTCAGGCAATGGTAGCATATGCCTTTATTCTTAGCATTCAGGAGGCAGAGATCCATCTGGATCTCTGTGAGTTCAAGGCACACTGAAAACAGAGCCAGGTGTAGTGGCACATGCCTTAAATTCCAACACCTGTTAACCATAGAGGTCTGGAGGTCTGTACAGACAGACAGGAAATGTTGTAGCTGGGCAGAGAGAGGAAATGAGATGACAGAAAGACATATAGGCATGGGTATATAGGAAGTAGGTTTCTTTGGAGACTGAGGTGTCGGTGAGATACGGTTGTCTGTGGCTTTTCCTTTGATCTCGCAGGTTTTTACTCCAATATCTGGCTCCAGGTTTTTTTCTTGATAAGATCATTTAGCAATTCATGTTACATCATACTCGAAGAGGGAAGGAAAGATTGTAATAGCCAGAGGTGGTAGATGAAGTCAGCAAAACAGGGCTTTCCAGAAATGACAGGTCCATTGTACACACTCACAGTGGCTGTGGCTGCAGGCATAAGAATTTATGATCCCAAATCACAGCACTGAGTATGGAGGGGCTCATCAAGCCTCATCCTAACTGAGGACCTGTTGGCAATTGATGACTGCTGGGGGAGGGGAAGTAAGTTTTCTTTGGGGATGTGGTTCCTGAAAGGCTATCCATGCTCCAGTAGATGGTCCTACACCCACGCGTGTGCAGGTATCACTCAGTGGACTCAGTAGATTTAAAACAGGAACACAGAAGCTGTGAGGAAAGTGGTAGAGGGTGGGATAGAGAGGGAATCAGAGGGAAAGAAGTGGGAAGTAGATTTGATACAAATATATGTATGTATGAAATTTTCAAACAATGAAAGGTAATCTTTAAAACTCCAAATGTTTACAGAAATATTTTCTTAAATGTTAAAACAAAAACAAAACAAAAACACCTCCTGGGGCTGGAGCAATGACTTGGTGTTTAAAAGCAATGGCTGCTCTTCCAGAGGACCTGGGTTCAATTCCCAGCACCCACATGGCCACTCATAACTGTAACTACAGTTCCAGGGGATCCAACACTCCCACACAGACATAAATGCAGACAAAACAGCAATGCACATAAAATAAAATTAAATAAAAATTTAAAAAGCATCTCCTTAATTGTCCACCAACTGATTTATTAATAAATAATTGTCCATGCAATGAAATATACAATTAAAAGAGTGGTGTTATGATACATGCTACAAGAGAGATAACCTTACCAGCATTATGAGATATGAAAGAAAGCATCAAAGATTATATTGCATGGCTCATCTGCATTAAATCTTACAGTAGGTGAGGAACTTGCAAGGTGTGTGAATTCTATCATAACAGAGATGTTTGAGAAAAAAGTACATTGGTGATGCCTCCCCATACATGTTCTCACTGATTCTACTCCTGCTTGACTTACAGAAACAAAAAGGGTTAGTTATATCTTAAAATTATATTAAAAAATCATTTGGAATCTCAAAAGGAGACATATTGAAGGATTCTCTCTGAACCCCACATGCTTGAGACTTCAGGTTTGACCAAACACAGACAAACTCTGATTGTGAGTGAGAGGACGTGAATTGTCCTCCATTGCTCTCTGCTTTGGAAGCCAGGAACACATTCTGTTGGAACTGCGATAGTTAGGCATTCCAGAAAACTGCCAAAGCAGGTAGCAGGAAGACTAGGACCTGAGAAGGAAAGAAAAACAGAGAGGAAAAGACTCATTTCTAAGCACAAGCAGCCTTTGAATCTTATCTTTTTGTTCTGCCCGACTCGGGGGTTGGGGTGACTCTCGGCAACCTGTTTGTCTGTTGTTGGGAGATAAAGAATCAAAGCTGTGCCCGTGGCTACTCTCCTTCAAACTGCACCTTACTGAAGACTTTTGTGTGTCAGCTGCCTCCGTAGTGTGTTTGGGATGGAAATTGTTAAAAAGAAAATAAAACAGAATCTCTCCGCTGAGGCAGCATTGGAAACCATCCAGCCACCCTGCAGAGCATGCACAAAGGATGTGTTTAAAGCAAGGTTCATTTTGAATGGAAACCCTTGAGGGAACACGTTTTGAAAATTCTGTACAAAGTCTTTGTTTGGTGCATGAAAGTGAAATGACCAGCGGGGAGACAAAGTCTAAACTCAGGGTGCAAATTCCTTGTCCTTCCTTACTGACTTCATCCTCGGACAGCTAACCATTCATTACTTTAGTAGTTGATGAAGGAGCGGGGGAAAAAATACATGGCTATAAAATGGCATAAAGTCCCTATCAGTGAAGTAGATTGAAATAGTTCCCAGGTGGGTAGCTAAGAAATAGTACAATAGTGACATTAGTCATAAAGCTGCTCCAGTGTGGAAGTCCTGCTAATGCTTCTGGCTGCAGGTAAAGGATTGTTGACATTCTACACTCCTGCCCTTCCTCTTTATTCAGTTCAAGTTTGTATTTAAAGAGCTTAATTAACCTCCTTCCAAACAGCACTAGGGAAGAAAGAAACTCGAAGTGGTCAGAGCCAGAGCCCAGAGTACTTATCTGTGGTGTGTGTTTGTTGGTATGCTGTTTTATTAATTGGTGCCAGCTTTTCTGCACATAAATCAATAGGTGCATGCAGATAATTGATGCTAATTAGTGTCTGGTTGAAAAACTAAAAACTAAAACTTTTCTCACGGGAGGCGCTGCTGGAATGTGTATAGTTGTTCAATTGTCCCACACTTGGGGTGGCCTCTTCTACTATTCATACTTTAGTGTAACATATTTCTTGTCACCTTGCCTTAAGCTTGTTTCTATCACCTGTTGGTTGGGAACTGGTTCTGGAACTGGAGCTAGAGAACTTGGGTTGCAGACTTTCATACTTAAATCTTAGACAGGACTCTGAAATCTTTTTTTAACCTCAGTTTCCACTTTGGAAATAAGATTGGATCGATCAGATGAGGTCCCTGTAGCCTTTCTGGCCATAAGCTTCCATTATCCACTGGTTTATGTCCTGAACTGGTCTAGCCGCATAAATTAAAATGTAGAATGGGCTGGGCTTTGGGGTACATTGATCCCCAGCTTCCTGGGGAACCACTGCACTGATGTCCACAGTGGCTGTATCAGTTTGCACTCCCACCAGCAATGAATAAATGTTCCTCTTTCCCTATATGCTTGCCAGCATGGGCTGTCATTTGTTTTACTGATCTTGCTCATTCTGACTGGGGTAAGATGAAATCTCAAAGTAGTTTTGATTTGCATTTCTCTGGTGGCTAAGGATGTTGAACATTTTAAAAAGCATTTGTGTTTAATCTTTTGAGAGCACTCTGATTAGTTATGTATCTCATTTTAAAAATTGGTTTATTTGTTTTCTAGATGTTCTTTTTTTTTAAGTTCTTTGTATATTCTAGATACTAACCTTCTATCAGAAGTGTAATTGGTAAAGATATTTTCCCCATTCTATAGACTGTTGCTTTGTCTGAATGATGGTGTCCTTTGCTATGCAGAATCTTTTTTAGCTTTATGAGGCCCTATCAGTATCCAATTTGGAAAGCCATTTCCTCTATCAATGAGTTCAACTTTATCCCTATTTTGTCTTCTGTCAGATTCAGGGTATCAGGCCTTATGTTGAGGTCCTTGATTTATTAAGAGTTGAGTTTGGTGCATAGATCTATTTTCACTCTTCTACATTCAGCTATCCAGTCTGGCCAGCACCATTTGTTGAAGATGCTGGGTTTTTCCCAGTGTGTGAAATTATGTCTGGGTCTTCTATTATGTCTTTATTCCATTCGTCAACATGTTTGCTTTTATGCCAATACCCTGATGTGGTTTTTTTGTTTGTTTGTTTGTGTTTTGTACTATGACTCCACAGTACAACTTGAAATCTAGGATGGTGAAACCTCCAGCAGTTCTATTATTATTCATGTTTGTTTGTTTGTTGCTATCCAGTGTGTGTGTGTGTGTGTGTGTGTGTGTGTGTGTTTCCGTACCATGTTTCATATTTTAATAAAATATAATAAATAAAATATATATAATAAATAAATAAAATAGAATAATAACAAATACATTACTTTATAATGTCCAGAATTTTAATGGACATTGCATTGAACCTATAGACTGCTTTTGGTAGGATGGCCATTTTCACAACATTAATTCTATTAATCCATGAATGGGATAGATCTTTCCATTTTCTGGTGTCTTCTTTAACTTCTCTCTTCAATGTCTTAATACTTTTTAGTACAAATTGTTCACTTGCTTTGTTAGTATTATCCCAGGATATTTTTTTTTTTAGGCTATTGTGAAAGATGCAATTTCCCTGGTTTCTTTCTCAGTATGTTTGCCATTTATATGTATATAGGAAGGCTATATTGATGTTTGTGTATTAATTTTGTATCCTGCCACTTTGCTGAAAGTGTTTATCAGCTGTTGGAATTTCATTGTGGAGTCTTTTATATATAAAAATCATATCATTTGCAAATAATGGTATTTTGACTTCTTCCTTTCCTATTCAAATCCCCCTGGTCTCCTTTAGTTTTCTTAATACTCTAGCCAAGACTTCAGGAATTATATTGAATAGGTATGGAGAGCGTGGACAACCTTCTTTTGATTTTGATTTCAATGGAAATACTTTGAGTGTCTCTCTATTTAGGTTGATATTGGTTGTAGGCTTACTGTAAGTTGCCTTTATTACATTGAGTTATGACTCTTGTATCCCTAGTCTCTCCAGGACTTTTATCATGAAAGGATGTTGGTTTTGTCAAAGGCCTTTTCTGCAGCTAATGAGACAATCATGTGATTTTTGTCCTTTAGTCTCTTTATGTGGTAGATTACATTAGTTGATTTCTGTGTGTTATATTGCCTCTGTATCTAAAAGACTCTACGTCTTACTGCAGAGACACTTGCTCACCCATGTTCATTGTGTCTGTATTTATAATAGCCAGAAATTGGATAGATATATATATATCAACTGATAAATGAATAATGAAAGTGTGGTGCATTTACAAAGTGTGATATCATTCAGCTGTTTAATACTCAATCATACCACAAGGACACATGCTCAACTATGTTCATAGCAGCATTATTTGTAATAGCCAGAACGAGGAAACAACCTAAATGACCCTCAACTGAAGAATGGATAAAGAAAATGTGGTACATATACATATTGGAGTACTACTCAGCAGAGAAAACCAATGACATCATGAAATTTGCAGGCAAATGGATAGATCTAGAAAATATCATCCTGAGTGAGGAAACCCAGACTCAGAAAGATAAACATGGTATGTACTTACTCATAAGTGGATACTAGATAGAAAGCAAAGGATAACTAGACTGCAACCCACAGCTCCAGGGAGGCTAGCTAGTAAGGAGGACCCTAGGAAAGACACAGGGATCACCCAGCGATGGAGAAAAGGATGAGATCTACAGGAGCAAATTGGGGGTGAGAGGGGTTAATGGAGGACAAGGGTCAGGGGAAAGAGAGCTTAGGGGAGTGGGAGGTTTGAGCTGGATCAGGAACAGAGTGGGAGAACAAGGAAAGAGATGCCATGATAAATGAAGACACCATGGGGATAGGAAGAAGCAGAGTGCTAGAGAGGTCCCCAGGAATCTACAAAGATACCTCCACAATAGACTACTGGAAATGGTCGAGAGAAAGCCCGAGATGACCTACTCTGGTGATCAGATAGCTGAATACTCTGTCATGATAGAACCTCATCCAGTGACTGATGGAAGCAGATGCAGAGATCCATGGCCAGGTCCCAGGTGGAGCTCCAGGAGTCCAATCAATGAGAGAGAGGAGGGATTCTATGAGCAAAAGATATCAAGACCATGATTGGAAAAAGTATAGAGACAACTAGCCAAACTAGTGAAAACACATGAACTGTGTACCAATAGCTGAGGAGCCCCCATGGTACTGGAATAGGCCCTCTGGATAAGTGAGACAGTTGTTTAGCTTGAACTGTTTAGGGGCCCTAGGTAGTGGGACCAGGACCTGTCCTAGTGCATGGGCTGGCTTTTTGGAACCTAGTGCCTATGCTGAGACACTTTGCACAGCCTTGGTGCAGGGAGGAGGAGACTGGACCTGCCTCATCTGACTGTACCAGGCTCTGCTGACTCCTCATGGGAGACCTTACCTTGGAGGAAGTGGGAATGGGGGGTGGGTTGGGAGGGAAGGCTGGGGGGTGTGGGAGGAAGGAGGACAAGGAAATCTGTGGTTGATTATTTAAATGAATAGAAAATCTCTTAATAAAGAAATAAATAAAAAGAAAAATGAAATTATGAAATTCACAGGTATGTGTATAAAGCTAGAAACAATTATCCCTAGTGAGGTAGCCAGACTCCAAGGAATATGGCATGTTTCCATTTATATGTGGATGGAAGCTTTTAAGCTTCATATATGTATGTCTGAATAGAAATAACTACAGAGTTTAGGTAGCTAATTAGCACTTATCAGGAGATCTTCCAAGGAAGGGGAAATAAAATATAGAGTTATAAAGTGATAATGGAGACATAAGAATAGGAGGATTAAATGAGTAGGGAGATAGAAGGGTAGGGTAGGAGAGGGATTATGGGGAGAGACAACTAATGCTAAAGGTCCTGTGAAAAGCCATATAAAAGTCTACTACTGTAGAAGCTTCCTAAAATATATAAATACATAAAAAGGAATTTTTTTTTTTTTTGGTTTTTCAAGACAGGGTTTCTCTGTGTAGCTTTGTACCTTTCCTGGAACTCACTTGGTAGCCCAGGCTGGCCTCGAACTCACAGAGATCCACCTGGCTCTGCCTCCCGAGTGCTGGGATTAAAGGCGTGCGCCACCACTGCCCGGTCATAAAAAGGAATTTAAATGGAATCCCATATAATGAGGAGACAAAGCCCCAACCAGACATCTTAGGCCACCAGGTAAAACCTCCAGTGTCAGGAATGGGTTGCATCATGTTGAATGATTGGCAACAAGAGGTCCCAAAGACCCCTCCAACATCACAGGTTATAGCTATTGGTTGTTCTCTATACCCTGCTGTTAAAGCCCTATTGCTGAAGACACTACTTATCATGTTATAAAAATATGGATGCATCAAGCTGGTACCCAAGTAGAAGCTTCACTCCTACTGCAATCATTCATAATGCTGCAAGATACTTTGCATGCTACTAGAGGAGAAAAGTAACTATCACTATCATGCAGCTACAAATCCGTGTTACCTACACCGGAGACCTGCCTGTAAAACATGCTGGTGAAATAGTAGCACCAATGTTATGGGAGTAACCAACCACTTTGTTGTATTATATTGTATTTAAGGCCAACTCCATGAGATAGAACCCATGCATGACACTGAGCAAGTGGCCAAGAGCTGGAGACCAAAGGACCATAGCAACAAAATGACCCCTAATGACATATTGCTGTACCCATAGATCAGAGCAGTGCTCAACCCTCATCAACCCTACTACAAGCTTCTTGTAGTAGATGGTAATTAACATAGACACTCATAACCAGAAAATTTACACAGGGTGGGAGAGACTTTGGAGCTCTCAGTCCTAAATGAGGCATCTTTATCAAGTGCTTCCTCTCAAGGCTCAGGAATCTATCAAGAAGATGAGAAGGAAAGATTATGGCAGCCAGAGGTGGTAGATGACTCCAGGGAAGCAGCATTTTCCAGATGCCGCAGGACTGATAAACGTCTGAGCTCACAGAGACTGGGACAGTATCCGTAAGACCTGCATTGGTTCAAACCAGACAAAATCCCAGAACCAAGAAGGGGAAGTGGACACAAAGGCCCATCCTTAACCAAGAAGCTGTTTGCAGTTGATACGTGCTGGAAAAGGGAAAACACTTTTCTCTAATGCATCGAGACTGGGTGTATCAACCACACTCTCCAACAGGCCCCATGCCAAGGAGTAGTCGGCCAACACTAAATGTATTCTGTGATTTCTTTTCCTGTGTGTGTGCATTTCTTTGTTTCATTTTTTTTCTTATTGGTCTTGTTCTGATTTTCATGTTTTTGAGAGAGAAATGAGAGAGAGAGAGAGAGAGAGAGAGAGAGAGAGAGAGAGAGAGAGAGAATGAGTGGAGGGTTTAGGGAGGTGGAGAGATCTAAGAGGAGTTGGAGGAGGGGAAAGACTATGATGAAAGTGTATGGAAAAGTTTTGGTAAAATTTTTTAAAATGTTACATAGGTAAAGCATTTAGGGCAGGTCATTGAGATCTTCATTTTCCTAATAAAAGCTGCAGCGTACATTTTGCAGATATATAAACACATGCAAACCTATATTTAAGGTAATCTTATTATTATTTTTTTTTTTGTTTTTCGAGACAGGGTTTCTCTGTGTAGCTTTGTGCTTTCTGAACTCGCTTTGAGACCAGGCTGCCTCGAACTCACAGAGATCCGCCTGCCTCTGCCTCCCGAGTGCTGGGATTAAAGGAGTGCACCACCACCGCCCGGCTGGTAATATTATTTTTAGCAGTAACCGAACTGCACATGGCAGGTAAATGATCATTCCATTAGCACAACTCTCTGTGATGTGTTACAGATTTTACCAGCATGCAGTACAAGCAGCCCACCAAAGCTGACTTCAATGAATTTCCTTCTCAATTAACAAGGAGTCCTGTGTATCTAATATGTGTTCACACTCTTGAAGGAACTTCGGTAATTGAGGAAGTTTAGAACTTAGACCAATTAAGAACGAAGCAGTGCGCCTGCTGTGTTGTAGCTATTTGTCATTGAGAACAACTTAAATGGAGGGAAGATTTATTCTGTCTCAGCCTCGGAAGATTTAGTCTATGCTCAGCTGATTCTTCTGCTTTCAGGCAGGGGAAAGGCACAACAACATGGTGGGAAGAAGCAGAGAGCAGAAAGAGCAGGAGATAAGACACAATGTCTAGGTGTCCCACATCTTCAAAAAAGGCACAATCTCTTGGTTTCCACCACTTCCCAAATATGCCATTGATGAATCCATCAAAGAATAAATTCGTTAGTCATAGTCCTTAGGATCCAATCATTTCCAATCACCAGACATATGAGACCATGGCAGACATTTCATATTTGGACTATGACACATCAATATTCATACCCGCATAATAAAATTGAAGAAGAAGGAAAGAAACTAGTATGTGGTTCTAGTTAGAGAAAGCTGCACTAGACTTCAAACCTCCAACCCCTCCATACCCACTCTAGCACTTGTAAGGGCCCAGTAGCCCTGGGCTTTGGCTGCTACCAGCTTCAAGATGGCCTTCATAAGTGTTGAGTTCAGGCCCAATGAACAGAGATTCCAACCCACTAAGTATAAGGCCAGTCCCTGTGGGTTGAGGCTATAGGAGTACTCCTGAAGATTCTGTCTCCAGGGCAATCTAGAACCCACCCTCATGGACTTAGGCTCAAAGGAATCCCAGAGGACACATACTAAACCCATTGAAAGATCTCACTAGTCCCTGCAGATTTGGGTTCAAAGCCTGCCATAGCTCCTTGTCAAATCCTGTGAACATTGGATTCAGGTCTGCCTTGAAGAATATAGATTCCAGTTCCATTCTAGAAGACCTAAGCAACAGTCCATTTTAGTGGATTTGGGCTTCAGCCCTGACCCACAGCAAATCCAAGCACCAGGCCAGTCAGTCCAAGGATTCCAGTGGCAGGCCTGCCTGTACTTCACACCAGACAGCCTGGAGTCTCTGCAAAGGCTGACTGCTGCAATGTTCCCATAACAGTCTACAAAGACTGGAATAAAGCACTGCTTCTTAATGCATTGTGGCAGGGTCATGAGCACTTAGGGAATAGTAGCATCAGCAAAATGGCTGAGTGTACCAGCCTGGTGTGCTCCTCCCATAATAAAGAACCCAAGTAAAGAAATAACTGCCATTTCATTGAAGTATGCTGAAGGGATTTGCAAAGCAGTGTTTAAAGATACATGGTAGCTTCATACAAAAGGCTACCTACTGTCTTACTCTCAAGATCAACTGTGTGGCAAGAGTGATTTTTCTTGGTAGAGAGGGGGTAAGCAGTGAGTCCCATCCCTGTTCATACTGTAAACAGCTGAGGCATTTATTGCTGGAGAGCATGTAGCCCTAGGAGAATCTCAGACCCATTTTAGGAGCTGCCAGGTTATGGTAACACCAGTCATTTATCCTGAAGGAAGAGCTCACCCACTCTACATCGTGCCTCCGGTAATGAGACTCTTGCTGCATGAGCACTCTTGAGGTTTCATCAAACCCAGGATCTTTGGAGCAGTCAGGCAACTGCCTCCAGCAGCTTCACTAATTTATCCCTGTGAATCTGCCAGGAGGCCCTGCCCACCCCCTACAGTCCCTGGAAGCCCCTGGCAGCTTACCTTGAGTTGTTTCGTCTGTGAAGGTCTCCCAGAAAACAGTTGGGCCTTCCTAAACAGCTCCCCTGTCAAAAGTGGTCAACTGGCCCTTTCCCTGATTCTAGGAAGTGTCAAGGCAGTCCTATCTACCATACAGACAGTAAATTGCAAATAATTATCTAATATGATAGATACTAGGCTTAGGTGAAACCATCACTTTAAATATGAATGGTTTAAAAACTTCAATTAAAGGAGAGAGACTACATGAGTAGATTAAAAATAAACAACACACACTAAACAACAACAAACAAGACAAAACTATGTGCTGTTTACCCACTTTAAATACAAAGCTTTAGATGAATATAAACCTTTAAATTTCTTTTCTTGGTATTTAGAATAAACCCCACATGTCTTATTCAGATTACAAGGCCCTGAGATTTGTTGTTTGTTATCTCTTTGGTTCCCCCCACCCCTTTTTACTCTTTTCTTTGGCTGTTCTGCTCAAGGTTGAGTTCTCCAGGTGTTTTCCATCTCATGAGCCCTCTGTGTGCTGTTCCCTTCCCTTGAAATGTTGTCTCCTGCGTGGTCTTCCTACCCCATTTCTACCCTTTAGCTCATTGTCCAATGGATACCTTTGAAGAAGGCCTTTCATGACCCCCTGTTTAAAGCCTTAATGTCACCTCATGCCTTTGTTTTACTTCTTTGTAGATATAAACCATCTGAAATCCTTTTATCTTACTTATTTGTTTATAGATGTTTTTATTCACTGGTATTAAAAAAATCCCATTGAGCAGGTTTTAAATATATATGCATTAAATGTCTTGATTTACGTTTTCTAATGTTACATCTTGAGGGTTTAGGATGGTGCTTCACATAGTTGTCCCACAGAAATAGTCCCTATTTCTGACTCCTGTTTCCCTCTTGCAAGAGCTCTTGTGGATACACTGACTTACCTGGAACATCTTTGGGTCTACTATTTAATATATCACAAGTAACTTTTAACCTTGATTGAACATTGGAATCACCTGAGGAGATTTAAAAAAAATTAATGCTCAGGTTGCCTCCCAGAACAACTAAGTCAGAGTTTCTGAGCTAGGAACCCAGTCAGATGCTATCAGAAATTCTTCAGGAGACTCCAGGGTGGAGTTGGAAGTGGAAAACCGCACTAGCAGCTTCAGAATTGGTGCAAGTGTGCATGCTTAAAATGATACCATATGTCTCAGAACACTATGAGCTCCTGGGTTCAGGGCATCATATGTCTTTCAACTACAGGATAATGTGTGTTAAAAACTTAAAAACAATCCTCCTCATGCTGGTTTTCTCATCACTGCCTGCTAGGAGATGACATCAAGAACAAGCATAAAGAAGAGCTTGTGTCATTTCAACCTTGGGAATCTGTGTGCCCGCTCAGTCCACTTACCTGGTGGTTGACTCACTTCTTTCATGAGGCTTGTTCTTTAGTGTTTTTCATGACACTCTCTGCTTTTCTCCATGATGTTCAATGGAACATATTGTGGTGATATTTTGTTTATGCTCTACCAAATAAAGCTTGCCTGGGGATCAGAGGACAAAGGCAGACACTATATTAAACATAGAGGTCAGGCAGTGGTAGCACACGCCTTTAATCCTAGCATTCAGGAGGCAGAGATTCATCTGTATCTCTGCGAGTTCAAGGCCACACTGGGAACAGAGACAGGTGTGGTGGCTAACGCCTTTAATCCCAGCACTAGTTAACCATAGAGGTCTGGAGGTCTGTACAGACAGACAGGAAGTGATAGAGCTGGGCAAAAAGAGGAAGTGATGTAGCTGGGTGGAAAGAGGAAGTAAGATGGCAGGGCACAGGAAGGTATATAAGGTATGAGTATTCAGGAAGTCTCTCTTGAAACTCTCTTAGGCTGAGGATTTCCTAGCAGTAAGACCTTGTACCTGGCTTGTTCTATTTCTCTGGTCTTTCACTTTCACCCCAATATCTGGCTCCGGGTTTTTTTTTTAATTTTTTTTTTTTATTAATAAGACCATTTAGCAATTCCTGTTATGACATATAGCATCTTCCATTCAGAAAAAAAGACTATTCCACCATTACAGAATTCTGAGTGTTTTAGGCTCAAAGAGATAGTGCTCAGTCTTAGAGATGAGCCAAACTAATCTGTGTCAAGATTTTCTTTTTACTGCAGAAATACAATTTGTTTTGTATAGCTTTATTCCAGCTGTATGGAGGTATAATCAACAAAATTACATACCTACAGTGTAATATGATTAGACATATTTATATATTACAAGATGATTTCCATAATCAAATCAGTCAACACATCCAGCATCTCATACAGTAATATCTTAGAGCTTGTAGTAAGAACACTCTCCTAGAAAGTGTTCTAGGAAATTTTGAATGTATACTATTTAACCATAGTCATCATACTGAGCATTTGACCCACAGGAGTGATCCATCTTAAAACTTTATCTTTGGATCTTCTGACCAACATCTCCTCACTTGTATAATAAAGAAACTGCCTAAATAGCTGTTCTATTGGGGGAAGGTTTTTCTTGTGGATAAGAGAGAGAAAATATCTAGAGGTATCTGGAAGAATCCAGAGCAGAGAGAAAAAGAATTAGACTGGTCATGTCTGTCTATGAGAGGGGGTGGATGATGGTGATGAAAAGTGTGATTTTTTAAGGAATACAAGTAGCGAGGGGCACAGGTAAGCCCATGAGCTGGACCAGGCCGATGAGTTTAAGGTGGGGGTGGGAGGTGGTTGGTGAGAGGAGCCAGGATGCTAATCTGGACTTTGAAATGTATAATGGGTATTTGTGACTAGGTACTGTAGGAGCAGGAGCCCAGCATAGATTTTGATATGTTGACAGGTGTATGTCATTGGAGAGCTGTATGTCCCATTCTGCCAGAGGCAAGGGTAATGACTCCTCTGGGCAGATAGAAAACCCATTTTACAAATTGATGAGGGATGCTGGCTTTTATCTACCTGCCAGACTCCTATTGTCTATATTGAGCTTATTTCTGGATATATGCACTTCCTGAGACCTAACATCCCCATTTTCTCCACATCACGGACCCTACCGACAAAAACTCCATATTTTTGGATTCCACATGTTAAAGGAGATCCTGCAGCATTTGTCTTTCTGTATCTGGATTATTTCACTTAACATAAGGTCCTCTAGGTCTATCTGAGCTGTCAAAAGTGGCAGGAGCTTCTTCTTTCTATGGTTGAATAATTATCCTGTGTGTACTATGTTTTATTGATCCACTAATCTTCCATCGATGGATTATCAGGTTGTTTCCATATGTGGTCTATTGGGCGCTACAGTGAGCATAGAGCAGATATGTCTTTGAGATGTTGGTTTTGTTTCCTCTGAACATATACTTACAAGTTGGGGATCATGGATCATACTGAAGCTCTGCTTTTACCTTTTTGAGTATCTTTCATGAGATTCTCCATAAATTTACATTCCTACCAATCAATAACTACTTTAAAAATGTATAGAACTGCCTAGACAGGGATACATATATTAGGTTTAAAAGGAGGTTATTGTACGATGAGTGGCAGACATTCCACTGGGCACATAGAAGAGGAAAGGCAATGCTGAAGAGAGTCAGTGATTCCCTCCTGTCCCTTTGGTCATACTTCCCTAGCCACAGTGGTTACCTTTTTGTTTGTGAATGTCCCAGGGAACACATCCTACTTCCCTAGCCACAGTGGTTACCTTTTTGCTTGTGAATGTTGCAGGGAACACACCCTTCTGTCTGAGACATCTGCCAACTTGATCATTTCTTCTTTGGTGCTCTTTCTCCTTAGCTAACTCCCTCGTATACTTAACCCTTCCTCACAAGGCTACTCCCCCATGTGGCTTGTCTTAGTTAGGGTTTCTATGGCTGTGACGAAACACTATGACCCAAAAGCAAGTTATGGAGGAAAGGGTTTGTTCAGCTTACACTTCCAGATCATAGTCCATCATCGGAAGAAATCAGAACAGGAACTCAAGCGGGACAGGAACCTGGAGGCAGAGCTGATGCAGAGGTCATGGAGGAGGGGTGCCTCTTACTGGCTTGCTTCCCCTGATTTGCTGAGCCTGCTTTCTTATAGAACCTAGGACCACTAGCCTAGGGATGGCACCACCCACCATGGGCTGGGCCCTCCCTCATTGATTACTAACTGAGAAAATGCCTTACAGCTGGATATTAGGGAGGCATTTCATCAACTGAAGTTCCTTTCTCTCTGATGACTTTAGCTTGTGTTAAGTTGACACACAAAACCAGCCAGCATATGGCTACTCCCACAATTTTCTAAAATATTAACTATAATCTAGTAACACTTGTATAGGACACTCCTTTCTGTAGCAGCAATCTTAGAGAGTCTTATTAATAAAATCAAACCTGTGATCCAGGTATTGGGGTGAAGCTGGAAGATCAGAGATACAGAACAAGCCACAGCTACCTCACCTTGCCGGATCCTCAGCTGGTCTTGTTTCCTCAAACTGGAGGCCTCTGGGTTCTCATCCAGAAAGGGGCTCAGCTGAACTGCTGCTCGAAAGCCTGAAGCTTAACCAGCTAAAAGCTTAACCAGCTAAATGCTTAACCAGGCCAAATGTTTGTAGTTTCTGGTCCTCACGCCTTATATACCTTTCTGCTTTCTACTACCACTCCCTGGGATTAAAGGCTTGCTTTCTGGGATTAAAGGTGTGATGAGTCACCATGCCTGTCTGTATCCTTGAACACATGGATTTCTGCCTCTGGAATGCTAGGATTAAAGGCGTGTGCTACCACTGCCTATCCTTTATGTTTAATATTGTGGCTGCTCTGTCTCTGACCTCAGATAAGTTTATTAGCATGCACAATATTTGGGGAAATACAATACCACACCTTTCCTTATTGATTTTTATCTCTGCCTGACAGAGTATAAGCCCTTCTAATGAGAGATATTTGTCTATTCCAATCACACATGAACCTCAATCCTGCAGAATAGACCCTGGCATGTAGTTGATACGCAACCAACAGTTTTGAATTAATGAATGGGGTAGGAATTCCAAGAGAAACTAGAGAAATGGAGGAAGAAACTAGGGACCCAAGCAGCAGTCACAGCATGGAGAGCATTAGATTTGATGTATAGAATTGGTAAAAACTTATATCCATGCTGGTGAGAGAGGAGATATAAAGAAGTCAGATTTGAGCGACGAGGGTGAGATGTCAATGCAGTTTTGATTAAAGTTAAAAGGGAGGAATTATGGTCCAACAGAAGAGACTTATTACTCCGGAGGAATCCAGAAAAAGGCAAAAGACAGTAATTTAACTTGAGCACTGGAGGTAGAAGCGTTCAGGTACTAATCATTTATAAGCTAAAAGTTCAGGGCTTTGGAAGAAAGCTGGAGAAGACAAAAGGGCATTTAAGGAGAGTGCTGACAAGCAGTGCCTGGAAAGAATTGTGCTTAATATATTTATACCTGAACTGTCACCAAAAATGGTAATGGTGCGATTGAGTGCTTTAATTAAATCTGAGCTGTGCTGACCGTACAATGTGAAAGCCTAAGTGTTATGGTCCTTCAGTGCACTGTGATTTGTGTCTGAAATTTCCACACTCACTGGCTCTTCATCTGGCCTGTGTACGCTGCACTGCTCCGAACAAGCAGAGACTGTGGCTGGGTAATGGTTAGAGAAGTAGTCTGGAGGGAACGCCTCCAGAATGCTAGAAATGGGAAAGATGGTATTCTACAGCCCTGTCCTCTAAGCCAAGTGACTGCTGTCTTCCCAAGACTAGTGGTGTCTATGTCCAAGGATCATCACAGCTGAACTTGATAACTGCTAACATTCCTGCAGACATGGGCTTGAGGCTGAAGCTTCCTTCTTTAGCATAGTCATTGGGTAATTCCTTCCGAAACTGCCTTTAAAAGTAAGCAAACGACAGCTAGCACTCTCACGAATAGCTTTTGAAGTCAGAGAGCCCTTCTTGTTCCTGAATCTCGCTGGTGAGCTCTGATAGCTGGCATCATCCCAATCTTGTTTGGCTTTGATTGCTGACATAGTGGAAATGTTGTTATTTTCAGTGAGCTCTCCAAGTAGGTCTCAAATAACCTAATTAGCATTGAGGTTAATTAATAGGGAGGGAATTGGCCTCATGAAGGAAGGGTAGATATGTACCCAGTGTCATGATACACTGAAGGCTGGAAACTGAAAGAGAAGAACATAGGCTGTAGAGGTGGGGGTTACTGGTTCTTCACTGGATTAATAAGATTAAGCTGTACATATGTGCTTATTGGGAAGTCACATAGTAACTCTGTTGTCTTTTATCACGAAGAACATCCTAGAAGGGCCAGGGATGGTAAGGGCGCTTGCTCTGTAGGCATGAGAACTAAAGTTCAAATGCCTAGAACCTTTATACAAAGCCAGGTATAGCTGCATGCTCCTGTAGCCACAGCTTTGGGGAAGAGAGACAGATAGATGCTCAGAGCCAGCTAGCCTAGAAACGATGAACATCTGGTCCAAGGTGCGACCTTGTCTGAAGACAGTGACATAAAGAGCAATAGAAAAAGACAGCTCCCATCCTGTTCCAGCCCCCACATGCTTACACATGCTTGTGCAAGAGCCTGTATGTACCACATACATCATACACACGAGCTCTAGAAACAGCGCAAATTCCTTTTAGCACTAATATATAGGCAAGGTTTCCCTTCACCTATGTAACTTATGTTGCCTTTGGGAGCTAGAACTTTATTTAGAAGCTGAAGGACATGACAGCATGCTGAAAATGAACCCACTTGTATGATACTTTGAGATTAAACACCAAGCACATTAGCTCCATGAGGAGGCACTGTACTGGAATGCAGTGAGAGAAGTATTTGTTTTGTTGAAACAAAAATAGAATTTGTAATGTGTACAGGTCATGTTTTTTTTTTTTTTTTTCCACTTGACACATATTAGAGTCACTTGGGACTAGGGAACCTCAACTGAGGAATTGCCTCATCTGATTAGCCTCTGAGGTATTTTCTTGACTGATGGCTGATAGGAGAGGGTCCAGCCCCAAGTAAGTGGTTGCCACCTCTGGGGAGGCTGTATAAGAAAGCAATCTGACAAAGCCATGAAAGCGAGCCCTACATAGAGATCCTTCATGGTTCTTGCTTCAGTTCCTGCCTCAGGTTCCAGTTTGAGCTCCTGCCCCTGGCTTTCCTTGATGATGGGCTCCAGCCCGTAAGATGTACTAACCCATTCTTCCTCAGGTTGGTTTTTGTCAGTGTTTAATCACAAAAGCAGATAGCAAAACCGACCATAATATTACACATTTTCTATCAGTTGCCAAGAGAGCATTACTCACTATATAGTTTAGCTCTCTGAATAAAGATTATAGCACAAACATGATGCAATATTCTGGGTGTCATTTTGAGAATTCTAACGAAGAATAAGGATCAGTATGTGAAAGGAGGAGTTTGTAAGTCTGTGATTTCGGTTTCAATCTGAAACGGAACCAGCTGAACAAATGCCCCCAAACCTCTGTGCAGCTGGGTCTCTATTCTGAACAATTTTAATGTTGATCTGGATATGTTTCACTAATTTTTTTGTGAATTTCATAAGCGTGTAACACATTAGAGAATACCTTGGTCAGCTAACAAAGAGATAAACATCAGCCTGCCAAACACTGAAGCACACACCATGGTAACAGAGGGAATTAAAGAGTGAAAGCAGCAAGATGTCTAAAGCCTGAGGAAGAGAGGGTAAATAATAGATTCTGAGTCTGAGGCATTTGGGAAAACGGAAGCAGAAACTAAAATAAAGAAAAGTTATCAAGGAAATTTTAGTGAGACGGTTGCAAGTCAGGAAACTGAATTTTTGGAAGACTCAAAAGGGCAGAGTGAAAATGATAGCTATGGATATGATCCCAGAATATCCAAGGGAAAGAATGGCCAGGAGGAAAAGAAAGGAAGCCGTGGGAAGACTCTGGGAACCAAAATAAATTTTTATTTTTCAGTTTTGTCCAATTTCTAGGTAAAAGTTCCTTTTATGGGGGAAATACCAAAATATCTCTCTTCTTGTCAGACTGAACATTTGACCAGACTGCAACCTACTTCTGCTAGCAACCTCAAGTCTGGACGGCACCATGTGCCAGGACAGCTGGCTGCCTAATACCACACCACAGTGCTGGGAATTGTGACGTTAAGGCTCTCTACCTGTGCAAGAACAATTTGTCAATGCTAAGAGTTGGTATCTGCTTGATGTTTACAATGTGCTCAGTTGCGAGTTCCTCCCAAGGGTAGTTTAGCTGGCTGTTTACCACTTTTGATGGCAATTGTGAAGACATTGGCAGATTTCTTTCTTTTTGTAACATTTTCTTTTCCTCCTGATTATTCCTTCAGCTCCTGTTGCATATTATTTACATGGACTTATGATGAAATGACCCCCAGATCTTGTGGGTGTAAGGCCTTAGGAAGAAAGGAGTCATTGGGGTTGGAAACAGACTAGGAAGGTCAACACTTGTCCTTTTAGTTTACTCCAAGGTTCCTGAGATACTTTATAAAATTCATAGCTCTGGATCTGGCAACTGAAGTGGGACCAGAAATAAGGAGTGTTGCACTAGGGAGGACAGACTGCTGTACGGTCTGCATTTCCTTTTTGGTTTTCTACTGTTTACAACAATAAATAGAATCTTATCACATGGGATTGTAGGAAATAACATCCCTTATATGTTGTGGGTGCGTCAGATGCAAACATGAAAAATGAAGCTGCATTTTAAGGCATTGCTTCCTGAAGGGTTTAAATATGGCTTGTGTCACCCTTGAGAGAGGAAGTCATTTTTTCTCATTAAACATTTTAAATACTTTTAGTTTTCAGAGAAGTTTTATATTTACAACAAAATTGAGATGCAGAGTTTCCCATATGCCTCCCGCACCTAGACATATACAGACCCCTATTACCTACACCGCCCACCAGAGAAGTACAGTGGTTGCAATGGAAACTTCTGCATTGACACATTCCCACCCAGAGTCCTTGGTTTACTTTAGGGCTAGCTCCTGCTGTCAGTGCTATGTATAATGGGTAAATGTGTAATGGGTACATGTGTAGTGGGTAAATGTATAGTGGGTAAATGCATAATGAGTGTATGGATAATGGATAAATGTATAATGAGTGCATGTATAATGGGTACATGTATAATGGATAAATGTATAATGGGTAAATATATAATGGGTAAGTGTGTAATGGGTACATGTATATTGGGTGCATGTATAATGGAATGTCCATCATTACCAAGAGTAATGTGCTGCACTTGAAATCCTCTGTGTTCTGCCTTCTTATCTTCACCCTCTCAGCCCTGATGGCACTCAGCTGTCTGTCTTCATATGTTTTCCCTTCTGGAGTGTTGTGTAATTGTACCCTTGAAACACACAACCTTTCCCCAGACTGGTTTATTTTTAGTAAGATTTAAGCTTCCTCCATGCTTTTTATGAATCATAGTTCATTCCATTTTTCCTCACCTCATTTCCTTCCTCCTTTTGATAAGATCTTGTTATCTTGGCTGTGTTCCTTAGGCTAGCCTTGAAACCATGATTTTCCTGCCTCAGCTTCCAAGGTAGCTGGGATTTATTTAGGTTTGTACCACCATGTCTGGTCTGAAGAGCACATTTTTCAGTGTTGGATACTATTACATTATTTAGAGGACCCACCGTTTCTTTATTCATTCATCTACTAAAGGACACCTTATTTGTTTCTAAATTTTAGCAATTATGGGGGAAAATTCTGCTAAACATATTATATTCAGGTTTTCACGAGGACATAAATGTTCAGTTCCTCTGGAAACACACCAGGAGGCACAGTTCCTGGACCATAAGATGAGAGTATGCTTAGTTTCGTCAGTCACAATTTTTCCTCCACCAGCAATGACTGAGCATCCCTGATGTCTTGCATCTTCACTAACCGCTGGTGCTGTCAGTGTTCTGGGGTTTTGGCCAATCTAATAGGCATGCAGTGGAATCTTATCATTTTGAAGTGAAATTTCCTGAGAAGAGATGATGGGAAATACCCTTTCTTAGGCATTTTCCCATTTGTTCATCTTCTCTTTTCTATGGACATATCTTTGGTGAGATGTCTGTAAGGTCCTTGGCCAATTTTTATTTTATTGTTCGTTTTCCCTAGTATACAATGCAATACATTATATTCACCCCCTGTTTACCTCTCCCATCCACCTCCAACCCAATGTTGTCATCATCATTGTCTTCCTGTTCTTGTTTTTCTCTTTCCTCTTTCTCTCCCCGAAGTAACTTAGTGTTGTTCTTATGTTCATGGGTGTGGGGCCATCCACTGCAGCATGGACAACCTACCAGCTGCCATACCTTCTAAGAATGAGGATCCCTCCCCCAGCTGCTATTCAACTAGTTTGAACCATTTTCGTTTTTGTTTTATTTGGGCCTGTTTTAAAATTAGGTTGTTAACTTTTCACTTTGTGTATTTTATATAATAGACTTTCTTCATATTTTTTTTTTTTAAATACCACCCCTAGGTATACCGTATCTTCTCATCTTTTGGACATTATCTTTCACAAAGCAGAAGTTTTAAACTCTACAGGAATCCATCTTATCTATCATTTACGCCCTTGAATGTCCTCTGTTTTAGGTTCTAGTGTGCCATTGTGGTAGGAGCTCCCTCTTTAAAAAGAGATAATCAGTGTGGTTTAATCAATATGCACATGCAAACTTATCACATCCCTGTATCTTCAATGCCATAGCAACCCTATCACATTCTTATAGCTTTGATATCTTAGTCACTGTTCTATTTCTGTGAAGAGATACCACAATCAAGGCATCTCTCATAAAAAATGTGTTTAATTGGAGGATTCCTCATAATTTCAGAGAGTTAATCCGTTATCATAATGGTGGGGGCATGAGGAGCATAGTGGCACTCATGGCACTGGCATCGTAGCTGAGAGTTCTATATTCTGATCTGCAAGCAGGAGAGAGAGAGAGAGAGAGAGAGAGAGAGAGAGAGAGAGAGAGAGAGAGAGAGAGAGGTTGAAACCTCAAAGCCTACTCTCAATGACACACTTCCTCCAACAAGGCTGCAACTCCCAATCCTTCTAATCCTTTTAAATAGTTCCATTCTCTGGTGACTAAACATTCAAATGTATGGGCCTATCGGGGCTATTCTTATTGAAATCACCACAGTATGGTAGACCTATAGTGATAAAATACTGACTGAAAATATATGTTACCATATAAGGAAGACAAAGGGGCTAAAATGTGTATAAGATAAAGCCCCACCATGCTCAGGGCTTAGCCTTTGTATCTGAATCCATTGAGCCAGAGTAAGAAGGAATAAAGCTGCTTCCTGCCGAGGTCCCTTTGTCCTCGATCTCTGTGTGGGAATCACATTATACCACTGAGGTACCTGATTTTCTTCTGTGCTGTCTTCTAGTCTTGTTAATTTGCATTTTATCTCTTGATCTGTGACTTATTGTGAGCTGTTTTTGTGAAGGTCAGTGTCTAGATTCATCTGTTTGAATGAGATATGGCTATTGCATGACCATTTGCTCTAAGTGCTCTCCCATGCCCACACTAGGACCCCTGGAATTTTTAACATCTCAGACGTTTCCCCAGTGATTGTCCAGAATGATGTCAATGACAGTTTAGGTTTTCCTACTATGGTACTGGTTCCAATGAAGGTGTGTTCTCTGTTTCTCTGTATTTGTCTGTTGGTCTTTGCAATTTGGGGGCAGTAATTCACCCTTTGGTCTCATTTCTCTGATGGATCTGTGCAGGATTTTGACTTTTAGGTCAACTTTTAATTTTCTGTTAAGGTGGAGTTGTGACCTCCAAGCTTCTTCAGGGTTCACTGGTTAGTAGAAGACTGTGACTATGAAAGACAAATCCTTCCCTCTCTTTTTTTTGAATCCTCATTAATATCTTAGAATCTTGGGTCATGGTAAGGTAAAGTCAAAGATCCCAGCATCACTATTTAAGATGACCCTCACTGTGGATTTTAAACTTATGAATTTGCTTACTTGCTAAACTGTATTTATTTGTAACACCAGAAGGAGTGATGTTCTGGAGTCATTTTCCAGTAGACACAGACAATGGAAAGCTAAGTTGCTCAAGTCCATGCTCCCTGCTGAGGCAGAATGAAGGGTACCCTTCTCTTTTGTGTTCCCTTTGATACTGTAAGTGTCCCTTTTGTGGTATATTTGGTGCCATTCTTTTCACATTTTTGTGCTTTATGTTTGAGATTTCATTGTTTGAAGTGCCCCCTGAATAGTACTGAAATGCTATTGAGTATTTTTAAATGAAAGAAGGCCATAATTAGCTTTATGAAAAAAGTATATTTCTAGATAACATGTTCAAGTCTCATTGTGATTTCCCCCTTGGCTCAATGTTAACGAGTGAATCATTAGGTTAAAATAAATAAAACAAGGTGATGTTTTGATCAGTGATGAAAATGTTGAGACCAGAGGCTTATAGGACCTAACTTGTATTTCCTCTGGGAGCAGTGGCTCTTTATTCTCCAGCTCAGTATGCATCACAATTTTATGGACCATGACTACCACAAATAGCAAGAATCAATTGTAGAGTACTTTTTAAATTTGAATGTGCAAGGAATGAGTTAGGACTATATTAATACTTTTACATTGTGAGGATGTTCATAAGAATAAATGGTTAACAGTATACCGTGTAGATTTTGACATAAAGTATGTAGTTGGTCTGTGCTAAATATTTTCAGAATAAAAGAACAGATGGATCTTCTAACATCTATTCTCTTCCCATTTGTGGTGGTTTGAATGAGAAATGCCCTCTAGGGGCTCATGTACTTGAGCACTTGCTCTTCAGTTAGTGGTATTTTTTGGGAATCTTATGGAGGTTTTCTGCTAGAAGTATGTTGTGGAATATTATTTTAAAATGTGTTACATTTATTTATGCTATGGAACATTTGCTTAATGATGCAAAGATGTGTTGCATTCTTTTATATTGCATTTGTTAACTCTGTGAAGCTGTGTTACTTTGCCTAATGGTCTAACAAAGAGCTGAATGGCCAATAGCAAGGCAGGAAAAAGGATAGGTGGGCCTGGCAGGCAGAGAGAATAAATAGAAGGTGAAATCTGGGAAAAAAGAAGAAAGAGCATGAGAACAAGGAGAGAAGGATGCTAGGGGCCAGGCACCCAGCCACACAGCCAGTCACAGAGTAAGAATGAAACTAAGATTACAGAAGTGAGAAAAGGAAAAAGCCCAGAGGCAAAAGGTAGATGGGATAATTTAAGTTAAGAAAAGCTGGCTAGAAATAAGCCAAACTAAGGCCAGGCATTTATAAGTAAGAATAAGTCTCTGTGTGTGATTTATTTGGGAGCTGGGTGGTGGGTCCCCCAAAAGAGCAAGAACAACCAACAACAGAAGTATGTCACTGGAGTGGGCTTTGAGCTTTTATAGTCTGGTCCTGCTTTCTCTCTCTCTCTCTCTCTCTCTCTCTCTCTCTCTCTCTCTCTCTTCTCTCTTTCTCTCTCCTTCCTGACTGCTATGTCAGCCTTAAATTGTTGCTGCTATGTCTTCTCTGTCATGATGGGTTGTCTCCCTCTGGAACTCTAAGCCACAATAAACCCTTTATGTCCATAAATTTCCATTCTCTGGTCATGGTATTTTATCACAATAACAGAAAAGTAACCCTTACCATTTCTGACTCCATCTTACACTATGTAAAGTTTCTCACGCATCTGTATACACTTCAATTGTCATATCCAACTTCATTCATCTCCTTCATTTCTTGAGCCCAAATCCTCTCCCCTTTGTGTTCCCAATGACCCAGAGATGAGTGTGCTAACAGACCAGAGATGCCTTTGAGTGTCCTGGAAGATGACCTAGGGCCATTAGGTTAAAAAATTTTGGGTCCCAATTATTGGATCTAGAATATAAAAAAGAGGTGCTGACAGCATTATCCCCTTCCTTGGATTTCTTTCATTCTGGGGATGGTCATGGTAGATGAAGAACAGAATAGTATTGGGCCTGGCAAAGTACCTGAGTTGGCTATGTCTAAGATGGATAAATTACTGTTCCAAGTGTCTTACCAACATGATTGAAGTCCTACTAGTCCTGAACCATGAGCATTATTCTCATTTATTCCTGTTTTACTAATGGAAAAATCTGAGACACAGAAAGGGGAAAGGTCATATTTTTAGGAAATGGGTGTGTCAGGATTTTAACCAGTTCAGCTCTATACTCCATGCATGGATCTTAACCACTATGATGTACAAAAAAGAGAGGTGACACATCCTCTGAGATTATGGAGAAGCTGAATCTATAAGGTCTGGTGACAGGCTATACATGGAGAGTTAGAAACCAAGTAGGGTTCTATGACTGTTTTTTCTTGTGGCTTGAGAAGATGCTAGTGCACGCATACACAAAAAGCATGATTCTGGGACAAGAGAGGCTACATTTAGCATGCAGCATATACCTGGTGTATGGTACAATTGGTACAGTTGTGATAACTTCAAATGCAGCTATCCAGAACTCAGGTCTTGGAATTTACCAGAGAAGTCAAAAGAGTAAAATAAAGGACTAATGGAAAAATGGAAACATTCAGCCTGGAAATGACAGAAGAGAGCATAGAGTGCCCTGAGTGTACACTGTGACTGCTTTGGCCTTTTTGGATCTATCTCTACCTGTAGAGATGGTAAATTCTCTCCCTCACAGAGTGGTTCAATGTTTCCAGTGAGCTTGTCCTTGCAAGCTTTTATAATAGTATATTTTGGTTCATATTACCATATCAATATGATACAGTAATACTTTCACTTAAGGCAGTTTTTTTTAATTTTAATTATTATTATTATTTTAAATAAAGGAACCAATTGCAAAGTCAAGCTCTTCCTTCTCACCTCTGTATTTCTGTCCCTCTACCCCTTCCTGCAATTTGGGCCAACCCTTTCATATGGCAGGACCCTCTGTAAGGCACATCTGGTTTTGCCATAGGGACATGATTGAAGTAGGTCATAACTGTTCACACTAAACCCAGTCCCCTTTATATAGCTTAATAATATATTTTCTATTTTCTTTTGTGTGTTTTCTCCTTTCTGAGCCTGTGTTTGTGGGTCTATAAAGGCAGGTAAACAATGCAGATTTTCAATCCTCTAGAAATTTGGAACACTGATAATAAGCGGTATCTAATAAATTCTGACCTCTTTCAGGGCTCCTCATTCTCTTTCTAGACTTGATTCCATCATGGCTGAGTATAAGGCATGTGAGGTAGGACTTGAGAGGAGGGATGACCTTATTATCAAACTTGGGGGAAGGTGACAACCTGGGTTCCACGTCAAGTCTGCTCAATTGTCCCCAGAAAGCCAAAACAAAGTGTGTGTGTGGGGGATCAAATTAATAGTTGAAAGCAGACAGGAAATTAATTCAGTGTGGCCATATTGGGAAGACAGACAAGGAGGTCCAGCAAATGCCTCAAGTCTATCTCAGAGTCCTGAAGTGAGATCAAAATTTAAATAGAGGACCAAGGATATGCACATCCAAGTAGTCCTGAGTAAGACTGTGGTGATACATTGTGTCCCCCCAAATATTGTGCACCCCAATAAAGCTTATCTGAGGACTGGAGAATAAGCCAGCCACTATATTAAACACAGAAGTCAGGCAATGGTAACACACACCTTTTCCCCCCTAGCATTCAGGAGGCAGAGATCCATCCCGATCTCTGTGAGTTAAAGGCCACATTGGGAAACAGAGTCAATCATGGTGACACACGCCTTTAATCCCAGCACTAACCACAGAGGTCTGGAGGCTTGTATGGACAGACAGGAAGTGATGTAGCTGGGCAGAGAGAGGAAGTGAGATGCATAACAGAAAGGTGTATAGACGTGGGTATACAGGAAGTAGGTCTCTTTGGCTGAGGATTTCCAAGTGGTAAGAACGTGGCTGGCTTCTTTCTGCTTTTCTGATCTCTCAGTTTTTACCCCAATATCTGGCTCCAGAATTTTATTAATAAGACCGTTTAGCAATTGGTCTTTTTTTTTTTTTAAAGATTTATTTATTTATTTTGTATACAGCATATATGACTGCAGCCCAGAAGAGGGCACCAGATCTCATTACGGATGGTTGTGAGCCACATGTGGTTGCTGGGAATTGAACTCAGGACCTCTGGAAGAGCAGTCAGTGCTCTTAACCTCTGAGCCATCTCTCCAGCCCCCTAGCAATTGGTCTTACATGATGTGGTCCCCACTGTTGGTTCACTGAGATGTGGATTTCAGTCTCATCCTGCAGAACTGTGTGAAGTCTCTTTCTGAGAGACATGTGTCCTACCTACATGTTGCCTTTTCCTTTCCTTAGCATAGGATTCCTTGGGAAATTCCCATTTCTTTGGGTCTATTGTTTCAATAGTCTGATAGTAAGACTGAGAGACACAGAGTGCCCCTCTTATTTCCAGGCAGTAAGTAAGTAAGTGTTTGTGAGGTTTTGTCCTCTCCGATGACTCTCTGAGTTTTGAGGTTGTCTTTGCTTTCCAGGTGTAGCTGTTTGGTCCTCATGTCTGTGGCTAGTGGACTCTCAAGCTGCTCAGGTCCCAACTGGCCCATTGTGGCCTCTTGCTCACACCCTGGACTGGATTGTTTCAGCCTCCAGGCCGAGTAACTACTTTGTAGCTCCATGGCACCTGGTTAGAAGATCCTATCTTGATGACCCTCAAATAATCTCAGGGAACAGTCCACCTCTGACTCCCATTCCCCCAAAACAAAGAATATGAGACTTTCCAGGCAAGAGTTCCCCTCTTAAACACATGAAGCTATCAACTTCACTGAACAGCTGGTTGGGTGGATGCACTGGGAATAAACTCAAACTTTCTACAAAGCTATCTACTACCTTGGTGACAAATAGGAATGTGGTCACAGTTCCTTCTTTTGTGAGTTTTCTAATGTAATTTCTTCTTCATAACTTAAGTCAGCAGAGTGCAGTCAAGAATACATCTCACTGCCTTCTCTCCTCCTCCCTTTCACCTGTTTCTCCCAATACACTGGGATAAAACACAGGCTTCATACTCCCTTTTATTTGATGGGTCAGTCTACATTTTATTCTCTTCTTTAATGAGCTCATTTTCTCTGTTCCTCTTTCCTTGGAGCAAAGTAGGAAATGGAATCACATAGATTATTCCAGTGACAATGATGGAGTTTGCTTTCTCATCAAAACACTTAGCCATTTATATAAGCCACTGTAGCCTCTGAAGAGAACCTCATAGACGTCTATAAAAACTTGTGTGGTAAAGCTTTCTTCAAGTCTTATCATTTTAATGCACTTTCTATCTTAGTATTTGTAAAACCTTGCACATCACCAATGTTACTCTAGCATATAGACACATATAAAGCACAATTGTGAGAGAGATTTGACCTCTATAAATCAATGTGCTTGGCCCTAGGACCTAAATAGGATAGCTATATCATCTCTCCAGGCTCAGAGAACATGGCATAAGAGGAGTGAGATCCAGAGAATGGGAGATGTGCATTAAAAAGGTATCATCTTGACATGACATAGCCATTGCACCTATAAACTCATTGCAGCTGTGGTTATCTGTGTAAGATCTGCACAAGACTGGGGAACCCAATACTTCATATGGATGGGAGAAAGACCCTCCTTAAGAGACCTATTGACAGTCAATGGTTGCTAGGGGAGGGCTATCATTTCCTTCAGTGGTATAGCCATTGATAAATTGCTTATGCCCCAGTAAATAAACTCCCACCCACACTTGTATAAGTCACTCTAGTTAAACCCAGAAGGTCATATACAAAAGGATGTGAGAACAGGAAGGGGAATTGGTAGAAAGAAGGGTTTCATTATGATGTGGGGGGATGATGAACAAGAGAAATGAGGGTAAAAATGACTAAAAATCATTCTATAAATTCATGAAACTGTCAAGAATTTAAAAATGGAAAAACCCATCGTGGTTTTATTAAATACTAAATAGATAAAACTTTGGCCTCTTTGTGAGCACAGTAAATCTGTTATGGATGGGGTATGCAGTTCATCCATATTGTCACTAACCATGTGTCCTTTAACAATGTTACATAACCCCATGTTTGAAAAATGAGCATCTTTGTATTACTCACAACCTATAGCTGTTCTGAGGATTAGGACAAAAATGTGACCAGGCACATAGTAGGTACTGTCTAAGAATTTGATTCGTTTGTTATGCCTGATGAACTAAGGTTTCATTGAAACTTTTACTGTTGAAACTATGGGTGTCAGTCAAGATCTTTGTGATCCTTCTTGGTATTACTTTTGTTGTTAGACACTGCAGCAGCTGAGCGGCTGAGGTCACCTTTGATGGGTAGCTGGGAAGATCTGGAAAGCAGGCGTAACTTGCCCTTGTGCGGAAGCTTCGCTTTCATTCCGTCTCAGTTTTTATAGATGTCTAAGATCACTTCCGCTTAGTTATACCACAGTTCTTTTGGCCTCTGTATGTGTCTCAGAGTTCTTTGAGCACTAAATAATTCAGACATACTGATACCATCAGCTCTAAGTCTATTAATGCCCCGACACCTTCCCCATGGCAGAGATGCGATGTCACAGCATCTGTTAATCATAGTCGCCAACAGTAGTTGTGGCACAAATGAGAGAAGATGGTGGGATTAAGGAGAGACCTGTATTAGAGACGGTGAGGAAAGAAAGGGGCACTAAACACTCTTACTGAACTTTCCACTTCTGGGATTACCAGGGAGGTGCGTCTGTCCTTCACTCTTTTTGTTTGCTTGATATTTGATTATTTTCTTTTCTAAATTGTCGGTTCCTTTCCATTGTCCATTTGTCTCTTGGGCTCTTACAGGAGCAGGGCACTGAGTTATATTTTCTCAAAATTATCAGAACCCTATTTACCATTTACAGCAAATATTTGTTTCTACGGCTTGCCATTAGATGTCAAACGTGAACAAGCTTTGAAATTTTATAAAATCAGGTATATTGGTCAAATGTTCTAAGACTTCTTATATTGCTTTTAATGTTGGGGAACTTTTGTTTTTATAATAGGATTGGTGAAAAGTCAGTTAAATATCCTCCGGTTCTGATGTTTTAAAGCATTTAACTCTTTCATCTCATGGGAGCTTATATTACTCATCATTTATGAGAGGTATAAGCTAAAATTTGACTTTTCTATTCCTTAATCAAAGAAAAAGTATTTAACACCATTTGCTGAGTTCATGGTGTTTCTTTTACCACCTTCTAATTTCTTCTATATCTTCATTGTCCAATGTAGTAGCCACATTGTACCTGACCAGAAATATGCCTAGACTTCGCATGCTAAGATACGCTGCGAATGAAGACTATATACTGAATTTCATATACACAGCACATAACAATCAATAAATGTAAATTATTTCACTAATAATTGTTAGTTTTTATGATACATTGAGGTGACAATATTTTAGATATAGTAAAATAAACTGTATAATAATTATATGAATGCTATATAACAGTAATATTAAAGTTAATCTCATTTTTAACTTTATTATATAAACTGTTGATATTAGAATATTATCTTCTAGATAGTTCTGCCTTATGTGTTAGGGTTTGTTTCTGTGCTGTTGAGTCTCAGTGCTGTTTCTGGGTTTAATGACTGTGGCTTCAAAATGTGTTTTCATTCATTTTTAAAAACTTATTTTTTTTTGAAAATTTCATACATGAGTACTGTATTTACTTCATTAGTACCCCCCATCCCCTCTCTATTCCTCTTCTGCCCCCCTCCCCAATTCAACTTCCTTTCAAATCCATGACCTCTTCTTCTTTAATTATTATTGTTACATGCGCATATGCATAAATGAAACTTGCTGAGCCCATTCAGTGTTACTCATAGGTAATTATATTTAGATCTGAAAACTTGAGTTTTGATAACCTATCAGGGGACTCCTCTCTGGAGCACTCTGAATCTCACTCTTTCAGTGGTTATTCATTTTCCATAGCTATAAATCTAGGGGTTGGGCCTTGTGAGCTTTCACCATCTCTGTAGACACGTCATTACACTGGTTGTGTTTAGGTAGCTATAGCGTTGAGATCTCATGAGTCCAGCTCCCTGTCATATATTGAAGACACTATCTCACAGCAAGTGTCAGGGTCCTCTAGCTCTTACAATCATTCCTCCTCCTCTCCAACTTGTTCCTTGAGCTATAGGTATAAGGGTTATGTTGTAGATATATAAGTAGTGGTTGGGTACTCCACAGCTAGTTATTCCCTGTGTTTTTGACCAGTTGTGGTTTTCTGTGATGGTCTTTGGTGTAGTTTTCTGTGAAGCTTCTTTGATGAAGGGTGAGAACTTTATTTACCTGTGGTTATAAGGCTAGGTGCTTAGAATACAGTGAAATTACACAGGCATAGCAAGGTGGCAGTAGTTGGTTCTCCTTTAGAGCCCATGACCTCCCCAGAAACAAGTAATTTGTTAGGCTTACAGTTTTAGGTATGCATTCCTTTCCATTAAATAAGCCTTAAGCCTCAAGTCTAATTACAAGGCTGTTGGTAACCCCCAAGATATAAGTACCACTATAGCACCCTTGGGGATATCTTGCATGGGGTTATTCTTGTGGATTATAGGCTTTATAGCTGGGCAGGACTGTTGATAGCTTTTCTTACTTGACAGCTTGCATAGTACCTTCTGATACTAAGAGATCTAGTCCCCAGGGAGGAGGCTTCTAGGTCAGTTGAGGTGGATTCCTCCAAGTCCTGTGTCCAAGGTGCATGTCTTCAGCAATAGGGTCTTACTTTCAAGTTTGAGAAACCAGCCAAGGGCAACAGCAATAGCCTATATTGTTTTGGAAGTCTCTTGAACTCCCCTGACCAATAAGTTTATTCTTTTTCTTTTCTGTTTGTTTGTTATATTTTTGTCTGTTTTTTCTTTCAGATAATTTAAACATTTTTGTTAATTTTTAAATCTCTCTGAGATTTTGCTTAAATCACATAGAATGTGTAAATTGATTGTGAAAGAATTCACCACTTAATAAGACTAAGTCTCCATCTCTCCTCTATCCGTTGCTTATTGAGTTGCTTTCCCTGTTGCTTAGAGAAAAATATTCTGAGGAAAGGGACTCAGGGAAGGAGGTTTAATAGTTCAGATCATGGTAGGAAAGTCATGGCACAGGAAGCTTGAGGCAGCTGATCATATCATGTCGGCAGCAAGGAAGCAGAAGGCAATGATGCTCATGCCCAGCTCACTGAGTCATTTTCGTTCACTCCCAGATCCCAAGCAATGGAGTGCTTCCACCCACAGTTAGAGTGGGTCTTCCCACTTCAATTAACCTAACCCAGATAATCTCTCACAGGCATGGGCCAAGGCTTGTCTCCCAGCTGAGTCTAGGTCTTGTTCACAATATTAACCATCGCACTTCCCATGGCACCCTGCTTATTTCATGTTCTTTAGCAACCTTTGTATCTTTACTTATATAAATCACACACATCCCCTCTTTAGATTATTGTTAGAAGTTGTATTTTTATTGCTGCTGTAAATGTGAGTTATTATTTCAGTTCATTCTCTAACTAGTTTTTGTTGGCTTAGGAAAGGTGATTTTTAAAATGGACCTTGGAACTAGACATTTTTACTGAACGTTTACAAAGATTAATTCTAATGGTTTTTCAGCTGGTTCTCAGGTTGTTCCCCTTTTCAAATTAAAATACCACATCACAGTAAGCTCCAAATGAGATTCTATCACTCTCTTCAAAATTCTTATTTTAAAAACTAATTTTTGAAAAAAAAAACTATAATAAGTAGGTTTAAACTCCTATTGCCTACTTCAGATGGATTTCCCCTCCCTGTCTCCCCCCACACACACCCCGAATTTGTCTGTGCCTTAGGAAGTCACAGGGTTAGAATGCCTTTGTTGTGTGACTATTTTTATTTCTTTAGATCCGAGACCTGTAGAAAATCCCATATCATTCAGAAAGCCCAGCTACCCAATGCATCTGGGCATTATGTGAGTATGAGGAGTCTGTGCATGAATACCAGTTGTAAGGCAAGGTTAACTTGTGATAGTTGCCTTTGGTGAGCATCAGGGTTGCCTTTCTTCCTCCAGACAGTCACAATTGTTAGCTGAACATCTGCTCACCTGCTGCTTGACTTTGAAATCTTTACCTTCCTCTCGGTTCTCCGAGGGCCTGGGGCTCAGGCTTCCTTCTTGTTACATGATTATAGGAATTCAATTTTGATTTAGTCTTAAGTATCTATTTTGGTTTCTGTTTATATACTTTCACTAGTGCTTTTTAACTTTCTTTTTTTTAGCGTGAATAGCATTTTAATTTTATTTCACTAAAAACTACTAGTTTATTTTTAACAAAAGCCTGAGAACACAATCATTTTGTTATGCCTGAATTTATTGCATGCAGAACGATCCTAATTACAGCAGTTACTATGTTGTGGCATTCTCTAGTGGTCATTACAGTGGTATTAGACAAGATAAGAAATGGCAGGTTCTGAGGGGGTACTTCCTCATTAGAAGAAGCATCTCTAACCAGAACTGTCAGACACCAAGCCAAATTAATATAAATCTTTCAGGCAGTAACATGTATTTGGAGATTAACTTCAACCCTTGCCTTAAGGAATAAGAAGAAATCTATTGATATATTTAAATAAAGCTACCTGGCTGCCCATAACAAAATGTTTCTCTGTGAGTCAATTTGCAGCAGAAGAAGGTCTGTAGGCTTTTTGTTGTGCTCTTTTGGGCACACCCTTGTCTTATTCCACAGGTACCACCACACTGGTAGAAAGGAAGAAATGATGCTTGGAAACATGAAATTGCTGCCATGTAATGTCCATGTGCACCAACAAACACAGGGAAATGGGGAGCTTTACTGAAATGATTATATAACACAGACTTGCTAGTTTACTTTGCATATAACTGACAGCCAACTGCAGTCTAAAAAAATGTAAGGTGGAAAATTCTGGAAATAAATAATTCATAGGTTTCCAAATGTGTGCCATGTTGGGAACCATAATAAGAAAGTTTTGCATTGTCCTTTTCCCTTTCTTTCTTTCTTTCTTTCTTTCTTTCTTTCTTTCTTTCTTTCTTTCTTTCTTTCTTTCTTTCTTTCTTTCTTTCTTTTTGGTTTTTTGAGATAGGGTTTCTCTGTGTAGCTTTGCACCTTTCTTGGAACTCACTCTATAGCCCAGACTGGCCTCAAACTCACAGAGATCCACCTGCCTCTGCTTCCCGAGCGCTGGGATTAAAGGCGTGCACCACCACCGCCCGGCTTCATTGTCCTTTTTCATTCCAACCCTGGACACAAATTACCTTTCTGTCTGATCTTTCTACCTTGTGCACCTTATAGGTTAGTTACCTAGCTACTTAGTTGTCTCAGTTATAAGATCAACTGGGGTGGTAGCATAGTCCTTTTGCTCAATGACCATTTTACTTAAAGCCAGACCTAAAATGTAAGAGTTGTGATTCTGGGAATTTTATTACTTTTATCGTTATTCTCTTGTTTATTGCTGTTAATCTCTCACTGCACCTAATTTATAAATTTATCATTAATAGAAGTATGTATCTTTAGGGAGAAAACCCTCGTAGTTTTGGTTTCAGGCATTTCTGTGTCTCCTATAGATGGGATGGGGTGGTGACTACTGTGTTGACCTGGTGTTTGTGTGTGTGTGTAGGATGAAGATGTCCCTTCCGACCTATTGGGACTTTATGTAAAAGGAGATGAGTTACACATGGTTGATATGTGGACTATGGCTCTCTTATCTCTTATTTCTCCGATTACTTAACTTAATTTCTAGATAAAATAATCAGAAAAGCAAAGCTCGTAGAGTTTAAGGTGTTAAACATCTCTTCAGCCCCAAGTGATGGATCACTTTAAATGAGACAAGAATATGTTCATTTATATTCTGCAGAAAGATGGAAAAATATCTTATAAATTATTAATCCACCAAGTGGCATGTATTATCATGAGCTATTGTTCTGGGTCCAGCTGATCCGTACCTGCTCATTATCTGTTTGAAAGTAAAACCTCTGGGATGGTGATGAAGAATATAAAGGTGATGAAGAGGATGGAGCCATCCTCTACAACCCTGAGCCTAACAAATACCCAAATGGTGATTTTTAGTAAGTATGAAATGATTAATGTTCATTCTTACCCACATTTTAGCCCACTGTGAGCACTGCCCAAACAATTTGGATTTAGCTTTTTCTACCCAAATGACCTTGAAAGAAAAATATATTTTACTCTGTGGTAGAAATAACTCATAATAAAGAAAGGAACACACACACACAGATACATCACATACATACACACATATATCATACACACAGAGAGACATATCACACACATAGACACACACAGACACCCCCACACACATACACACTTTTTAAAAAGAGCTTATCTCAAAACAGAATATGCTGTATAATCACAAGTTTCAGGGTCTTGAATCTATTTTATTAAGTATTAACTGGGAAATATGAAAAATTAAAAGGAAAACGTTAATTTTACTGTTCATAATTTATTTAAAATGCATGTTTTTATAATTATTAAACATATTGCAAAATAAATATCTACTAATGAAAGCCCAAAAGTTTATAGTATATATTTTCAAAGAAAATATTTAATATCAGATAGATTATTATTGGGAAAAATTAATATTTCTAGCCAAAATAGATTTTAAATTAATTAGAGGGCCAGCAATCTACTAAGCCTGATGTGTTAGGTTCCATCATCAGGATTCTATGGTAGAAGGAGAGAACTGACTCCTGTAAGTTATTCTTTGACATACACACACATACTATGGTATATGCACTCCTCCATACACACTCATGAACACAAAAATAAATATATGTAATAATTATCTTTAAATTTTTAGATTATCTTGTAGATAGATATAAACTTATATTCCAAATGAAAGTGTATACTAGGAGAGGATTAAATTCCAGAATTTTTCTGGGTTGGAATTCTTTGTGTATCTCAGGTATGAAGTCTGTAAACATCAGGTATGGTTTATGTACTTTACCTATGATCTATACACTCCAGTTCATTGCATTAAGCTAAGAAGTGGCTGTAGTGGATGTTACAGTAACAAATAAAACCTTCTTAAGTGTTGAATAGCTCCAACGTTAGAAGGCTCTGCAAAATGCTTTTTCCAAAGTGACCACTTGATAGATCCTTGTTGTCCTAACATGCTTAATTATTTGAGCTTTTACTGTCAGGGACTATGGATATTTTCAGGGCATGGAAAAGGGTTCCTCTGATAATAGAACTGAAGTAGACCATTAAAGGAAATATCTTGTCCAAAATGTCTCGAGTGGTCCTGCCACTGGCATTCTTTCTGTGAACTCTGATGAGGTCAACCGTTAGAAAAACAGGCTTCCATTACAGTCTGAGATTCTTAAAGCATATTGTAATAATAACAGCATATGGTAGCAAAATTCAATGTTCAATAAAAAGATCTTAAAATGTGGCTCACTAAAGTCCAGTGGGCATCACAAGTTATACCATTCTTCTCTGAGAGAGAGAGAGACCAGGACCTCGGTGGCGCCAAAAGTTAAGACTTAGGAAATGTTGGGTCATGGGAATGGCCCAGTTCACAGTCGGAGGGGGAACCCCCTTTTGGCCGAAAGGCCCTTTGATGTTTTGCCTCCTCCAGGCTCTCTCTCACCTCTACTTCTGATCTTTAACTGAATAACCTCTTCACTAACCTAATTGGTGGTCCAGCACACACCTCCTGCTGCTTAGCTCCTTTCTAATGACAAAGGCTGGATAATTAAGTTCTTTCTCGGCAGCCTCAAGCTTGGCCTCTCTGACAGCTTTGGTCAGCAGGCTGGCTGACCCTGCCTAGCTCTTCCACAGCATTCCCTTAGTTCATCAGGGTAGGTTTTCAGCATCTTTAGGCTAAAGACTCCACATTGGGTGCTTTCATTAACCCCTGCCCACTGCCAAGCAAACAGCACTCTCAATATTCAACATCTCCAAATGATTCCAGCCACGCAGATTATACCCCATAGCAGCCTCACACTTGACTACCTCCTCCTTTACCTTCTTGCTGTGTTTGACCCCATTTTGAATAGTGGCTCTTCACACTAAGTTCCTAATGAGGTTATCTAGCATGCATGCCCAATGAGATTGTCCCTCATGTAATATAGGTCCTCAGCTCTGAGATATGCCCAGGAGGGCAGACTGCAGCTGCTCAAATAATTAACCTTTTAGCTGAAGATGGCCTTTACTGCTGGATGTGCTTTCATAGACCAAGCCTGCGACCATTTAAGAATGTCAGCGTAATATATGGAGATTTTTATATCTACATATAGATCAGTTTCACAAGTCAGAGTAACCAAGGATGAGTAACAGTCTACGCCAGCTGGGTAGTTAAGTATGCTAATTTATTTTGAACACGGATCATCGGCATTGTCAACTTGATTATTTATGAAAATGGGAGAAAGGAGGGATGATGATAATGAAAGTCCACTTGCAATTTCAAACCTTATTTGCTTGAGTTGCTTGCTAGAGGGAAGGGAAAAACCACATAGGTCAAGGGGTGGGGGATACAGCAGACATTTGGGAGTTGAAGTTCTCATGGCATGCAGGAAAATGTTTTCTAGTTTTATAAATGTTTACTGAGTGGTTAAAACTGATTTGGTAAATATGTCTAGGCCTTGGCACAGGCAGGTTATACAACAGCGTCCCTTCACCTTAAATGGCTCCTTCCTTATTTATGTGCATGCTGGATGCATTTATTTTCCTTGATAGCAGCTGCATCCCAAATGTGCTGCAGATAATCCATCTCTCTCTCTGTCTTTCTGTCTGTCTCTCTGTCTCTGTCTGTCTGTCTGTCTGTCTCTGTCTCTCTCTGTGTCTCTGTCTCTCTGTCTCTCTCTCTAGGTCCTGCAGGCAAAGATTTTTTTGACCCTGCTTTTCTGTCCCTTTTTTTTTGTTCCAATGCATCTTGTCTTGTTACTTCTTTTCATGGAGTGGTGAGTTTGGTTCTACTAAGTAGCACTTAAACAGCTGGAAGAGAAGTGGCACTGAGAATCTATAATAAAGGCAGATTTAATTTAAAGAGAATTTAAAACTCGGTGAAGCTCGAGACTTTTTATAGTCCAAAGGTATCTCTTGAATGTGAATCAAGTGGTTGCTGTATGCTGTCTCCTTCTGATGCCATTTGGAGACACATTCGTGTGTGTGTGTGTGTGTGTGTGTGTGTGTGTGTGTGTGTGTGTGTGTGTGTGTGTGTGTGTGTGTGTGTGTGTTGGGGGGGAGGCTGAAGGAGATGTAAAAAAAAAATTGAACAGAGGATGTTGAGAATGGTCTCAAACAGTAACAAATGAAAACACTGATTCCATAAGAAAGCTGCATCTTCCAAGAAACATGTGACTCCAGTGTATTGTAGAGCTCTCAACAGAGAGGCTCAGAGCATGGAGTCCTCAGCTTGTGTCTGTGCCTCCATGGAGAAGCAAACAGGGCCAGCATGGAAGAGAAGAGAGAAGGCCAGGGAGTAGAAGAGGTAACTTCTCAGCTCAGAGCTGCTCCGGGAGGGGACCTCTGGCCTCCAGACGCTTTCTAGAGATTCCTCTGAGGCTCTTCCATTCACTCTCCTGAGTAAGAAAGTTCTCCTGGGAAAAACCTATGGCTTCTTTCACTTTCATTGGAAATTTTGTTATCAGAAGAGAATTCATTTTCTTAGGCCTTTGGCTTTTTCTGCTGTTGGTTTGTTTGTATATAGTCTGTGAGTTGACCCTAAGTAATAGCATTTTCATTTCAAGGTGCTCTGAGAGGGCTCTGTGCCTCTGTGTGTCCCTCCATCTAGGAAAATAAGATTTGTGGTCACAAGTCCACCAGCCTTGGAGTCAGAGTCAGTCAGTTTTATAATCATTTTCTTCCACTTATCAAGTCACTGATTCTCAGAAAGTCCCCTGACCTCTGCGCATGTCGGTTTTCTGTGAGCTTCTATAGACCAGGGTAAAAACAAGCCAAACAGATTTTCTTTTCTGGTGTTGAATCATGGTCACGCATGTTAAAGTCCTTGGTTGTTACCATAATGCCTGCCACGCACATGCGTGTACATTCCTTTCTTTACTCCCTCTGAACAAAGAGGAAAGCACAGCTTTTTGAGACGATTATGATGTCTCTCAAAGTAACCTAGAGCAGGCTTTCTGACTTCTCTTAATCATTGCTAGAAGCCCAGTATAAACAGATAAACATGGAGCTTGGGTGGAGTGCAGGGCCTCTGCTTTGCTGTTTCCCCAAGCTTCAGGCTCGTGTGTCCCTGTGTGAATAGCCTGTGTTTCCCTGTCTACACCTGCATTTGCACACCGAGGTGTGTTCTCTGGCATCTCCATGGGCTAAATCAACTCCACAACACTTGGTAACATTCTAGCATTCTTTTTCTTTTTTCTAATTTACTTATTCAGCCTGTGGTTTTTCAATGAAAGCTCGGACTGGGCTCACAAAGACTCCATCAGAATTCTGCACCACACAATCTCCCTGAGACTGAGAGTAGAGAAGTATATGCCCAGGGGAATCAGAAACATCATCATCAGTTTGCTCCTGAGATATGTGCAGCATCTCCCTGAGGCGCTCTGTTGTGACAAAGGGCATTTCATCTTTAAACGACACGGTGCAGCTAATATTACCTCCCCCAGGATTGTTGTTGTTTGTCCTTTGCTGTTCTCTGTGCCTGGGGTGAAGATGAGTCAGAATATTTGCTGAAATCCCTAGCATATGGTGCATTTCTTGCTGATAATTAATAAACAATAGATTTTTGTACGAAGTTACCAGAAAAGTTTCTGGAGTAACTGAGCTCCCTTATATGTGCCCGCTGATGCCCCACTTGGCTCTTTGGCACCCAGAATACCAAATCTTCTCTCCACACTTAGGCTGTATGCTTGTGCATACTAACAAGTGTGTGAGTGTATGGTGTTTATCTGCACTCCGAAGATTATAAATTCTTTTGGCAGATACTGTCTCTTTCTATTTGACTGTGTAATGTGTGCCCAGAGGCAACTCTTCTTTGCCAGAGTACATCCCCCAAACAGCAGAAATCAATGAGGTTAAAGACTGTCCTGGAATACATGTCTCAAATATATTATATTTTCCTTCACTAACACATTCGCCTCGCTTGGTGACTGCCCTTCTTCATCTCATATTTACTAGGTTGGATTTCAAAATGTGTATTTTATTCTGTAATCATCTAAATAAGAGAAATTGAAATTGGCAAAGTACAGAAGTCTATTTTGAAGTTTTGACGAGGGATGAATAGTTCAATGCTAGTGTAAGAAGTAAATTTTAATCCTAAACCAAAATGCCCATACTCTTCCCATGGGTTTCTCTTTGTTTTTCTGTCTTTCTTTTGTCCATCTTGTTATATTTGTCAATAGAAGCAAAGTTCCTCAAGTCATAGAACTAGTGGTCCCTTGGCTGTTTCACAGCCAGACTGTCTTAGTGATTGAGGGGGCGGAGTACCTCTGGCCAGATAGCATTGGGTATATTCTTATTCTCAGGTGGTAAGTCCTGGGTTACAGTGAGACAAAGAGTAAGAGGAAGGAAAGGATCACATTGCCCAGTCTCTGGACCCTCTGAAGGCAATGCCTGCACACCACATGTTTGCAAGTGGTCGGGACTGTGCTGTGCATATGTGTCAGTCTTCAGCCATGTAATCCTACCATGCTTTTCCTTTTCATCTTTAGAACCAAACTTAAATGCAAGATGATATGATTTAGCCTCTCATGGCTTAGTAGTAAACACTTCATAATTACCTCCGAGGCATCTGATGTTGGCTTCTGTAGCTGTCTGTGCTCAGGGCTTTATGCTTCCTCCTCTTGTATGTTCATTTGACATTTTGGCCATTGATATTCTCATTGCTGATCACAGTTTATCTCAGGCCCTGGATATGAACCCAGAAGGAATGGTCTGTAATGAAAACAACTATGTAAGTATACATAGGTGGCCACGGGTAATGCTGGGTAAGGCTGGTGACGACTCAGAGCACTTATTCAGAAGGCTTTAGAAATCCAGTTGGCTTCAACACACAAGAGCCTCGTCTTAGTTTCTACTGCTGTGATAAAGACAGTGACTGGAAACAACTTGGGGGGAAACATTTTATTTGCCTCCAATGTCTAGATTGTAGTCCATCATTGAGGAAAGCCAAGGCAGGAACCTGGAGGCAGGTGCTGCAGCAAAGGTCACGGAGGACAGTTGCTTATTGGCTGGCTCTCTATGGCTTGATCAATCTGCTTTCTTATATAACTCAACACCATCTGCTCAGGGCTGGCACTTCTTATAGTGAGTTGGGTCCCCCCAAATCAACCATTAATTTAAAAAAATGCCCCCACAGACTTGCCTACAGGCCAATCTGATGAAGTAATTTCTCAGTTGAGGTTCCTGCTTCCCTAATGACCTTTGCTTGTGTCAGATTGACAAAAAAACAAACCAAAAAACACGCCCCCCCCCCCAAATAGTCAGCACAAGTCTCTATGTAAGACTACACTCCAGGAATCTCGGTGTGCGCGCACGTGTGTGTGTGTGTGTGTGTGTGTGTGTGTGTGTGTGTATGCACACATAAAATGTTGCCATTAGTAGAGATTGAACCTAGGATCTCCTGCTTGTTGTCAAGCACTCTACAACTGAGCTAAACTCCCAGTGGTTATCTATATTCTTATATAGAAAGATATGTGCATGATGTTCCTGCATATGACCTTGCTAAAAGGAAGTGTTCTGTCCTCTGGGAGTGGGCCATGGTTCTGTTACAAAGATGTACTTTTTTGGTGTGGTGTTGTTACACCTCTACCATGGTGGGAATGTTATTAAATAAAAACTTGTTAATAATTCTTGTCATTACACTCATCTCGTAGATGAGGGTGCTGGATGCAGTAGAGAAATAGGCCATGGCATAATTTTATGTAAATAAAATTCATGTTTTGGGAGAAAACTCACACACACACACCCACAGCCCCCAAGGGTCCATTCAGAGGTCAGAAAAGAAAAACCAAACCCTGCTCAGTTTCTAAAACATGAGATAAATTGAGTGGCAGTGAGGCACTAAATAGGGAGAGGAGATCTGGAATGGGATGGAAAGTTCGACGCAGATTTTGATGAGGTTCAGGCAAGGAAGAAGACAATCCCACAGTGTCTCATGGCCCCGGGGAAATGATGTACTCTTTTCTTTCCCTTGCGCAGAAATGGACGACTCTTTTCTTTCAAGGTAGGAAAGGAAATTGTGGAACATAAAAATGGTGCCGAGGAGGCACAGGCAACAAGGAAAACACATGCAGGTCAATCTTCGCGGGTTGTTAAAGGGTCCTAGGAAAAGCCCGGTGACGTGCTGGTGTCACGTTTACATGGAGGATAGCTTAAGGCTGGAAGGAATTTGCTGTCTTCTGTGGCAGAAACAGTGACAATAAAAATGAAAGCGGTAAGGAGGCAGCAGCAGTGAGCATCCTGAGAGTGGACAGGGGGCAGCAGCAGAGAGAGTCCCGAGAGTGGACGGGGGCAGCAGCAGAGAGAGTCCCGAGAGTGGACAGTGGGCAGCCACAGTGAGAGTCCTGAGAGTGGACAGTGGGCAGCCACAGTGAGAGTCCTGAGAGTGGACCGTGGGCAGCAGCCACAGTGAGAGTCCCGAGAGTGGACGGGGGCAGCCACAGTGAGAGTCCTGAGAGTGGACAGTGGGCAGCAGCCACAGTGAGCATCCTGAGAGTGGACAGGGGCAGCCACAGTGAGAGTCCCGAGAGTGGACGGGGGCAGCAGCCACAGTGAGAGTCCTGAGAGTGGACAGGGGGCAGCCACAGTGAGAGTCCCGAGAGTGGACAGTGGGCGGCAGCCACAGTGAGAGTCCTGAGAGTGGACAGGGGGCGGCAACAGAGAGAGTCCCGAGAGTGGACAGGGGCGGCAACAGAGAGAGTCCGAGAGTGGACAGGGCGGCAACAGAGAGAGTCCCGAGAGTGGACAGGGGGCAGCAACAGTGAGAGTCCCGAGAGTGGACAGGGGCAGCACAGTGAGAGTCCGAGAGGGGGGGGGGGGCAGCAGCAGAGAGAGTCCCGAGAGTGGACAGGGGGCAGCAGCCACAGTGAGAGTCCCGAGAGTGAATGGGGGGCAGCCACAGTGAGAGTCCCGAGATTGGACGGGGGGCAGCCACAGTGAGAGTCCCGAGAGTGGACGGGGGCAACAGCAGTGAAAGTCCTGAGAGTAGACAGGGGGCAGCAACAGTGAAGCTTCCCAAGAGTGGACAGTGGGCAGCAGTGAGAGTCCCGAGAGTGGACAGTGGGCAGCAGCAGCAGCGAGGGTCCTTAGGTATTTGTAATTCTCTGTCTCTCTCTGTCTCTGTCTCTCTGTCTCTCTCTGTCTCTGTCTGTGTGTCTGTCTCTGTCTCTATCTCTTTGTGTGTACAACAATAAGTCTCTATCTTGGTTATAGTTTAGAGTCACTCTGAGGAGGTTTAAAAGCTGGGGCCTGACACCCTCCCCCCCCCCCATCATGCCCCCTTACTGTCTGGAGGTGTCCCATGGTTTCTGCCAGCTCCTTGGCCATTCTGACATTACACTCAATTTAGAGAAGTAGTTTTATTTTTATCTGGCTTGTATTTAATTTCACTGTAAACTTTGTTTGCATCTGATAACTTGTTTAATCTGCCCCTCAAGAAACACATTGCCAGGTGGTGCTGGCGCACACCTTTAATCCCAGCACTCGAGAGGCAGAGCCAGGTGGATCTCTGTGAGTTCAAGGCCAGCCGGTTCCAGGACAGGCTCCAAAGCTACACAGAGAAACCCTGTCTCGAAAAAACAAAAACAAAAACAAAAATAGAAAGAAAGAATGAAACACAGTGCTTATCAAAACACCAAGCACGCCTTACTCTGTCTCACTTTGGTGTCCTTCAGAGGCTGTCACAGCGTTAGATAATTGGAAATGAGTATCACTTCTTTCTGAAAATCATCCATTACCAACTAGAAAGAATTAGTGCCTCAGTTTTGATGATCAGCTTTTAATACCTTTGCTGAAATAGTAATTTACTTAAGCTGAGAAGGGCATGGTAATTTCTACCTTTTTTATTTTATTATTTTTGACATTTTCATACAAAATGCATACTGGTCAGCAATTCCTCCACAACTCCCTACCCTTCTCTCTCTCACCTCTTCCTTCTCCTGTTTCTCTCCTTCATTCTTTAGACAGTTTTACTTAACTTTTTTGCATACATACCCACATGATTTTATATATATATATATATTATATATATATATATATAATATTATACATACTAGGAACAACACATGAGAGATAACATACATTTGCCTTTCTGAGACCTGCTTAATTATATAATTTATATTATCTCCAGTTGCATCCATTTTCCTGCTAACAGCATAACTTTTTATTGCTGAAAAGTTCTGTTGTGTATCCATACCACAACCACATTCTCTTTACCCATTCCTCTGTTGTTACATAGAATCTTAGTTATTTTTCTATTGCTGTGATAAAATGCCACAACTAAAGCAACTTTGGGAGAGAAAGGATTTATTTCATCCTAAACTTCTAGGTAATAGACAGTCCATCATGGAGTCAGTGGGAACTCAAGGCAGGAACCTGGAGGCAGGAACTGAAGCAGAGGCCATTGCTTCCTGGCTTACTCCCCGTGGCTTGCTTAGCCTGCTTTCTTATACAGTGTAGGACCACCTGCCCAGGTATAGTACCATCTAAGTGGGCTGGGCCATCCCACATTAATCATTAAGATGATACCCCACAGTCTTGCCTACAGGACACTCTTACTAAGATATTTTCTTAATTAAGATTCCCCATTCTGCACTCTTAATCTATGCACCCCCCAGCAGTACATGGCCAACACAGATGAACTCAGTGGTATTTTGGGTGTTTTTTTTTTCTCTTTACAGATCTTTTATGTACATATTATTATTTCAGGTTTTGTATTTTCATGGGATTTCTGTGTGTGTGAAAGTGTGTGTGTTTGCACCTGTATGTTTCCTGTGCTTTTTCATGGGTTAGTTTTCTTCTGTTTGTTTGATTTAATGTCTATCTTATTCTGTTATCATTTTTGATGTCTGTTTGTTTTGTAATGGGAGGGATATGGATTTGTGTGGGAGGGAAGTTGGGGAGGATCTGGGGGAGTTGTGGAAGAAGAAACTGCAGTCAAAAAACATTATCTGAAAAACATCTATCTTCAATTTTAAAAGTAGAAAAAATACTTTCTCTTCCCAGGTATGTCTAGGTTTATGTCAGGCTGACAAAACCCAGGTAGCACAGATACCGAGGTTGGCTCCATAGCTTAGCTACTGTGAGTAGTCCTGGATGGCACCGATGTGCAAACCTCTCTGTCGTGGCATGTTCATTTCCTCTGAGTAAATACCTGGGAGTGGGAGAGCTGGATCAGATGGAAGATCTACTGTTAGTTTTTAAATTTACATTAATCGTGTGTGTGTGTGTGTGTGTGTGTGTGTGTGTGTGTAGTCGACTCTCTCCTTCCATCATGTGGGTTCCTAGGTAACTAACTCAGGGAATCAGGTTTGGCAATGAGTACCCTTACCTGAGCTGAGCCATCTCCTTGACCTCCACTGTTGGTGTTTTTGAAATAAGATCCATAGTGGTGATTTATATTCATAAGTGAACACAAGAGACAGCCCTGTGAGGAGGAGGTGGGGGAAATGAAGGCTGGAGTTCAGTGAGGCGAGGGACATGGGACTGTGTGTGCTCTTGAGAGGGCAGTTCTTCAGACAGGTTGGACATCCCTTATCTGAACTGCTTGGGACAATAAATGTTTTAGATTTTGAATTTTTAAAAGTTCAGGGTCAAGTCTGAATGTGTATCTAATTTATGTTTCAGATACATACTACATACATGTTCTGATGTTAACTTCATGTAATAATTTTAGTGTTCCTAGACTTAGTTGTGACCCACCCCATAAAACTATAATTTTTGTTTGTTTGTTTTTGTTGTCACGGTGACATTAATTTTTTTTTTTTAAATTTTAAGTAAGTGCATCCTATAATCACACAGTGAGGGAGGCTGAAGCAGGAGGATTTCGAATCCGAGGCTAGTCTGGATGTGCAATAGGATCTCGTCTCAAATATCAGGCTTACATTTCAAAGCATTTTGAATTTCAAATTTCAAACTAGGGGTGCTCCACCTGCACGGGTATATTTTTCAGAATAACAAAATGGGCTTTTTATCTTATTTAAGATGCCATTTTAGGTTTTAATTGAAATTTCTATTTAAATTTTTAAAAAGTCACTGTAAATGAGGGCCTACAAGGGACAGAAGAGACAGATGACACAAGAGATGGAAACCGTGCCCTCAGGACCAAGGGGGAAGAGCCCGCCTCTAGTGTGAGCCGGTATGGAAATACTGTGCTGTACAGGACTCCTTGGAAGCCAGGCGCTTTCCTGTGGATTCTAGTTCTAGGTCAGGAGGTTAATACAATCAAAGGCTTTTCTCACCCTGGAGAATAACTGAGACCCCAACAGCTCACCAACCTGCTATTACTTTGCAGGAGCAAACTCTAATACATAATAAATAATTTCTCATGGCCTCAAAAGGAATAAAGATTTCTCTGTAAAATTATTTTCCATGTGAAGGTTAACTATCATCAGACCATTAATGCTTGATTGCACACTTAATTTGAAATCCACATACTGAAGATTTGAAGTGATATTTCATCTAGTGAGTGAAACAATTAACTTGGCATGTGTGGTCTTTGCATATAACGCTGATGCTTACTAAGACAGGGTGTGGAGGGGTAAATAAAGCTGAGTGGACGCATCCTGAGTCAGAGTGTGTGTTTATGTAATGAGTGTCATGGAGTAGTTTTAACTTTATTTATCAGAACTCTTAGGAATACCTAGTATATACTAAGCCTATTATGAGCACACTTCACATGTTAACATGCTAAATCATTTTGAAGCAGATATTATTACCATTCCTATTTTATTGGTAAGCAGTTGAGGCACTGATGAGTTAGGGGTTACTTGTTAAAGAATATATTATATATATTGTTTTTTTTTTTTGAGACAGGGTTTCTCTGTGTATCCTTGGCTATCCTGGAAATCATTCTGTAAACCAGGCTGGCCTTGAATTCACAGAGATCTTTCTGCCTCAGCCTCCTGAGTGCTTCGGAAATACATGGTCTATTAGTGACATGATAAAGACATAAATGTTAGATGTTGGCTATCTGGCTCTAAAGCCCTTGTGCTTAACTACTACGATGACTACTTCACTAAGAAAGCACCTTCTTGGATTCATGTGTTCTTAAATCTGAGAGCCTGCTTCCTAAGGAAGAGGCCACTCTTACCACTTCAGCCAAAGGTGTTGCATGTGTAAGAGAGAAGATGGCATCTGCGGGACTCTCGAACAGTTGGCACCATAGATGATCATGAAGGAATGGGCATTTTGTCACTGGACACGCACTTACCAGAGCAGCCCCTCCCATCCACAAGTTTGGTTAAAACAGAACAGCCAAGCTGCGGGCTGGGCTGGGGCCATAGCAGAGAGAGGGAGGTGGCGGAATCCAGAAGCCAGGGGTGCTTGAAGGTCAGAGTATGCAACGTCTGTGGGGCCGTGGCACACCTGCAGTACCAGGGGACCCTTGTGATCCTAATGCCTGGTGATGTTGCTGCTTGATGTACGCATCCTTGTTGGGACTGTGAAACTCGGAGAAACCTTATTCTGACGTCTTGCCGGGAGGAAGTATCAGGAGCGCGCAGACCTTGCCTATCTAAGCTGACAGATATTTTTGCATTATACATGTCTTTAATCCTAATAGGAGGAAAGGTATCAGGAATTAAAATATCTATGAGTAAGTATTTTCAGAAACTGTGCTTAATCAGATCATGGCAGAGTAAGATGAACTAATTTTGAATTCTTATGAATGCTTCTAATGCTAAGAATTTACAGTTAAAAGTCAATATTTTCTCTAAGTAATGACTATATGCTAGAATTTATTATTTAGGCATATACTTTCTGTAATAAATATATGTTTTTTGTGTTTTGTTTTGTTTTTTGAGACAGGGTTTCTCTGTGTAGCTTTGCGCCTTTCCTGATAAATATATGTTGATGAATATTTTATAGGAAAAGTTGAAAAATTAAAGGGTTTGGATAAAACAATATGCAACAATTTAATTTACTTAGAAATAAAATCTGTTCAATATGCAGTGAAAACATTGTGAAATTTTGAATGGCATAAATATACATGAAGTCTAGAGGGGCAAAATCATTATCATATTTTGGATCAATGTTTGTTATAAGTAGTGATTTGTATTTAAAATACTCAAAATGGTGATAAAGTACAGTTGAATATCTTGCATTCGATCATGTTTAGGACCCTCATGCGACTATTGCATGGCATCAACAGGAGCATCCTGTGACTATGGAGCTCACCCATCCATTTTATTCTTCTCTCTGTTCTTTGCTTCACTGGGAGGACCTAAAGTGCACACTCTTCCTGGGTCAGGAGAGAAGAATTAGAATGTTTGTGTGATAGTGCAGTGCATGTGCCCTAGAAACAGGCCGAACTGTCTCAGCTCCTATCTGTAGTGCTTAGGAACCAGGTGGCACTGTTTTCCTGCATCAGTTTCCTTATCTATAATAGCTGAATAAAAGCTATCCCTATTTCTGACAGATGTGGCAATTAAATACATTAATACGTGGGTTTGAGTTAGGACAATGTGTGCGTATAGTCGATGTTCAATTAGCACTGCGTTGCATTATTATTCTTTTGGGTGACTTAAGATCTTGGAGTAACGCATTATCAAGGCCTGTGATAATCGAGGCATGGGGATGAATTCTGGAAGATGAGGCAGGAGAATCTCGAAGGAAAAAGACAAACCAGGTACTAGAATAGTGATAACGCTTGCTGGCCAGCTCACACTTGTGTAGTGCTGACTTGTATCGGGTCTCTCCACCCAGGAACTTAACTTGTGCTACAGAAGAGGAAACTGATGGTCTTAGAAAGCATGTTTGAGATAAATATATGGAGAGGAATTCCCCAGTAACTAAACCAGCCAATATGTTGATATAAATGACCATGGGTTCTAGGAGAGTGGCTTGGGTTTTTGCTCCCTAGCAGTAATCACACCCTTGAGACAACTGAAGTGTTGATGTTTCTAGGACTATTAAATCAGAAGCAGCTTTGTGGACTATTCCTTGTGGAAATGTTCCTATTACGGAGAGATGGAAGGAAGGACCATCCCCAGTCTGGTTGCTATTCTCTGTGGCTTTCTTAACCTGAATGTTGGGAAGTTGCCACTAGAGGGCACACTGACCTCATCTGTGCTTAAGGACCAGACTCCCTCTCAGGGATTTCTCAAGTAGTGGCAGCTTGGATTTACAGCAGGGACCTTCTGCTGGTAGAGAAACACATCTAGCACACAACCTAACCTTTCCATGGAGACACTTATTCTCTTTTAAAGCACTGCAGCATATTCCTGAAACCAGAAAGGGCAGCAGCCCTCATCACTCAAGGAGATAGGCAGTGTTATTGTGGAGCAGAGTCAAGGTCTCTTCAACAGTCCTGAGATGTGCCAGTAAATGACCAGCATGACAAGCTATTTCCAAGAGTGCAATAATGGCACTTATATCCTGGGGGTAACCAATAGCTGTCTAAGGTCTAATTGGACTTAAATTCCACTCCACAAGAGGGAATTCATGCTTGGTTCTGGAAACTTCGCCAAATATCCATGGATGGTGAGTCCTGGAGGAGAACCTACTACTATCACTTTCCCAACCCATTATGATTTTAACGCATTCTAAATACTTATCCTTACACTCACAGGTGACTGTATCTCTTGTCTCTCATCAAAGAAGATTCTTTTTGCAGCAGATGCAAAGCATTACAGGAAGCCACAACTGGTCAAAACGTAGAGAACAACTGACTTGGGTGTCCAGCCTTGTCTTAATTAAGATTTCTGTTGCTGTGATCAAATACTTTGACCAAAGCAATTTGGGAAGGAAAGGTTTTATTTGGGCTTATGCTTCCACAGCACTGTTCATCATCAGAGAAAGTCAGGACAGGAACTCAAACAGGACAGGAATCTGGAGGTAGGAGCTGATGCAGAGGCCATGGAGGAATGCTGCTTACTGGCTTGCTTGGCCTACTTTCTTATAGAACTCAATACCACCAGCCCAGGGATGGTCTCATCCACAATGGGCTGGGCCCTCCCCCATCCATCACAAATTAAGAAAAGGACCTACAGGCTTGCCTGCAGCGGGATCTTATGGAGGCATTTTCTTAACTGAGATTCCCTCCTCTCCGATGACTTTACTTTGTGTCAAGTTGACATAAAACCACCCAGCACAAGCCCCAGTTGATGCATATACAACACAAACCCTGCACTTAAGGCTCAGGAACAACCATACAAGAGGGAGCATAAAGGTTGTAGTAGTCACAGGACCAGATATCTGCTCGGGAAGCTGCAGCCGTGAAATCTCAACAATGGGGTTGCTCATACAAGACCAGCATGATGACAACACCAATTGCCATGTCAATATGTTTGGGGAGTCTCCCCATAGGAAGACTACAGACAGGTAACGGCTATTGAGAGAGGAAGACACAGTCTTTGCCAGGGATGAGACCCCATCATAGGTCATCAAATGCCAAGTGATGAGTTCTAAATATATCTACATATGAGCAACACTGGGATCAACAGATTGTATTTATACATGTATTTATGTATACATATGTATGTGTAACGATAATAAGTAAAGAAGAGGTCATGTATTTGACAGGGAGCAGAAGGCACAGGACAACTTGAAGAGGGGGAGAGAGAGGGATGGAAATTATTTAAATGTAGCATATATACATATATATATATATAAAATGCTAAAAATTTATCCCTCTAAACCACACCCCAAATGAGTCTTACCTTGCATTAGTATCTGCCATACATTTGTGCTTATTTAATAACACGTGTCCTATAACGAGAAGAAGAGATAGACTCTATACCTCGTTGTTTTCCCAAATCTGTGTGAGGCTGGACAAATCATTTAATATGTTTCTTGTGTTCGTGAAGGGATTAGAATACTAGATGAAATATTTTTTCAACATTTTTTCTATGACTTAGAATTCAATTCAATGGTTTTGAATGCTTATAGAAGTCATGTTTAAATATTTGAATTACAAATAATATAACATTATGATTTGTGACTGACAGGGATGAGGGCCTCTAAAAGGAGAGAGGCTTTTAGAACAGCCTTTGTGAGTGAAAGTGATGAGAAGGCCACAGGAAAACCAACGAATTGGAGAACAGAAGCAAGGGGTCTCACACAAAAATGACGACCGCCAGAGAAAGGGGTTAAGACCTTGCCTCTGTTTGCAGGATGATTTTCAGTGGGCTAAACTCAATGTAAGCCTGTTGGTTTTCTCCTTAGATTATCTGAATTCTTTAACTCTGAGAACGTAAAGAAGAGCCACTTGGGTAAAAGTAAGGGGATAAAATTAGTGTCCGGAGAGTTTCCTGGTCCCTAATGATGGGTCAAGGATGTCATCTTGCACTAATCCAAACACGCTGTCTTAGAGGGAAGCGCTGTCATTCTCTCTTATGGATGACGGCTGTAGCTGCACCACAGAGAGCCACAGAACCATGAGCTTGAAGGGAATCACGGTAGGAGTAGGACTCAGGGGACCGCTGTAGCATCTCTGAGCTTCTGCGCCTTGGAGGTGAAGCATCCTCTCCCAGATTTCTCTTTCTTAAAGCTCTGGAACTGAGCTTTTGTCCCTCATTTATTTATTTCTTCCTCAGACTTCGAGTGGAACATACATCCATTACCTTCATACATACATACATACATACATACATACATACATACATATTCATAACACCCATCTTAACAGTAGTCCTAAATAAAGCTTTTAGTTCCTTCCTATGGAATGAAAGCCTAATCCTGGATTGAACATCATGTGTGACCTTGCCTCCTGGTTAATGCCACAAGAGCTCCAGTGCACCGAAGGCAAGCATGTGAGCTCCCGTGGCACTGTGCTCCCATGAGCCTCCCTCAGGAGCAGGACATGTGACATCCTTTCATTGTGGAGGGAAAAGCCCAGCCAAATGCAGTACTTCTCACTATCCACAGGGGCTGTGCTCTTAGACCCAGTACTGATTAGATACATACTGTGTTGCTATGATTTTTTTCTATTAACTTTATATAGATTTATCATAAGGTTTAATTTATCATAGGCCCACAGTAAGAGATGAACAAAATAAAAGTAAAACAATTATGATGATACGCTATATTAAATTACATGAATTTATCTCTGTGTGTGTCCTTCCAGGTACCTATCCCTCTGCTATTTCACAATATTTTATTGGAATTACCCAGCCTCTTTTTGCCATGGGCAATCAACACCTTGGAAAGGGACGGCATGTAGGCAGAAGTGCTGAAGTGTGCCTCTATAGTCATTCACGTGAAATCTCAGAATCACTATTTTACAAGCACAATGTAATTTTCGCTTATTTCGATTTGCTCGAGTCTAATGAGAGCTTGTTCCTTTTTTTTTTCTCATTGGAGATTGCATCCACTGCTATAAAAAAAGACAAATCCACACAGCTCCCTGAAAAAGTCTGAAGTGATAAAAGCAACCCCCTCAAACTTTACTTTCAAAGCTATCTTGAATCATAAACAGGAAGTCTCCAAACAGTGGCATGGTACTCTATCTCTACCAATCACAGGGTCGGTCCTGAGTCTGGCCTAAGCTGGGGTGCTCTGGAAAGTGTTTCATTTCCCTCCTATAAAAGATGTCATGCACTCATCTGTTAAGGTTGGATGAAGCAATCTGATGGGAGGAAAGGGCCCCCAAAGCAGGCAACAGAGTCAGAGGCATCCCCTGTTCTTACTGTTAGGCGTCTCACATGAAGATCAAGCTACACAATTGTAACGTATGTGCAGAGAGCCTAGGTCAGTCCCCTGAAGGCTTCCTGGTTGTGGTTTCTGTCTCTGTGAGCCCAGGTTAGTTGGTTTTGTGGGCTTTCTTGAGGTGTCCTTGACACCGCTGGGTCCTCCAATTCTTCTTACCCCTCTTCTGCAGGATGCCCTGAGCTTCGCTTACTGCTTGGCTATGGCTATGTATCTGTTCCCATCAGTTGCTAGGTGAAGCCTCTCTGATGACAGCTGGGCTAGGCAACAATCTATGCATGCAGCAGAATATCATTAGGAGCCATTTCATTGACATTTTTTTTTTTGCATTTCTGTTTGATTCTATCTAGGTCTTTAGAGTATCCAGATTCTGGGTCCTGGTCCTCAAGGGTGAGCTCCCTCTCAGGGTAAGGGTCTCCAGCTGGACCTGTCGTTAGTTGGTCACTCCCACAATTTCTGCACCATCTTTAACCCAGCACATCTTGCAGGCAGGACAAATTGTAGGTAGAAGGGTTTGTGTCTAGGTTGGTGTCGCTGACCCTCCACCAGAAATCTTGTGGAGGAGAAGGGCATTAGGGGAGGGCGGGGAAACTTTGATTGGAATGTAAAAACAAAATTAATTAATTAATGTACCATCCCCAAGCTCAAATAGCCTCAGACAGACTCCTGCTGCTCCAGGTGATCAGTGACTGTAAAGGGCATTCTATCTCAAGAAAGCATACATCTGTGTAAACTGCATGGAATACCAGTTCACTCCAGTGCCAGCTGGAACTGGGTCATTATGACTTCCTTGTTAAGGGGTTCCTTATTAAATTGAGCATTTAGCCACCAGACTTTAAACTATATCTGTTTCATGACATTCTGGTGTCTACATTTTTTCTGGGGTTTGTTGTTGCTATTCATTGTTCTTCTTAGTTTGTCTGAAATTTTAAAAGGAAAAACGAACTGGTTCCATTTTTGTTTTATTCCATTTTTAACGAGGGGCTTGAAATTTCAGTGATATAATGTATAATTGTGGCTTTAAGAGAGAAAATATACATGCACTAGGAGAATTGGAGACTGTGTACATGCCTAGAATAAGCATGCATTGCCATATTCTGAAGACTAGCAGCATTCACCTGCAAGGAAACTGTCAAGGAATAATGAGGTATGCTTCAGACATAATTCAGCATCAGTATGCTGGGAATCCATTACACCAAACAGTTGATCAATACTTAACTGTAGATTGTGACAGAGAATCAAGACACAAAAGAACTAACTTAAAGCATGTGGTGCTTTTCCATACATATGTTAAGTGTTCAAGTTATAATTCTGACCTAGAAAGCAGTATCAAATAAATCCAATATGTGACCAACAAAAATTAATTCAGAATAGAACAAGAAAGGAGTTGAAAAGATCATGTAGGCACTAGAGAGCTGTCTCAGTGGGTAAAGCACTTGCCCCCATGTCTGGATGACCTGAGTCTGATTGCTGAAACCCACACAGCAGAAAACTGACTCCTGCAAGTTGCCCTCTGATCTTTATAAGTGTACCTGGAGAGAACATACACATGTACACATATCCGAAATAATTAAAAACAAGTAGATGTATTTAAGTTTTTCCCAAAAAAAAAATGTATCATTTTGACATGCTTCTCAAGTGGACTCCATGCAGCATCTTGTTTCTTTCTCTGGTCAGTCAAATGTAAGGGGACATGATATTACTATGTCTTCTGAAGATCCAGGATGTACAACATAGGAAGGGCTCTGCTAAGCCCTGCTTAGTGTGTTTTAAGTGACCCAAGACTCCTAAATACAGAACATTACTTTGAGCAGTGCCATGGAATTCACACAGAACATGCTTTGGGAAATGCTGTCTAACAAGAGTATTATAAAGGAAGGCTACCTAAATCCCATGAGGAATTCTGATGAGTAGCCTCCTGGGTGACAGAAAGTGCAGTACTGAGACTCTCACTTTACAGTTCCACCAATAAAGTGTTAAGTAGCAGTAAAATATTACAGAACAATTTATTGTTACATTCTGCAAAGAGAGGGAAAGAGGGAGAAAGGTGAGAGACTTATATTATGAGCTGCACAGACACTGGGGTCACTGGGTACCACTTTGTAAATTTAAAACCAATGTGTTCCACCAGCACTCACTGAAGCAGAACTTCGGACTCAGTCTTCTAGGACCTCCACCCTATTCATTGTTTTAGAATTAGGTGGAGTCTTTCATCCATCTTTTCCTAGAAATAGCTGTCATCATCTGACCGTGATGCTTACCACAACCTGGTTGCTGTGGGATGTCCTGTATGTTGTAAATATATGTTGCTATGATTGATTGATAAATAAAATGCTGATTGGATAGTAGCCAGGCAGGAAGGATAGTGTAGGCGGGACAAGTAGAAAGGAGAATTCTGGGTAGAAGAGGGCTGCCAGCCACTGCGATGAGGAGCAGGATGTAAAGTACCGGTAAGCCACGTGCCATGTGACAAGTTATAGATTTATAGAAATGGGTTAATTTAAGATATAAGAACAGATATCAAGAGTCTGCCATGGCCATACAGTTTACAAGTAATATAAGTCTCTGTGTGTGTTTACTTGGTTGGGTCTGAGCGGCTGCGAACTGTTGGGTGAGAGAGATTTGTCCTGACCATGGGCCAGGCAGGACCAGGAAAACTTTAGCAACACCTGATTACTCAGATTGGAGTTTTCCAACTTCTTATCTGGACAGAGACACATCATAGAGTAGTGGTTAGTTCTCCAACTTTCCACTGCAGGAGTAATTTCTTTATGTCTCCATATCTGATCATAGAACCCTAGACTTATGGTCCTTAAACTATGAGCCAAGGTACCCAAGAGTGCCATATTTAATCTCAAGAGGAATTTTGATTTTTTAAAGAAAACACAGCATGAATGCCTAGCTAAAGATGGGACATAGTTTAAACATCAGATCACGATACATTTCTTTTGGTAACTGTCACATTGTCAAAAGTTGGTTTTTGAATACATGCTATGATAAAATGTAAGAATCATGAAAATCAGTATAGAACAGGATGTGTGGGTGGGTCAATGTGATTCCAAGGTTTGAGAAGCAGGGTAGTAGCAAAGAGAAACCCAAATACCATTGGTAACATTGACTAAAAATAGAAGCTGTCATTTCCAACTCATGTAAATTATCATGTCACATAGCTGCTTAGTCATTGAGTATAAATTCCCAAGTTGTTCAGATCTTGATAAACAAAACTAGGCAATACACAGAACTGCTAGGTGTTCCTTTTGGTCTATGTGGACTACAGGAAATACTATGTGGATTAAGGGCACATTGATCTAAGAAAGTTTGGAACCTCTGCTTCAGAGACTTAGATGAAAGTAACTTTAGCCTAGGTAAAGAACCACTCCTGTAGCATTTATCCTCACCCCCACATCTAAAAAGAACCATAATGCTAAAAAAAAAAAAAATCTAAAAATCTGGAGCTGGAAAGGTAGTTCAAGGGGAAAGTGCCCTGTGCAAGTATAAGGATCTAAGTTCCTATGCCCAGCACCCTACTAAGAGACAGGAGAGGCTGGGTAGCTAGGTATAGAGACATGAGGATCATCGAGGCTTGATGGCCAAACATCAAACTGAATATATGAACACATATGTATATACAAACATAAAAATAAAACACAAAGAACTATAGATTGCTCCTTTCCATGAAAAGAACCGAGCTGAGGAGGAGGAAGATTTGACATGATGAAGGCAATTGGTAAGGGATTTTTATGTAACTCAGCTTCCAAGCAACAGGAATGCTCAAGACACCCTGGTAAGGTTTGTTCTGAGTGAAGCATGCAGGGCAAATGAAAGCAGGAATTGATCTGAGCTTGGGAAACCAGTGTTAGAAACAACCTTTAAGCTGTTTGCACCTTATAGCAGATGAAACTAATAGTCGCACAGATATTTGAATTTTCCTAAATTTCATTTTAATCGAATGTCTTTAAAAATATATATCAGTTGAGAATACTGCTCAAAATAGTTATTAGTGGGTTTAATATTGAGGCACGCGCGCGCGCGCGCGCGTGCGTGCGTGCGTGCGTGCGTGCGTGTGTGTGTGTGTGTGTGTGACAGGGATCATTGTTTAGTAAGTTTCTCCTTTTTTTTTTCTTTTCTCTATCCAGTTCTCTACATTAGCAAGAGAACTAAATACATAAATTTTGGTCCCATAACTACACTATGCTCCTCTGATAGGTGCATATTCATACCACAGGCCAAATTCTTGAGAGAAAATAGCTATGTTCTTGAGTGCCAACTTTTTGCAATATGAGTGAAAATATGTGTACATGTAGGTTAAGAACTCTTTGAAAATGAAATAATGGACTTGTAGCTAAATTTTTTTTCCAAAGAAAATTGATATATTTCAATGAGTAAACAAGAGAAAATTTAGAAGGGTATTGCTCCCGTGAGGACCAGCCTTCAGCAGCTCAGGGATTGAGGGGATCCATGGAGCTGGCAAACTAATCACTCAGTTGACTTTTCTATCTGAGGGAGTAAACTTAACTCTCTGGGGACGATGTAAAGGAGAAGCACACACATCTTTAGGGTCTCTCTATCATCTCTCTTCTTTCTTTTCTTCCCTCTATCCAGATGTATCCCTTCTGTCTCTCTTCATGTCTTCCTTCTAACTAACTTTATTTTTTCCCTTACAGCTTAGATATCCCAGCAAAATCTTTCAAGCTGTATGTAAAATACAGTGAATGATTACAATGAATACAAGTAAAAAACAACATGTTTTCCATATCCCTTATGCAATTAAGCACTTTACGTATTACAGGTGAAAAAATAATCTCCAAGAACCCACATACATTCATGTCCAATCAACTTGTTATAGATTATCAGAGTGTAAGCAAGCAAGGTATTTTTCTCAGCCAGTTCTTTTACTGGCAGTCTGCATTTTGCAGTTAGTTACAAAGAAAGGATCAATCACTTTATTATTTATCCCAAAAGGTAATCTTATAAAAAAATCTTAAAAGAATCGCGAATCTAAACTTTTAAATATGAAAGAGAATCCGTCATCTCTACTTTGAGTCCTCAGGGTGCATACTCATTCATCAATAGTTTTTTTTTTTTTTTTTTTTTTTTTTTTTTTTTTTTTTTATATCAGGAAGCTTAAGGCAGAAATGGTACAAGGAATTAATCATTATCCTTGACCAACAACCCATCCTAGCAAGAAAGGCACATCAGCTAATGACAACCAGTCTGTCTTTGTTCTTGTTTATTGACCTCAACGAGTCCCTCATTCAACTATGTGCCTTTCTAAACTTTAAATTGTTCCCAAGATTTTCTACCTCAAAGCCATTAACAAAAACATCTTAACCTAACCTTAATCCATTATTTAAAGCTCTGTTTCAGCTATGATGCACACTGAAACCCATGAACACATCTCCCAACATTAATATTACAAGAACTTGAGCTGCCTTAGCTTCTGGGACTCAATTGTTTTTCTTAACCATTAGCCTAAACCACACTCTCTGCAGCTCCTCAAGAGAAACTCATAAGTCCTAGCTGTGTGACACTTCCTTGTTCTTATTTTTTTTTTTATCCTCTGCAGCCTCTTCTTTACCAGGGACAGGAGCAACACTATATCCTGTTTTTACCTATATTAATTTTCTCACTAAACTAACCTCTATCACAATCCCTTACTATAATTATTAAAAAACCTTCTTTCATCAACATTCTATTTAAGCTAACACTATTATTGTATAAAAGCATTGCTTCATTTGGCCAGTACAGCTTAAGAAGAAATCATCTTCATAATAATCCACAGGTAAAATGCCCAGTAGAATGGGATAATTCCATGAGATAATCACACTACATTAAAGGCAATGGGGATCCCCCCATGCCCATTCACACCATGCCCGATATCAGAGGAAAATGGCAGTGGCAAACGTGTAAAGGCACAGCAGTAGCAAGAGACATTCTGGAGCCAAAGCCCTTGGGGCCTTGCCTATCTGAGATTCACCATCAGTGCTTTTGCTTCCTGGTGGGCCCATCTCTGGAAGCTTAGTTGCTACCTGCTGCTGCTCTCACATGGCCACCAGCAGAAGGGGTTTAAATAAAAGTTTTATTTAAAAGGTCTTAAAGGGAGGCCGAGGGCTCTCAGAGAGCATGGCTGCTGCAGGAAGGAAGACCAGTGGATTTTTATTGCCTGGCCCATTCTGGAACTTGAAAGGTACTCTCTGGAGTGGCACCCGGTACATTGAGAGGAACAGCAACTGCGCAGCACAGCCGAGAAACACTCAGCTCTCACACGTACTAGTCAATGACTCATTAAACAGCACATAAAGACAGAAAAGAGTGGCTTTGTAGCCAAGGCAGGCCAAGCCACCCACGGCCACTTTGCAAGCCTTTCAACATTCCCCTCAGGAAGTGACCCTTCCTGTTTCTTGTTCACATTCTGGCTGGCAGCCCAGAAGTGGAGGATCAAGGCAGATGATTATAAAATTCAGAACTTGCTCAAGTCAGGCCAGATTAGTTTGCAAGCTCAATACTAAAGCAGTTGGGTGGTGGTAGGGTGGAGTATGAGTGATGGACAGGTGATGGAAGGAGGTTGAAAGAGTTGTCAGGGTGGTGACATTTTAAAAAAAATAACACTTAAATTATCTTGAGTTAATTGTGGTTAAAGGAAAGGAATTTTAAAATGCTGCCACTTTGGGACAGTAGGGGCATTATTGGGGTAAGACTGATGGGTATATTAGATCTGCAGATGTTTAGTGCTCAAAGGGACAATTAAGTCATAGAAAACTAACCTGGAATGCACTCTACCTACCATCCAGTCCAACTCACATACTCTGCAGTGGCGGAAGTCATAGCTCAGAGAAGCTCACTTTCCAAAGCCTTACTTTGAATTAAAAAGGACAACCAAGGTGAGCACCCAAGTTACTGGGTTTCTGCATTTGCTGTTGCCTTTTGTCACAAAAGCTCCCCCCTCTCCCAAATCTTACCATGTTTGTACTATGGATTAAGACAGAGAGTCCACCATGGTATCCAACAAGCAGTGAACGTCTGATGAACAGAGAGGACTGGGTAAATTTCCCAAGTACCTCCAGAGCTAAGTAGTACTTTAGGAGGCCTTCTTTATGTAGATGTGAAAATGGAAACATTTGAGAAACCACTTAGACCACTTTTCCTATAGTAGAGGTTTTTCTTTTTTCTCTTTTTATACATTTGCCAAGCAGGTCATCTGGCACAGCAGCATCATATTTAATAAGGTAGAATATTTGCCAAGACCAGTTAGTTTATGTCTCTGGCTGCATGTGGCAACTCAACACATTCTGTGAACTGTGATATATTCCATGACACCTATCTGTCTTAGCATGCATGCTAACTTTCATGGTGGGTCAGGATATGAGGTCTGTGCAAACATGAGACATCTTCACTATTGACTCCTAGAATGGGCATAATAAATAATAATCAGACCTGTGCCTCCAGACATCTGACAAAACTGACAAATTTCAGGTTTTCATTAAGTGAAATTTGTAGCATGAACCTTAATAAGTCTTATTAATAAAACAAACCTGGGGCCAGGTATTGGGGTGAATGCTGGAAGATCAGAGAAACAGAAAAAGCCACAGCCACCTCACCTCACCAATTTCTCAGCTGATCCTATTTCCTCAGACTGGATGCCTCTCAGATGAACTGTGCTGGTCAAAAGCCCAAAAGCTTGACCAACCTAGTTCCTGGTCCTCATTCCTTATATACCTTTCTGCCATCACTTCCTGGGATTAAAGGCTCTTGTTACCACGCCTGGCTGTTTCCAGTGTGGCCTTGAACTCACAGAGATCCAGGCAGATCTCTGCCTCTGGAATGCTAGAATTAAAGATGTGTGTGTCACCATTTTCTGGCCTCTATATCTAGTGACTGTTCTGTTCTCTGACCCCAGATAAGTTTATTAGGGTGCACAATGTTTTGGGGAACACAATACCACCACATTTCCCCCTTTTTGCCCAAAATTTTAAAAAGCTTATAACTAATACAAGAAAAACTATATACAATAAGTTTACAATATACTATGTAAAAACTATATACAATATATACAGTCAAGAATTATATTAACAATGTCTAGTCCATTAACATTTGACAGATTCAGACAAAAAACTCCATTATATATGTTAACAATGTCCAGTCCAGCAACATTTGATAAACTCAGACCAAAAATTTTCATTATGTATCCTATGTAAAACAAGTAGTTCCTTTTTAAAAGTAGATTCAATAATCTCCCTTTTTATCTTATCATATCCATATTCTCTCTGTTTTCTTTTCATAATAGATTAAATAATTTACCTTTTGTCATTTTTTATCTTCCCCCTTTTCTTTTTAGAGTAGATTCAGTGATCTACCCATTTATCCTATTATTTCTTTATCTTTTTTCTCAGAGTAGATTCAATGATCTACCTCATATCTATATTCTCTTTTTTCTTTTTCTTTTTTTCAAACAAAAACTCTGAATCTAATCTCCTTGTTCAGCTTTTTTCCCGACCATTAACAATTAACAACTTGTAACCAACCATCATAAACAATGACAATTATTCATAAGTCACTGAACAACCAAAAAACTACCCACCCCACCTCTTGGGAATGTGGGCGTTGTTTTCTTAAAATTACTTCCTGCTTTCTGGGGGGTGAAGACATCTTTAGGGAATCCTGAAAAGAAATTTTGTGGTTAATTGTCAAGTCCTGTATCATTTGTCCAGTTACTGCATAATGAGAAAGTGCAGGGCTTGTTTCAAGTCCTTGTTCAAGTAGTCTGTCAGGCTGGATCATCTCAGCTAGCCATCTCAAAATTGTCCTGATCAGTTTGTAGTCCAACGTCGATCTTTCATGGTGTTAATCAGCTTAATGGCTTTACCATAGTCCATGTGGAATCATCCTTGTGGGGTCCCGTCATTCTTTTGAAGATTTCAAAGTTGCTTTTAGGTATGGTCATGGTTCCCTGCAGACTTTTTTTTTTTTGTGCCTCCTCTGTGGTTTGGAGCAATCACAGTCTGATGAATGTCTGACTCTCGGAACCACGAATGTTTTTCCCTAGAAGAGAAAAATCTTCACAGCAATTTATCCCCACCATTTGTCTTGCTAAACTTTTCTAAACTGACCTTTGTCGATGCTTTCTTGTAACACGATGGTCCTGGCAATTCTTCTCTGAACCAGCAGCAGTAAACCCTTCGTCCCAGGTAGCAGCATCACTGCAGTCACCAACACGATGAGAAGCAGCCAGTAACTTGGAGCAGCAACCGCTGCCTCCATGGTCCCACCACCACCATTTGCGGCTTGGCCCAGGCTGAAGCTTCTCCTTAGTGAGCCTCCTAGGCTGGCCTCAAACTCGGGATCCTCCTGCCTCTGCCTCCTTCAGTAAATCCAGCCAGTGTGCTCCACCACAACTGGCTGAGGGTAGCTTGGGTCTGAGCTGGGGCCCCCAAGGTCGCAGGCAAGAGGCGTTTTCATGAATTCGTACCAAGAACGTTGGGCACCAGATGTAGCATGAATTGTTAGAAGGTCTTATTAATAAAATCAAACCTGAAGCTAGGTATTGGGGTGAACGCTGGAAGATCAGAGAAGCAGAACAAGCCGCAGCTTCCTCACCTCATCAATGTGGTAGTATTGTGTTCCCCAAAATATTGTACACCCTAATAAACTTATCTGGGGTCAGAAAACAGAACAGCCACTAGATATAGAGGCCAGAAAATGGTGACACACACACCTTTAATCCTAGCATTCCAGAGGCAGAGATCTGCCTGGATCTCTGAGAGTTCAAGGCCACACTGGAAACAGCCAGGTCTGGTAACAAGAGACTTTAATCCCAGGAAGTGATGGCAGAAAGGTATATAAGGAATGAGGACCAGGAACTAGGTTGGTCAAGCTTTTAGGCTTTTGAGCAGCAGTTCACCTGAGATCGATTTGGATGAGGACTCAGAAGCTTCCAGTCTGAGGAAACAAGATCAGCTGAGGAATTGGTGAGATGAGAAAGCCTGTTTGTATTTATTTTTGATGCTTTTTACTTAACTCCAAGAATTCTGGTTTTAGTTCTAGTAAGTTACAAGTCAGTTCATCTTGGTGATTAGTAGAAGAGGGATGTTGAGACTGGTATAAGGAGGGATATTCAAGGTTATAGCAATGCCAACTCAATGCTTTTGGTTATAAAGAAAGGGGGTGGGGAGGAAAAGGGAAAGGGTAGCAAAATTGGGAGGGGGAGGAGAGAGGGGAGAGAATGGGAGTAGAATAGGAGATTGAAAGGAGAGGAGGCATATGACCATGGTAGTCTTTGGTTGCAGTTAGCATATTGATCAGCAAGTTTTTCTAGCTGCTCTCAATTGTAAAAAGACCATGACACGCCCTCACTTTCTGATGTCAGGCACAGCCTCAAGGCTTGTTTGGCTGATACAATGTGAGTAGACCTGGTGTGTGCCTCTTCCAGACACAGATGTAAAGAAGCTCTCCACATTTCCTTCTTTCTGCTACAATTCTAAGAACGCCTGTTGAGATGAAGCCCTGTCAGCTTGACTCCTGAATGACAACAGTGAGCAGAGTTCCTCTTTCAGCCTGTATTGGGTCTGTCATGTGAACCAGGAAACTCACTTTGTTAAGGTATTATCATTTTGTTCCTATAACACAACCCAGTTTATCTCATCTGATGGAGAAAATAGGGAGTTAGCACAGCAAAACTATAAAAATCTGTAGCATTGGCCTAGCTACAAAAGATAGCAATTCAAGTTATGTAGTGACAAAACATTTGGTGTCGGCCAGTGAATTCTGGTGAGGATGGAACAGATCTGGAGCCTTCGGAAAGGAGCTTGGAAGCTAACTCTTAGTGGCATGTGTTGGTGGTTGCTGACTGTGTTCAGCAAGCTCAAAAAAGAAAACCTGGCAAGCACAAGCAGGAATAAGAAAGGATTCTAGAAAAATAGGGACTTGTGGACTTAGAAGGGATGTTGCTTTTCAAACCCAAATGATTAAAAAGAAAATCATGCAACTCACCCTAATGGCTAATAGCAAAGCTAAGATATTGTCATATGCTGTTAAAACTGTTGGATGGATTAGGAGTGTAACCGGTGAGGCAGTACCTCCCAAGTCTTTTCAGGTGAGTGAAATGTCCTAGAGAGGGTGTCTGAGTGGTTGGCAGTCACTGTGAGACTGGGCAGTGTGAAAGGCAGAATTGAGGAGGGGGAGGGAGGGTAAGGGGCAAGATCAAGAGAATGGACATGGGCTCATGGAGACAAAGAAACAATATAAGCATGTTAAAAGCATGTCTAGAAGACAAACTTATGTACAGCTTGTTATATAAGGAGCCTGTAGCCTCAACTCAAGCACTGAGTATGGTAAATGTTTCTGAAAGCTGTACCATCATAAGAACTGCTGGACCAAACTGAGGGACAAGGAGACCATTGAAGACCTAAGTGCCTTCTCCGTGGACATGGAGAGAAAGTTTCTTACCCCTCACTGAGGGCATGTTTTTCAACATCCCACATTAGAGATTTCCAAGAAAGACAATAGATGCAGAATAAAACCCCAATAGGTGAGAGCCTGGGGAGCTATCTCTACAGTCTTTTTCAAGAGGATCAGGCCAATTCAGGGAACATTCTCCAGCATGGGGTGTGGGAACCTTGCTCTGCCAGAGGGACATCGGGACCGCTAGGAGTCTCCTATTCCCTCTTTCATTTCCCTTTCATTTATTGGTATAGGATGATGTTAAAACTTTCCCCGTTAGTTCCTGGTGCTTCAGATCAAGAGGAGTCATGCCCCTGTAAAGTCTTGTAGCTCTGAAAAAGGAGCCTGCATGAAATCTTAGACATGCACATCACTGGCTGGGAACAAAAAACAATGGCTGGGATGCGGCGAGCTCCTCGGCCAGCGAGGAAGAACGACCACCATGCGAGGATCCTTCTCAGAACACACTTTATTGGAGCGCCTCTTGATTAAGGGAGAGCGGGAGGTGAGGGGCCCCGAGGACTAAACTGCAGCTGCTTATATAGGGAATCAGGCAAACGTGCCGTACTGTGATTGGGTCCCGCCAGAATGCTAGCACGGGGAGCCACGGGATAGGCTGAGGACATAAGGCCAATTACCATACTCGTGCATCATAGCCAAATATGGAGTTGTTTACAGCTAGGCTACCAGGAAGCCAGCGCCATCTTTGAATAGCGGCTCCCTACACTGGGATGCTTGGCAGCTAGGCTCACTGTAAGGAGATTGACAAGACACAACCATATGGCTGCTGCCATTAACTCTCTTAAAAAATGTGGGCGAGTGTTTCGCTTGTATGTATGTAAGTATGCCATGTGTAACAGTTCCCACAGAGGCCAGAAGAGGAATTGAGTCCCTTGGGACTGGCTGGAGTTATGGATGGTTGTGAACCACCATGTGGGTCCTGGGAACTGGTCCTGGGTCCTTAGGAAAGAGCAGTCAGTGCTCTTAACTATGGAGTCATCTTTCCAGCCCCCACTACTGTACACTTTAATGGAGATAGGAAGCACAGAAAAAGGCAGACAAGTGCTTACATAAAACACATTTCAAAATGAAACAATGACAAGAAATCCATTTCATCCTTCATATTACAAGAGAGAAGTCACTGATAGCATGCTCTCTTGACAGAGACGTGGGAAGCAGAATGCCCTTGTGAGATGGTCATATAAACTAGTATGATTTTACCAGGAAAAATTTGGCCAGATTCTCTTAAGATCAGTAGTGTGACACCTCTTACCTAGAAAAGGTACCTTTTTATATATCACGTAGACACATTGATGCACACATGTACGGAACAGTATGTCTTGAGTTATTAATTTAAGTAGTACTTGCAATAGCAAAAGGCTGGAAACCATTGAAATGTCTACCAATGAAGGACTGGTTGTATAAAGTAGGTTTATTCATAGAATTAAATATCACTAAAATGAGGTGTACAATGATAAAACACAGAACCTGAGATATTGAAGTTAAAAAGGAAGAAATATATAAAGAATGGTAATGCTTGTATTTTTAAAAGATGGAGTCCTACTGAGCAAGTTGTATCTACATATTTAGGAATATATGTGAGTGTGCATATCTATATCTATTATATACATACATACGCGTGCGCTCGTGCACGCATGCGCGTGTGTAGCAACAATTAAAAAAGAGGCCATGAATTTGAAAGAGATCAAGGGGAAAGGCAGGAGAGAGGAAAGGGAAGGGAAAAATGATATAATTATATTTTACTTTAAAAAAATTTAAAAATTAGTTATAAAAGGAGGAGTACCTTTTGGAAAGCTCTATCATAAGCTTGCATGGGCATTCCATACTAAAATATAATTAATTAAAATAAATAATACAGTAAAACTTCATCTTTCCTTGTCTTCTTCTACCCCCAGCTGCCATGTGTTGAGTTCATTTCTTACCATTCCATCATGTGGCCCTGGAGAGCTTTCTTTGTCTGACATCAGTATGCATTATTAGGCCAGAAAGGACTTAACATTATTTCAGCCACACAGGAATTTTTTGCTGGGACGATTTTTCTCATACTTAAAAGACTGACCTTCTACTATAATCAACCCTACACACTATGTATATTTATGCTACGATAAGTTAGATTAAACCACAATTCAATGTGATGGTCATGTTTTGGCTCAATATATTATTGCTGTGGGATGGTCTGTATGTCAAATTGCTCTGATTGGTCAATAAATCAAACACTGATTGGCCAGTAGCCAGGCAGGAAGTAGGTGGGACAAGGAGAGAGGAGAATTCGGGGAAGCAGAAGGCTGAGGCAGAGAGACACTGCCAGCCACCGCCATGACCAGCAGCATGTGAAGAGGCCGGTAAGCCACCAGCCACATGGCAAGGTATAGATTTATGGAAATGGATTAATTTAAGCTATAAGAACAGTTAGCAAGACGCCTACCATGGCCATACAGTTTGTAAGCAATATAAGTCTCTGTGTTTACTTGGTTCTGAGCAGCTGTGGGACTGGTGGGTGACAAAGATTTGTCCTGACTGTGGGCAAGGCAGGAAAACTCTAGCTACATATTATGCTTCCATTTATCACTTGGTAAAAGGTATTTTGAAACAGTATTAAAGTTTCTGTGTTCTTAGAGGTCGTCTGCAATGGCATGTAAGCTAGCCACAAAGAACAGGACATGAAACACCCATTGCTTCAAAGGGAAGCAAGAACAAGAAACATTATTTTGAATGAGGTGCTCATATTTTGCACATTTATTGAACCCCTGTATTCTAGGCTCTTCTATATATTCTGCTATTCCCAAATAAGATAACAAAGCGATCTTCGAAGATGGTCTAATTTTTCTTTTTATTTTACAGAGGAAGCACCTGGGGCCCAGAGAAAATAAATCTTCTAAAATCACAAAGTCAGAAGATAAATCAGCCCCCCTCCCCTGAAGCTTCTGACTCTATAATATGAACATCACCCTGGCTCCCCATGTAGGCCTGTAAACACCTTGACTGTGCCTCTAAATCACAATGCTTCAGGTTGGTGTCTTCAAGGGTTCCCTTTCTCCTTTTCTAGGAAGACGACTTGTTGCAAACATTTGCTGGAGAGCCAGATAGTATGGTTGGTATGAAGACTGGGGGTTGTCCATTAGTCTCCACTTTAAAATGTGTGAAGTGCCTTTCTCCCCTCATGGTTACCATATGAGTATTGATTTTAATTAGTACTGTCTATTAAGATTCCCCTTAGGTTCAGAAGCCGGCTCAGTAATTAACTGCTCATCTTTCCTAAGGCTGGCAGCATTGGTAGGTGAGTTACTGCTCCTGATCCAATCCTTGGATCAATGCTGTTCTGTGGATCTCCCCTAAAGAGTTGGGGTTCAGACTCAATTTCGGCCTCAGGTGTCTCTTCTATATCTTGTCATGGCAAAAGAGGCTCTTCAGATGGTATGATGTTCTTCATGGCAGACACACCTGCATCACAAACCCCCAATAGTGTGTACATCATCAGCAACTAATGTGAAGTGTCCAGATGGAGTTTTTGAGGCCTTTTTGATACTACCCAGTTGACATCAGACATCACAATTTGGGCTTCCTGAATGGCTGTGGTACTTTCATTCTGTGGAGCAGGGTTATTTCTTCTGCTTTATGTCATTCTAAATTTGGGATTCTAAGTTAGGGATTGAGTTGTCAGACGTTGATGGTTATGTGAAACCTATTCTCTCAGGAAATGCATGTGATATGCAGACTCTTAGCATAGTATTTCTGAAATTTAATTCCTAAAGTGTGTGTTTTATACTTTTGTAGTCTTCATTGACCAAATTTGTGTTGTATTTGCAGTAGTAATATAATAGGTATTTGAGATAATCATAATGATGTTGGAAATTAGAAGCAATTGATTAATAATTATGTATGAACCATGACAGCAATCCTTTTAGATTAAATAAAAATCCCTGGCATTTTCTGGGCTCTGTTATTAAGGGTGATCCATTATTTAGCAAAATAGCTAACAGTTGAATGTTCATTTTGTGATGTTCAAAAGCTCCGGCTTTGCAGTGAGGAGGAGATCACAGAATTCTCAGTGTTCAATAGAATAGATGTTGAAATGGAGAGTTCCCAGGCCCATCTGTTCCTGAGTGCCACATGACCTTCAGTTATGATGGGCCCTCCCTCCAGCAGTGTCCCTTATGTCTCAACAGACTCTCTTTGATTTATTTCCCAAGGTTGGTGGCTCAGACTGTCAATCAAAGCTGAGGATTTAGTTCCCTTGTGGGTTCTCATTCTTGCCTGGTCAATTTGAGAGCACTGGACTAGAATAGAAGCTGAGCTCACGTGTGGACGAGGGCCAGAAGAACTGGATCGGGGGACCCAGAGCGGTCATGCTAAAACAAATTATATTATATTATAACCTGGCAACCATGTCCTCTTATCTATTCTTAGATAACATTTTAAGTAACTCATATGGCAGGCTGAAAGGAGGTACTTGGTGTCCTGCATCCTGTGTCTAAAAAGGAACACCCGGAGAAGGAAAGCACAGGTATGCGCCGCTATCCAGTACAGATTTTCTGTAGTGCCGGGGAAGGAGAAACACTATGACTGACCCTGGTGGTGCAGCTCATGAGTTTACTCACTCAGCCATCATTATTGAATACATACTACTTCTGTGGTACCACGAGATGCCGAAACTGTGTTTCTTGTCCTTAAGCAGACTATATCTAGGAGCAATTTAATCTGATCAAAGATACTGTGCTGTCTGTGAAGCCGGTGAACTGAAGTGGGAACATCAGGGACCGTGAGCAGCTGCCAGGTAATTGAGCCTGAGGATAAGGTATTCATGTGGTAGGGTCCAATAAGACGAGGGTCACACATAAATACGTGTAGGAACACGGCTCACAGCTGGATTTTAAGGGCAATTACGCAACTATGACAATTCTAAGCAAGATCTGATTTCCCTTTAGACTCCAGACCTACAAAATAGGACTTGTGTTATCTATCTCTTCTCACAGCAGCGCTTAATGATGTGTCTGCTCAGCCCCAGAACAATCCTTTACATGAGAAAGTGAGTGACAGCCATTGACAAAATTTGCTGGGAATTAATTTTCTGCTGTTCCCCAGTGAGCACATGCATTTTCTGCTTCAAGATTATTGTTGCAGACAAAAGACATGCAGAATAAAATGGGGTTTTATTTGATCCATGTTAAACACACTACTGGAGAGGCGTCGGGGTTGGGGGTGTGGGGGTGGGGAGTATTCATGTTTCTTCCAGAGAAGGTTAGATAGAGGCTAAAGTTGCCAGCAGTGAAACATTAAATGTTTGAGCACTAAGCTACTTGGAGATTGTTTAATAATGTTATACTCCGAGGCCATTGCTTCAGGTGTCTGATATATGGCTATTTGCAGTGTTTCTCTTCTGGAGTATAGTACTCTTGGGGAGAATAAATAGGACTAGGAAATGAGACCTCTTTTTTTTTTTTCAAGCAGCTCCCTTAAGGTTGCCCACAGTTTATTCTGTGAAAGGATTATTTTAGGGGAAATCAACAAGATTTTACATGCCAAATTAGATCAACATGCAAGTGTGCTCTTTGTATAGGACCTCCAAATGGCATAGGATAAAAGCATCCTTTTAGAATCAGTTTGATAGATTGGCTTTAGATCTTGGCTTTGCTAGTATTGACCATGTGATATTTGCCAACTTACAGGAACTCTCTGTGCCTTTAAAAGTGTCTACTTTATAATGTTATTGTGAGGACTAAACAAATTAATTACATTTCCAATTGTATATCCAGCTTGTATATCCAGCTGAACAATACTGAATACTCCTGACCGTATGCATGTGGTTAACAAATGCTTGAGGTTGTGAAGGTAATTTCAAACACTAGCCATTTGCTATTGTTTCTTCCCGAGGACCACCAAGCTTCTTGCTTGTTAGTGACTGCTTTGTTTTGTAACCCCAGAAATGATTTGAGGAGCCATGGTGTGATTATGGTTACTTACATGAAGACCTAGGCTAATTGACTTCATTCACTAAGGCTGCATGTTGGATATATTTTTATATAATTTATTCTGTATTTCCAAAAGGGAGCCAAAGTGTTTATTTGGGGTTTGTGTCCTCCAACTGCACTGGTATTTCCTGGGGGGGGTGTTTCAAGAACTGTATACAGAGACCCCATTGTTCCCAAAACCATGTGGCCAAGCAAATTTGACAATTACCTCCTTGTTGGAAGCAAATCTGTGGTGAGTTTGTTGAGGGTAAAATTTCTGTTGACAAATCCAAGACAAGGTCAAAAGGATCCTCCTTGCCTTGCATAGAGTGTGACTGAACCAATGTGTGAGCTTTCTGATACAAGGGTTACTTCTCCCATTCCATGAGGCCTATGAAGGCCTCCTCAGCACCTACATGTGCAGGCTGGAGATTGCTAGGTTCCCATTGCTGTTCATTGTAGATGTAACCAACCGTCTTATTAAATAAGAAACACAGAAACAATGTAAAAGAGAAAGCCAAGAGGTCAGAGCTCAGAGCTAAAATCTTACCCTTCCTCCTGCGGTGGTCCCAGCTTCCCGAAAGAGAGCTGTTTCCCTGTGTGTAAGTCGTTTCATAATCATTCTGCCTTCTCATTGGTTGTAAACCCAAACACGTGACTGCCTCATCACTGTCTGTATGTACAGCCCCACAGGTCTTAAAGGCATATGTCTCCAATGCTGGCTGTATCCCTGAACACACAGAGATCTATGGGATTAAAGGCGTGCGCCACCACCGCCACACTCTGTCTATGGCTCTAATAGCTCTGACCCCCCGAGCAACTTTATTTATTAACATACAGTCAAAATCACATTTCAGTACAATTAGAATACCACCACAGTTCATCTTTAAAATAAATAGTTCAAAGCAAAGAGAAGAGTAGACCAAACTTTCTTAGTATCAGGCACTGGAATAGCTACTTTCTGAGAAGAATCTTGAGAAACAGAGAACATAGTTGAAATTTAAGAAGCTAGTGGTTTCTTTTAATCTGACCTGGAGGGCTGGAGTGTAGCTCAGTGATAGAGTGGCTGGCTCAGCATGTGTGAAGCCCTGATTTTGATCTTGAACAACAGAAGGAAAAAAATGTTGCAAATGTGATGTACCCAGACTAGGGTTGCTTGAGTGACATGTAAGAATCATCCAGTATAGCTACACTATTGTAGAGGCTGTGGTCATCCTCTATCTTTCCCCTTAGCTCTGTGGTTTGTGACTAAGCCCCTGCCCTTCCTCTGCCCACACCCTAGCTCTTGGAGAACCAGACACTTTCAGACTTCTTCTCCAGTCAATACAAACCTCATTAGACTGTGGCCCTCTGCCGTCTTCATTCACAGGCAGCCACCAGAGAAATGATCAGTGTGTCTCACACTGAGGTCGGGTCACTTTAATTTCGGGGCAGACATGTGTCCATGCATTTGTATGAGCCAGAGACCTAAGGATCAATATGTATTTAGGAAAGAATGTAACTCTCAAGCTGTTCCTCATCAATCGCACCTGAGTTGTTAGTTTTTGTTGCTCTGAATAAGCCAAGACATTAAACATTGGCCAGATTCTGAAAATGTATTTGTGTATTTTTCTGTGTGATAAAAAAATAAACTATTTCATCAATATACTATGTGGTAATATATATAGTATATATACTATTAATACATAGTAATGATAGTTTGCTTTGTAGGGGAGGATTTTATCTTTATTTCTTTAAAAATTTGTAATAAAGTATTGGATAGTTATTAGCTATTTGGAGAGAGAAAAAGGCTTTCCCAACAGTGTAGCAAGGCTGGTGAGTGTATGTGGACACACTTCAGTCTGTCTCGGCACTTGCCTTAGCTTATGTTCTTAGAAGCTCAGGCCCTATACCATCTTGCCTCTTCTTGGCCCAAGCAAGACTTTACCACAGTTAGACCCTCATGGGGCATGTCCTGACCTTCAACTCCTGTGGATCCCAGTGTCAAGGACAGTAAAGCCTTCCCTGCTCACCAGTGAATTCCAGGCAATGGTCATAGTTTATAGCTGAAAATCAAGATTGTTCTATGGAATCCAAGTCTAGAGGGTTGACTATGTTGGCCATTCTATCCCACCAGCTACCAAAGTTGGGGTGAAGGGAAAGGCACCTGTTTTGTGTCTTTTCAGCATGGTGTCCCTCTCTAATTGGACTTAATCACTGCACTGACAAGTCCATGTGACACCTTTTACCAATAGCCTTTTTGCTGGTTCATTCATTTTACCCTGACATTAGGTTTGTGATATAGATGCTATTGTATAGATACATCACTTTTTATTGTTTACTAATAATCGATTTGCTTACTTGTGAATTGTTTTTTAGCTTTTTTTTTGTTGTTCTTTAGCTTTACAATCAGGTGGAGAACTACAGAATGCAAGCTTGTAAAGGCAAAGGATGTGTGAGCAGGATTTAATGAAGAGTGTCAGGAAGGTACTGGACTAGGAGACCCAAGGTTTGAGTATGAGACCTGCTGTCCAGGCTGTCACTGTAGGGGCTGGCTCAAGGACATCCAAGGCCCTGTCTTCTGCTTGGCTCATTCTGTAGCGTGTCTTCATATCTCTGTCTTATTATCTATCTAGGCTACTTGATGACTTTCTGGTTTCTTGTAATGTTTTCTTGGACAGGAAGAGTCAATTATTGTTATGATGAATATTATTTCCATTGTTGTTGTTATTTCTAGTTTTCTCTTATCTCAAGACTGTCAAATAGATGGGATGAATGAGCATTAGTTGAGCGTCTTGCTTTTGCTTGGGGCTTGGCCTATACTAGCTTATTAAACATTTGCAATTATTCTGGGCTTTGGAACTGATTATTTCCCTATCTTATTTTATGTAGTTGGAAACTACACACATGGGATACTAAGTAATTTGGACAAGATTACATGGTTAGTGCTGAGAAACTTCTATTTATCTGCATTGAATCTGTAAATGGCTTTTAATAGAATATTCATTTTCATAATATTAGTTCTACCAATACTTGAGCATGGAATATCTATTTTCTAATGTCTAACTCTTTTTTCAGAAATGTGAAGTTTTCACTGCAGAGGTCCTTCACTTCCTTGATCAGGCTTGTTCCTAGATATTTTATTTTCTCTGAGGTTGTTGTGTAGGGGTGTGTGTCCATGATCTATTTCCATATATATTTTTGTTATTGGTACATAAACAAATTCTAGATTTTTTGCAAATGGTTTCCTCCATGTTGCCTTAATTGTTGATCATTTCTAGATATTTTCTGGTAAAATTTTTGGGATCTCCTATGCATACTATCATGTCTTCTACAAATAAGGATGGTTTAATTTTTCTTTTCCTATTTATATCCCTTTGTACTTTATTTCTCCAGCTAGGATTTTGAACACAATATTGAAAAGGAATCAGGAGTAGTGGACAGGCCCCTCTTATTCCTGATTTCACTGGGATTACTTCAAATTTTTTTTCTCCATTTAGGATGATGTTGGCTGTAGGTTTCTCATATATATTGTTGCTGACATTTCTTACCTTTCCTGAAGGAAGGGGAAATTTGGTTTTCCACTTGAGGCCTAGCTAAGAACTAGTGCCTTGTTAGCATACTACAAACTGCTCAAACCCTAAATGGACTAAGAAGCTTAATATTAACAGACATTTACATTTTTCATTTTCTCTAAGCATTGTCCAGTTTTGGCATCAAATTTACAGCTACCTGTGGTTTTATTAGCTGAAGAATCTGATGCTTTAAGATTATATAAGCCACTTGTAGGATAAAGCAAGCAACTGCTACTTCGGCAATCAATCAATGGGGACATGACACCTATCCTTAAAGTGGTTGACTTGGTGGCTTTCACTTATGGATTTGAAGTCTGAGAAGTGTTATGAAGTCTCCATGTTGTTTATTCACATAGACACTCACTACCACTAAAGTCATAGCTTCATTTTATTATAGGAATGGCTACATCATCTTTATATTAATAAGATGTTCTGATTTTTCTTGGTGTGATGCAAAAGCTACTTACAACTTTGCTACTGTCTTTACTGAAGTCTGAGCCCTTTTTAAGACTAATCATTTGACTTTGCACTAATGAGATTAAACTCAGCAGGGACAGATATTTTCTTTTTTAATTTTCATTCCTGTTATTTAATTGGCATTACACACACATAATGAGACCAGAAAAAAAAACAAAAAAAACAAAAAAACACCTACACCCTGTAGCAATCTGTTTAATACAGATAACTCAAGCAGATGCAGCCAGATGTATCCATGGTGACCTCCCTGACTGTCTCACTCCACATACATCAGGGAAGGTGGCTAGGAATGCTAACTCTGCTTGCTGAATGGTGTTTGCTTCTTCCACAACAAAGGGCGTTTACCTGTCTTTATTTTTATTACCCTTTGGGAGTGTTCTTCTCAGCATCTGTAGGAGTGCCACAGTCTGGAGTTGAGTGGGTACTCATCAGTGGCATGCATTGCTGGCTGACTGCCCTTGTGACTTCAGGGTTGCATAGATTCTTAGTGTATACTCAACTATGGAGAAATACTAGATTGTCTGAAGGCCAGTAGAACAGGTCACACATAATGGGATTTTTCTCATTGTGTACCAGGTTTCTATAGCAAAATCAACTTTTTCTACTCAGAAAGCTACTATTCCTTTACTATCATTATTATTTCATGCACATATGCATTGAAATATGATTCCCATTACCCCATTCCCTTGTCCAACTCCCTGTGAAGATACTGTTACTGAAGTGGTCAGGAGCTCACAGGATCTCTTTGATGAACCACGGTGGTTAGCCTTTCATTGCCTTCTTTTTTTTCAGTGCTTTCTCATAGATTCAGGATTTCAGGGTCAGTTTCTTAATCCAACGGTGCTCAATAAATCACCGTTGCCCAGCAACGATGCAAAGTTTTCTTCCACACATGGGTACGAGCTTCCTTTCTTCCAAAACAGATCCCATGAAAATGATGCTAAGTTCCATCTTCCATGGAACAAAACCGTGTGATTCTATCATACTTCCTGGAACTTTCCTTTGTTTGCACAGTACATGGACCAGGAAAATTTCCATGCCTGGAATATATGGAAGATGAACAAACTATTGAACGGACAGTGCAGAGGAAGTCCCACTCACCCCACTGAGTTCTGCCCTCTGCTCTGGTTTTCCTTCCTCCAAAGCTGTTTCTCTCCAGTGCCTTGGTAATGCAGGAACCCAGAAGGTGACATCAAACCTCCCTTCTCTCTGTTGAGAGAGAGAGAGAATTTCCCTGTCTTCATTTCCAAAGCTACCACCGTGGCACCTGTGATATGTGACCAGGTTAATAAGGCTCCAGTCACCTTGTCTGTTCAAAACCTCCCCCTCTGCTCTTCATTCCCAGACTGTATTGCTGCTTTAAAACACAAGTTGGATCATTTCCTACCACATTTAAGACCTTTAGTGGTTCCTATTACTTTTGGACAAAATGAAATAAACTCCCTAAATCCAAACTGAAGTCAATTAGATTCTTGATAATCATAGCCAATTAGCCCATGACCGGCAGGGCTCCCTATGATGTGGGATCTGGCCATCATTTGCCAAGATGCCAACCTTTCTTATTTGGATTTCTCCATGACCACCTTTCCTTTACTCTAAGCTGAAGACAAAATGATCAGCTTCCCTGCAAGACCTTTTAGTGTTTCCAGCCCAAGCTACTGTACACATCCCTTCTGTTTCTACTTCAGCCATGACCTGCTTTCAGTTCCTAGCCCTAGGAAGGGTTTTGTGTCAGGACTCTACGCTTTATCTTAAACATCTCACCCAATTTGGATTTTTTTAATGCTGTGTGGTGAGGTATGCCTCTATCATTTCTACCTAAGTTGTTTGAGGCACAACAGGTTTTGAACTGTGCACACCACTGTACCTGGAAATTTATCCCATGCTCCCAGAGTTCATTTGTGTTACTATAGAACAGTTTTCTTCCCTTTCATCTGTCCCATGGGTATATGTTTATGATCTGAACTCTAACCACTCCTGTATTGCTTTAAAAGTGATCTTTAAAACGTGAGAGGCTTGTTTACAATGACAGCCAACATTTGCAATTGTTGGGTGACCCCCTAGGGACAATTACTAAACCCCATTCCTTCTTTATTACCAATTATGTCCAGTTTAGGTTAATTTGCTGAAAGATAATTCACCAAATGGCCAATTTCTTTAATTTATCTCTTTTATTTTACTAATTTTAGTTGACAGACTTTGACTTTGTCTTCTTAACACTAAAGAATGTTCAATTGACCTCTGCCTCAGTTCTCTGCTACTTAAATTGCACATAGCTGGCCAATTTGGCACCCACACCACTGTGTCTTTCTCTATAGAGCCTTGGAGCTCTTTAGGTATCTGCTCTTCATTCTCAGCTGTGGGATTCCAGAAGAATGGGTCCCATCCATGCTTCAGTTATACTATTTGTACGAGACATGATGAGATGAGATTTGGATAAGACTGAGAAATGAAAAACAATTACATTTCATCCGAATTCCCTGGGAAAACATAGCACATAGGACAGGCTCCGTGGCAAGCCAAGAGTCCTTCATGAGCAAGGAAGAGGCAGGTTTGCGGACAAGCATCTGCACTGTGGTTTTCTGTGGGATTCCAGCTGGGAGACTGGCTCCCATGTTTTATGACAGGGTACACTTGAAGAGTGAGGGATAAGAGATATTAGATAGAAGGACAGAGGGGAGAAAAACAGATAGAAACACAGGATAGCCTCAGGAGGGCCTGGATCATTATCCACCAGCCCTTCTGTCTCTTCTGGACTTTTTAAAGGAATGCCAAGGGGTGGAGCAAAAGACCTCCCCTAGCACAGCCAAGTACAGACAGACCCTTTCCAATCACCTGGTAACCACACACGTGGTCAAGCAATTTTCTAATGCAGCCCTGCTTGGAAAAGCAAATTCAGATCCCACTAGGAAACCTTTGTGGACAGTTTTCATGAGAAGAAATGGACAAGGCAGGCTAGGCATATTTAGGGTCACCAGCTCCTGATCAAATTCAAGTTCACTGAGACTCTAAGAGTGTACAGGTTGGTGCTATCTAGTGTCTCCAGATGTTTATAGGTGAGGTCAGGAGCTAATAATACCTAGTAACCAAATTAGGAATGTTAAATCATCAATCTAAAAAAATCAAAAGCATGGCTACTGGGGTCCCCACTGACCTGCATGGTAAGACCCTGGTGACATATAACACAAGTTTGTTCAATCCTGCTTTGGGTATATACAGTCTTCCCTCCCCAGATAGAGAAAATTCTTACTGGAAATCTTGAGCCTTGATCTAAACTCGGTCCACTTAGCCAGTAGCTCTTACCTCATCCAAGTTACCTAGGAAACACCATCCTTTTTCTAGGACAGGTGATGGATCATTCTGCAGATAGTTGCTCTGAGATGTAATACTGCCATTCTCTTTACTTTCTGAGTGGAACAGACCCATAATCCAAGAACACAGAATGGAGCCGCATGGAGCTAGTCCTATGAACTGGAATTAAGCTGTGATGGGGAACTTACTCACCAGATTCATGGTTCATCTACTGTTCTCTTATTTCATAGTTTGCAGAGAGTAAGAGCATGAGCTATGCTGTTCCTAATCCTCAGGATGCCCCAAGAGGGTATTCTACAGATTGAAGAGTAGAACCAGCTACCTAGCAGAGGATCACTGAGTTCTTGTGCACAGTACTGTTTATTTATCTGTCCCAGCCTGCCTTGTCTTTTATGACTGTTTACAGTCTTTTAGTTTTCAGTTTGCATCTGAAAGCTTTTGCTTTCAACATATACATGTCCTTTGCTCAAGTTGAGGTTCCTAGTCAGCCTTTGGGTAAATGCCAAGACCTACCTTTGCCATACTTCATATCATTCTAGGAAACAATTGACAGAATGGTAGGAAAGAAATGAAATCTTGAAAGCTACAAACTACAATATGAGAGAGATAGATGATAGGTCATAATTATTCTCATGCAAAAGGACTCAGAAAATAATTACTGAAAAAATGAAAAAGTATATCATTTGAAGGCTCTTGATGTGTGCCACCTGGTTCCTGGAAAAGTGGCAGTACTCTGCTTCTTTGGAGCAGTTCATCACTCACAAAGGCATTAGCCTTTGTGGTACCTTGATGTGAGGTGAGTGAGGTATCTTTCCTGACTCTGAAGACAGCCCTGGATTGGCTTCACCTCTTTGCCCTGTGTCTGGATTCCAGGTTACAGACAACACAATAGCATGTCAGACTTGGTCTCATTTGGAATGTTTTTGTGTTGTGATTATGTTGCCAAAATTTGACTCAACCTGCCTGTATTTTTGAGAACATGACATCCACCCCCCACCTCTTTCTCATTCTTCAATGTAGCATCTGACGGTACTGCAGTGTCTGCCATTCTTTAGTGACATATCAACGTAGCCCATCCACATTCAGTGAAGTTAATTTGGTCCCTTAGGGTCTCGGTGTTCTGCATGTCTTCTAGATTTCATTTTTCCCTAGTTCTCTAACGGATCACTTGCCAAGTCACACTGGCCTTCAGGATGTTTCCTGAACACACCTTCCCTAATCACACATATCCTAAGGTTCCAGGGCTTTGTACTTGCAGCTTCTGCTGCCACAAAATGGACTCATTCACTCCCTCAGCCTCTTCAGGCACAAACTGCTTCCTCCTTACAGAAGCATTTTATGGCCACTGTAAACCTCCTTTACCCTCTACCCACTTAGCCTGCTGTATGTTTCTTCTCTTCTGCTCCCACATGTTTATTATCTATGTAGTCGTTGTCATAGTCATCCCATGTAGGATGTCAGGCTCACAGGTAAAGATTTCACTGTGTTTATAAATGTATCTGAAACTGGGTCTGGCATGAAGTAGGGCCTTAGAAATATTTGTGGGGAGAAAAGGGTGAATGAACAGAATTCAACTGTCATTCTTCAGAATGCAACAATAAGACATTATTCATATGGTCTGAATGGAAACCATAATGCCAAACGAATCAATGGTCACAAGAGGTTTTTGGAATTTGGAATGGGGAGGAGAACAGTGTGGGGATTTCCTGAGTTAGTAACATTTCCAGACAATGTCTTCTACAATTCAAAAAGCAGGGCAAGTTGGTCAGTGAAAGGAGGAAGAAGTGTCCTGGAAGAGACATCAATTGAATGGACTGTGGGCCATGGTCTCATTCACTAGGATCTGTTACCTTCTTTTTCCTGGAATAAAACTGTCAAGACATGTTGGACTGAGAAAGGAAGAAATAGATGCTTAAGGTCAATCATCATCATCATCATTTCATGATTTTCTAAAAGCAAAGTCAAATAACTTCTAGAAATAACAAAATGCTTTCCTTTCTAGACAAAATTCAAGGGCATCACAAACATCAGGGAGTAGTCATATCTTTCCATGCAACTACTGTGGAAAGTAGTCTTTCTATGGCAGTAGGCAAACAATGAACAAATGTGACTTCAAAAGCAGCCACACCCTTGAGCTTGAATTCCCCATGTTCTGTCTTATCATGAGATGAATAATGGATAGTTTCTATACTGCTTTTCTTTGGCTCCCATAACAAATTGTTACCAACTGGGTGGCCTAAATCAAGCAAATCCTACACATTCTATGAAGGTCAGTTTTCATTCAGACCATAGATCACTCCCACGGAAAAAGACAGAAAAGAGTGAGAAAAGGAAAGGGTTGTGTTCATACAAATATAAATACGAGTGCATGTATATGTGTGAGGTGGGGGTGAGAAATTAAGAGAGTGTATATAGGGGTGAGGGGGGGGTGAATTATTGTTCTTCTATTTTACCCCTTATAGGTAGTTTCAAAACTACAAAGGCATAAACCAACAATAGGATGAGTTATTTTGGATTGACTGCTTTGGATGTAATAGGTGAAAATGGACTGAATATGGTATTTTCTGACTATTCATATTGGGTTATTTGACATAAATATCCAATATAAAATTACTTAATCTTTCTAGACTAAATTTTTTGTTACTTTAATTTCTATGTGGTGACAAATAGGGAGAGACAATTGTGTTGGAAATAAACCTCTGGGAATAGTTGTTTACTTGAGTTGACATGCTATTGGGAAGAGTAGCTAAGCTTGAGGTATTTGACAATAGAGGAACTGAAGACTGTCAGATTCAACCCTGCTTTGTATCAGGTAATCGCTTCTGATGTCTTCAAATACCCTTTTATGTGGGATATTCACTGCTATATTTCTTCTTTGTAAGTGTTCTTTCCATTGGTTTTCTCTGTGCTTTGGTCTAGCTCATGATTCTTGTCATATTCTTCCTCCCATGGGTATTGTCAGAACTACAGGGGGCTAAGCCAACAGTGACTTGAGCGCTTTGGGATCTGTTGCTTTGGATGTAATGCAAATAGACTAAATATGATATTTTCAAATTATTCATATAGGGCTATTTGACATATAATATCCAATATAAAATTGATTAATCCTTCTAGACCATATTCTTTGGTGGCTTATCTTCCAGGAGGCTTCAGAAATGGTTTGCTACTCAGTTTACAGGTAAAGATAATGGCAACTTGTGAGATGACTCATCCCAGCAGGCTTGAGGCCCAGCCAAGTAAAAAAGATACTTTCTGAGAGCCAGCCTGGGTCTGCCTAAGTGCCTTAGCAACAGCAGCTGAAACATGATCTGGAGATGACCTGGACCAATAAGAGACAGCTGTGTCACACTAGCTGATGCTTATTCATCAGACCTCCCCCCAGGGAGGGGTGGAGGATATAAAAGGCTCACCTCTAACTGAATAAACTGAGCTTGTTGTTTCCACATTCTTCTGGAGTCTGTATGCCGGTGACTCTGCGCCTACTTGGCCCCCTCCCCCAAAGGAAACAACAGAAAGGACCCTGGTATATCAACTCTCTCTCTCTCTCTCTCTCTCTCTCTCTCTCTCTCTCTCTCTCTCTCTCTCTCTCTCTCTCTTTCTCTCCCCCTCCCTCCCTCCCTCCCTCCCCTCTCCACAAGTATGTTACAACAGTTCAGATTTAGATCACCCTACATATTTTATAATATCATTTGAAATTTTCTGTTCTCTAAATTCATATGCTCCAAAGGACATGATTTCTAGTTTTTGGTAAATGCTAACATTTTAAAATAAAACATTCAAATCACTCTTGTAAAGTTATCTGAATGTGGATTCCATCTTAATTTGCTTCTTAAAAATTCAAGATAATGCTCTGTTTTTAAACCAGTAGGAAATCTTGTATCATTTCTTCTTGTCATAGAAATCATAATTCTATTTCACTGTGTGAGAACCAAAGTTAACATTTTAAGTTTTAATTACTATGTCTTAGAAATCCATGAAACAAAAATGTCTCTGATCTACAAACCCCTTACCCCAAAACAAACAGTTTCTGAAATGCTGTAGGCTGTTGTTTATGGGAGAGAACAAGTTAATGTTTTCACCCCCCTAAACAAGTTTGTTTGACTCATCTACACTGGATGTGCTTGATTACATGTGGGTGGAAGATTCACAGATGGGGGAGGTACTTCAAGATGTATGCTTGCCCCTGATTGGACCTGGTGGGAAATGCAATGAATATGGGTTTCCTTCTTAAACCCTTGCCATACTTGATTCTGGGCCATTTCTCAGGTACTTGGGTGTGGACCTGGCCGGAGCCCATTCACCTGGCCAGTATTAAAGTTTGCTTCAAATTTGGCTTTAAACTGTGATAGTGGTCTTATTCTTGATCAATGGGATTAACAACTTCCCACACAGAAATGCATTCTAATGCAATTTAGTGTGATGTCTGAAAGTCTTTTTAACTCATCATATATCTCTAGAACACAAATGTGTGCTATTTACATTTTAAAAGGTTTTCAATCACCTTAAAGCTCTAATGTGGAATATTTTTCTTCTAGATTGGGTTACTGTTGCAATTGTTTTCTATGCGTTATGATGAAGAAGCAGAAATTTGTTGCATATTATAATCAGTTACTTTATTGGAAATACATGCCATACTGAATTCAGTTTGGGAAGGCTTTTAGACGCCTTGCTCATAAGCTCATGCTTCTTGTCCTTGCCACTTGAGAAGATCTACCAAGCAGTTCCTTGGCTCCTTACCCTTTGTTAAGCAAAAGCATCTTTTGAAAGGGGGATCCCTGTTTGACTGCAGGTGCTATTCCAGGTCATTCAGTTTTAGGATTGTGTGCTCAGAAGCTCCTCAGATGTCTGTGTCTCTGTCGGGGTGACAGTAGCCTCTTTTGAACACTCTGCTTGCTACAGAAGTGTATTTCTGGCTTATACCAGGGAAGAATAGATGCCAGACTCCTGTCTAGTCTTCAGCCTCAAGATACTCATTTTGGTGGCTAAAGCCTGAGATAAGATGATTTGGCTGTGGCTAGAAGAATGATTCATATTTGCCTTAATATGGGAAACAATAAAAAAGAAGGTTAAACTGACACTATACCATTGCTTAAAGAAAAACCAAAATTCTCAGGCACTAGGACATTATTTTAACTCAGTGAAGGCTAAAATTCGTTATTTTAAGGAATCTTTAGAAACTGTTCTAATACAGCTGCACAACCACAGAATGGGAAATGACCTCACAAGCCACAAGATCTTTTGAGGTTCAAATGAACAAAGAACAGCATGGATACCAAAGAAGAGAGCAAGGGTTTATTGTTGAGGACTTATACCTTTAGGGGAGGTTTTCTACCAGGGCCAGATAATATACAAGCCAAGCAGGCATGTCAAAGTAAGACAAATAATGGTCTTAATAGAACTGCTGAATTGAGCTGCTTTGGTGGAATTGGCTCAAGGGAAAACAGGACAAGGGACATATTCGCAGGGTGAAATATTGTCTTGGAATGAAGTACCTCATGAATTTAGCTTTTAAAATGAGCTCAATTTACACGTGAACCAGTTGTTTGGATTAAAAACAAACCTTTAGATGAAAACATGAAGAGGAATAACCAAGCCCTCTGTTACCTGAAGACCATCTGGGGTGCTCTTGAGGTTTGGAGCAAGCTCAGCTTTACCAGCTCTTTTCTCGTTTTCTGGGTAGGGATGACATCTCTACACATTCGTGTGACAGGTACACATGCTGGACCATCATGAAGAGCTCTTCTGTCTCTCCCAATTGCAGGGCTTACTCTTTGATAACTCTGCTCCCAGGCAGACAATTACACACCAGCAGAGATCTCCAGTGACCTTCTGCTATCACCTTGGTTTCTTGGCAGGTGTGATCTACTATTTTAATATCGACAGTGTTAGAGACTGTGAGGTACCAGACACTTCAGAAAAAATTTTGAGAGCAAGTGCAAGAGTGTTCTTTTGCCTTTATTTATGCTCTGGCTTCCTGATGATGCACATTTATTGAAAAGATATAAATATCTCTGCTACTGTGAAATTATCTTGGGATATCTCTAATGATAAGAATTTTGTTGCTTTAATGCTAAGAAAGGTAATTGTTTTAAAGAGTTGGTCTTTTCTGTGCTTGGGGTCTCTGGCAATTGAAGATAATGTCATTAAGTATTTGGAAGTAAAATGCCTGCCTAGCATGCGCAAAGACCTGGATACAATCCTCGGCACTATAAATGATGATGGTGATGATGATGATTCCAGGCAATTTTTAATAACTTAAGTGAACCTTAAATGAAAATAATGTAAAAATTTTGAAAATTAATAAGTGAGACAAAGATTATATTTATATAATACTGTACATTTTAGAGATTCCAACCTCATTTTTTTTTTTAACAATTCTGTAAAGGTTGGGTGAAAATATATTGATAAACCTGGCAGTGGTCGTGCACACCTTTAATCCCAGTACTCAGGATGAAGAGGCAGGTGGATCTCTGAGTTTGAGGCTAGCTTTATCTATAGAGCAAATTCTAGGATAACCAAAGCACACAGAGAAACCCTGTTTCAAAAAACCCAATATATACATGTATATTTGATACAAACAGTATTCATTAATTAATTCCATGATTTTAGCTTGATGAATAACAAATATATAGCGTTACTGTGTTTTCATTCAAACTCTGAAATTATTCATGTATACTTCATAGATTAATACTTCACTTACAATCATATAAATCTATAAATTATATATAATATAAGGTATAAATCATAAATTAACATCCCATTCTATAATTTGTATATTCAAACTTATAGTCACTAGGACATTTTGGCAGCCTTTGCTATATAGGAACAACCCACAATCTTGAATTATACCAAGATAAACATGAAAGGACAAGGAAGGGGTGGAGAGAATAGGAGGATTTAATATTTAGAAACATGCTTACTTGGGATTAAATGACCTTTCCCATAAATCAGAAGAGGAAATTGTCAGCTGGGCACTTCCTCATTTGCAGACTGTCTAAGTAGCAGGAAAATGAGCCAAAACACCTTTTGAAGCAAAGCACCATGGACTATGCAATCCAATTCACTATCACCGATGTCTTTCCAGTAGATATTACTAGAGATAAATCAGGTGAGGCCCCGTACATCTCACTCCCCGACAGGCTGTTCCTGTTAGGAACATCTTTATTTTATTGCCCAAGGTTGAAGAACTCTTGCCTTTCCAAACATCCTGAGACAGATAAAGTGAGTGTGTGCTGAATTAGCACCTTGTGATAGGAAAATGATTGATTTGCAACATTGAGACTAGGAAGACTTTGGGTTGCATTATTTCAGAAGGTGGTTATGAGTTAGAGTAACATTTCTTGGGATTAATTGCAAAGTAGCAGGGCTCTGATGTTCTTGGAAATTCTGTTGGTTTGGCATCATGGACACTCTCCTAGTACACTCATGAAATCACAGTAATTTTGTCTATCTTTTTAGACACAAAGAAAAATGTCAGAAAACTCAATGGCCACCTGAGAATTGCAATGATCCTCTCTCAAAGAAAAGGTCTGCCCTCTTTCTTCCTTGAAAAAAAGATTATAATATTTTACTGCTTATTTTTATCTGTCTTCTCTATCTGTCCAACTGTTAATTAACTAACTAGTTAATTAGTTAGAGACAAGGTTGTGCTATGCAGCCTAGGCTGGCTTTGAACACATGATTCTCTTCTCTGCCTCAGTCTCCCAAGTGCTGGGATAATAGGCATGTGCCACTATATTAGCCCAGCCTTATCTCTGATGTTGCTGATTTATTCCTTGCCTGTCCATCCCATTTTCCACTTGGCTAACCCATCATACTCTTCTCTTCTCTGAGTTTCTGTTCATATTTTCCCTCTGATCTCCTCAGATACCCAAGTTTAACATCTCTGCTACTGTAGGGGAGTGCTCAGCCTGATATTTTCCCTCTAATCTGAGCCCTGTCTAAAATAGTCACTGTCTTTTCATTGTGGTTCAGTTCAGGATGTCAGTGGTGAGAGTGCTCCTAGAGAGTTGTATGTAAGTGAATATAAACTCTCTCTCTCTCTCTCTCTCTCTCTCTCACACGATCTTCTAGAGAGAGAGACTGACACACAGAGACACAGAGAGAGAGAGAGAGAGAGAACAACAGTGAAATGTCATGGTCAGATTAGATGTTTACTTATCATCCTTGGTTACCCAGTCTGTCCTTTTGTTACCAGCTTCAGCAATGCATAAATAGAATGTCTGAATGACACGGTAGCTTCTCATAAACCTTAATACCTAGGACAGTTATTTTTCGAGTGTTTTAATGACCTTTGTTTTTGGAGTAGTATTTAGTGAAATCAGTTATGCTCTAAACTGTGCAATATTCCTATCAATACAAGAAAATAAAGAATAGCTCATGTCACCTATGAATTCTTTTAAACCATTTTTGAAAGTGTGTACTTAAGTGAGGGAGGACCTTCAGAGATTATTAATGGCATGTGGAGATTGGGGTACTGTGCTCAGCATAGGGGGTGGCCATCAGGGCAACACAATTGCTTAGATACAGGTGGAAAACCTCCCCTAGCTGCTGTGTTAGGACTTCTATTCCATTTGGTCCTCGACTCTTTTGTCCACGGATTTAAGTGTTCAGTCAGAGGATTATATTAATTATGAATTCCCTTCTGTACTGAATAGTTTTATGTCAACTTGACATAAGCTAAACTCATTGGAGGGGAGGGAACCTCAATTAAGAAAATGCCTCTATACAGTGGGGCTGTAAGCAAACCCATAGGACATTTTCTTAATGATTGACGGTGGAAGGCAGAGCCCATTGTAGGTGGTGCCATCCCTGGGCTGGTGGTCCTGTGTTCAATAAAGAGGAGGATGAGCAAGTCATGGGAAGCAAGCCAGTATGCAGCGCTTCTCCGTGTCTTCTGTATCAGCTCCTACCTCCAGGTTTTTTCCCTGTTTGAGTTTCTGCCCTGACTTCCTTTGATGATGAATAGCCATGAGGAAGTGTAAGCCAAATACTCCCTGCCCCCAGTTGCTTTTGGCCACAGTGGCTCAACACAGCAATTGCAACCATATCTAGGACACCTTCTTACTAGGAACAGCAACACTACTCTGACAGGTTGGAGTTCTAAAAATACTGTAGCAAATGTTTGTTGAGTGCTTATGAGAGGCTCAGTACAGGCCTGCAGGACCAGGCATTGCCCACATCCAAAGAGCCTTGACAGAAGTCCCTAGAAGCAAGTCTCTAGTCCCCATTCATAGGCTCATGAAGCAAAGATGTGTCTTACCGTTAAGCTCATGTCAGATCACAAAGAACCAGGCACATGTGCCTTAGCCTTTCCCCTGATGACTTCCTCCTTTACACCTAATCCTAGAGGTCAGACCTTGGTTAAAGACAGAAGAAAGAATGGAAGAGTAAGGATGTAGTGATGACATAATCTTTTGATCTTGATATTGAGGCCGGAAGTCACACCTTTGATCCAGGTTGGAAGACACACCTATAAACTGGAACACCTGCTGGAAGCTTCCAGCTTATATAAGGGCATGGAAGCAGGAAAATTTTGCTTTTTGCCTGCTTGCTTTCACCCTGTTAGCCCATCTATTCCTTCACTGGCATTGGAGCTTACTTCTTCCAGCATATACAGAAGACAAGCTGAGACATCTATATATATATATACTCTAGAGAACCCTGATTAATACACTGTGAAATTTCAAAGATGCTCTTAGCTAGACATTGCTCAGATGAAATTCCATGTGTGCTAAGGACTGTCAGTGGCACCACTCCTCATGATAATTCAATTAGGAATGGGCCAGAGCATAGGGCAGCAGCATTCTAACCTGGCTCTCTTACCAGCATGCTCATCCATGTGGCTTTTTCCTTCCTAGCTCATTGGAATGAAGGCTCAGAGCCTCAGAATGTACTCACCCTGATTCCATTACATTCTCAAGGATCAACATCTGTGGCTTTTCTCCTTCTGCTCTCTATGTTAGTAACACATTTCTTCTCACTCATCTTTTATTCTCCATCCACTTTTTTCTCCATACCTTCAAGTCTTCCTTCAGCTTGCTGCTGTTTTCTAGATAGAGCAGCACATGTTACAGAGGAAATTGCAGCCAGATCAGAGGTCACATTCAAAGCTGCATCCTTGGAGGAGAATGCTTTCCCTTTCTCTTGATTCTGTGGCTCTTGCCACAGAAGGAACAGCCCAGGGGAAAAGTCAAGGAAGTTATAAATACAAACAGGGGATCAGTTATTGGCTCAGATTTTGGTTTCACCACAGGAAAAGATTGAATCCCTGTTTCCACAGTGTGCATTTTGAAATAAAATGATTGCTTTAGTCCTGTCTGGAATTCAGTGAAATGTGCATGCATGAGCTCAAAACTGACAGACTGATCCCGACTTAATGAAACTCACTGGTGCTAGCCGGAGCAGTCACTTTTAGAAGGATACACTCCCAGAGCTGACCAGGTTTCAACTTTTCCTCAGCACTGAGCCGGAAACTCCTCATTTGTTTTCCTTGTCTGCGCATCACCTCACTCTATTCAGATGAGGTGACTACCATACCTAAAGAAGCTCTTCCAAGACAATTTGCCTCAGGCATGCAGGCTCAGATTTTAGAGGAAAGCTGTAGTTGAGGAGGGACTGTTTCTCCAGCTCAGAAGAGTTTCCTAGTGACCAGAGATGATGGTGCCGTGCTTTCAGAAGCCACAGGATTTCCCAGGGACTCAAGTTCCCCTTCACACACTCATGGACAGAGGGACCTTGGCAAACCATTTAGGCTGAGAGACCTTAGCTGTAACATGGTGGAAGACCATTAACAAATGGAGGCTGATGTGAATGCTAACTGTATTTTTTCACTTCTTTTCTGTTGACAGGCCTCAGGGGGTATGTGAGTGATTTAGACTGGTATTCGTTGAAGTGGTCTGACTATCAAGTCCTGGCCTTGTCATTTAAAGTCATTAAATGTCATTAAAAATGTGGGCCCTGACATTCTGGCCTCTCAAGGCTCACATATAACAGAAAGTGCATGCATATTCCATAGTCTGAGTTATAAAGTTAAGAATACTTTGAAGTAAAAGAAAGCTTATGAGCTCTCATTTCATAATATTGAATAGCTCCATACAATATTATAATATTTCCTGTTGATTCTCAAAGAAAGTTGCATCATGAGACCCAATCTATAGCTCTTAGCTGAGATACTCAGGCTAAGAATGTAGTATGTTGAAAATGGAAAGAAGTTTTTTTTAGCATTATTATGTATTGGTCATCCTGAGAAGAGACTACATATTCATGTGTAGGTATGTGCTTATGTGTGTGTGGGGGTTTGTGTTTGGATGTAGAAATGATGGAGCAAGGGAAGAGGGAGAGAGACACTGAAAACAGAGAAGGTGAAAGGTTTCTATGCATTTTGATAAACCTGGCTTATCTCATAGAGTGTCCTTATGGAAAAAGCTTTAAGGTGAGTCTTTCCTAAATTGAAGGTACAGAGAGACTGCTGAAACTGAAAAATGGCTGAAGTCTTCCCTTCTCTTCGTGATGCTGTGCTGAGCTTCTCAGAATGGGCCACTGACGTTCGTTCTGTGGATAGTTCCTGATGCAGTATGAGGTTTAAACTCTGAGTTACGGTCATGCTTAAAATCTGTAGGAGTAGGAATGTTGAATTGAGAACCAGCTAAACTTAAAAATGATGTTATCATTCTGTATGTGTTTAGATGCATGCATGCTGTGAGTGGGTGTGGGTACGGGCATGGGTGTGTGCAAGGTCAGCTTTTAGGAGTTGATTTTCTCTTTCTGCCTTTTTTTGAGGCAGGGTCTCTCCTGGTGTTTCCACTGTGCTGTGTATTCCAGGCTAGCTGGCTCTCAAATTTCTGGCATAGTCTCCTGTCTCTTTCTCTCAGGCAGCCTTAAGCATGTTGGGATTACAGATTCATGTCACCGCTTTCTTATGTGGGTTCTGTATGTGGGTTGTAAGACTTTTTAATCTACCTGGCCATCTATGTCCCTGGCCCCAAAATCAATTAAACTTTTGACTCTAACTCAAATACATGGCTATTTAATGTGCTTGGGTGATTTGAATTTGAATAGTGTATTTGTCAACTGGAAATTTGATACATGGTATGAAAAGCCTTAGTTTTCCAGTAATTTTATGAAGACATTTTCCCAAAACAGGTTACAGTTTTCCATTTTGAAATTGTTCAGGAACAACCCAAATGTTAATGGTGGACAGTGTTTTAATACCCCTTTAAAAGCATATTGATCTAAATTGTTCAGGAATCTTTGAGTCATTAGTTAGTATTCAAGGGTTGACTATCATGTAATGAGATGGCTTGTAACAAACTCATTAAAGCACATTCAGTTGAGAAAAAAAGTAAATTGAATGTAGACTATTTGGACTATTTGTAAGGCAAGCTAGGGGAACTACAATGCATAAGACACAGTTCTGGCCCCCAAGGAACTTATGTATTATAATAATTTTTACACTTCCACATAATCACCCTGGAAGGCTATCATCTTTCTGCAGTGAGATTACTCCTGCAAACCATTTAGGGCCTTCTTCATAGGAGTTGCCCTCAGAGACAATTTAGCACATTTACTTCTCAGTGTGCACACACACACTACGGTCACGGAAATGTTTGTTTCTTTGGTACTCTTGCCAGCAAAATATAGTTTGTAAATCAAACCTTGACTCATATGTTTTTGATGCAGCCCTATAGCTAATCATAATCAAAATAAAGTAAATGCCCCCAAAGGCAAAATAATAATAATATTCTGTGACAGATGACATTTTTGTAAAATCCAAATTTCCGTGTTCATAAATAACGTTTATGGTTGTTTGCAATGCTTTCTCATGACTCACATACCATCTGCCACTGCTATCATACTGCAGTTGACTTCAGTAGCTCTTGCAGAGACCACAGACATGAAGCCCACATATTTACTATCTTGTCCCATAACTAAATCAGGCTTTGGGATTTATATTCCCACTTTCATTATAAAACATTTTTATAGATTGAGATTATATTTTATTTCATGGACACTGAAAGAATTCTGATTTTTTAAAGAAAATATTTAGTTTTTTTTAAATTATGTATACCGTGTTCTCCCTCATATACATGTGTATGCCAGAAGAGGGCACCAGATCTCATTACAGATGGTTGTGAGCCACCATGTAGTTGCTGGGAATCGAACTCAGAAACTCTTGAAGAGCAGCCAGTGCTCTTAATCTCTGAGCCATCTCTCCAGCTCTTGAATCGTTTTTGAAGGTATGCCCAAAGAGTTCCTAAATGCTACAATGAATGGGGGCATCCTGAGATAGACTAGAAGTAATAGGGAGAAGGAAAAAAAATCATCTCAGTAGTTCACCAATAAGGCCTGAGACAGTCATGGAACAATGTTTGGGTACAGGAGAAACATAGTGTTTAAGTTAGAAGCTTGGTCTCACTCTCCCCCATTCCAAACCATGTCCCCTCTCAGAAAGCTTACCAAGTAGTGGCTTCTCCGCTGGAGCTGCTCAAGACTTCATCTACAGGGTATTTAAACTCTCTCCTAGAGAGCAGCCACATAGTTTCCCCCATCTCCTCTCCCAGTCTTGCCCAATAAAATTGTTCTTTTATTCTTAATTCGGCTTGATTCTGCTCACTGAATCAGCAGAGCAACTTAATATTGGGGTACAGAAACTTTTCATATTGGCCACTGTCTTTTACCCACACGTCTTGCTTGTAGGTCCCTGCATTTCTGATGAGACTTCCTCACTTGTGAGTCTATAGACTGCCATTTCTCCCCTCTAATATTCTCTAACTCATGGTGACAGTTTGCTGTTGGCCTCCATTGTCTAGCTGCTTCTGATAGTGCTGAGTGTCAACTTGACAGAATCTCGAATCACCTGAGAGGTGGTCCTCTGGGTAGGGCTCTGGGGTATCATCTTGATTATATTAACAATAAGGACATATCCCATGTATGTGGCACTGTGTCCTGGCTGAGATCCTGGTCTGTCAAGTAGGGGAAGAGAGCTGAGAAGCAACATGCACTCAACATTCCCTGCTTTTTAAGTTTGGATGCAAGGTGATCAGCCCTCTCAAGCTCCTGTTGACATCCCCCAGTCATGGACTGGACCTTGGAACTTTGAATGGAAATAAACCATTAATTTACCTTTGTTGGAGTATTTTACCATAGCAATAGAAAAAGGAACCCAGACACTGATTCTGTGGATATTTTATAGCCCTCCAGATATTTCTAATTCAGAGATTTTGAGGGGAGGGCAACTGATAGTTTTGACAGTGGCTAAGGTGTGAAGTGTGACTTTGATATGCATAGTGCTTGATTTAGGTCCTCTCTCAGTGGGACAGTCCCTAAGTAACTCCTAGAGAGAGCAAATAAAGCAGGCTTAAATCTCACTTGGGAAGTGGTTCGGGAGAATCATCTGCTGACTTCTTGGTCCTCTGAGAGCCTGGTACATGGTTCTTTAGGCATCAGGAACTCTGCATGTGTCCTCACCATGATGGGGGGAAAGCAGACAAACAGCATCACTTCATTGAATATGGTCAGGAAATGCCAGCGATAGCTCACTGATAGAGAGCTGAATGTAAGACATTCTGGAAGGGGAAGGGGAAAAATGCCGCTACCATTGACTGTGATCCAGATAGATGGAAAGGGGAGAGAGCCATGCTAAAACCAAGTTTAAAATAGTCAGGAACCACCAGCCAATGACCCTTAATCCCCTTTATCTGCATTGTTTTTTCTTTTGCAACCAACAACAACAACAACAACAACAACTGTAGCTAGAGTTTTCCTGCCTTGCCCACAGTCAGGACAAATCTTTGTCATCGCCAGTCCCACAGCCGCTCAGACCCAACCAAGTAAACACAGAGACTTATATTGCTCACAAACTGTATGGCTGTGGCAGGCTTCTTGCTAACTGTTCTTATAGCTTAAATTAATCCATTTCCATAAATCTATACCTTGCCACGTGGCTGGTGGCTTACCGGCGTCTTCACATGCTGCTGGTCATGGCAGCAGCTGCAGTGTCTCTCTGCCTCAGCCTTCTGCTTCCCCGAATTCTCCTCTCTCCTTGTCCCACCTACTTCCTGCCTGGCTACTGGCCAATCAGTGTTTTATTTATTGACCAATCAGAGCAACAGATTTGACATACAGACCATCCCACAGCAAACAACAACAACAACAACAACAACAAACTGACCAATTTTCAGGACTTCTTCTGGCACATGCAGAGGTCTTCATCCTATATTCAAGAGGTTTGAATCTTTATAAGGAATCATCCACATTTTCAAAACTACAACCTCTCTCTCTCCTTCCCTCTCCCTTTCTCAGTAACTATTGTCATTTGAAAAACTTTGCCACCATGGATTTATCTGAATGTTTGATGTAGACTCAGAGTAAAGGGGGCGGCAACCAAGGTTGGTTGCTGTGCTCTAGAGAAGGGTGCAGGGCACAGAGAAACTAGAGTGACCTAGACTTCTTGGGGAAGCTCTAGGGTTTGAATCCCACCAATGGAGGACCTCCTTGACTTGTCTGTAAGTCATATTTGCCTTTCTTGGGGACCTAGGGCGCCTTACTGTAGTGTTGATGGGATTCTCTCTGGAGGAAAATTTAACACTTTTCATGGTCAAGTTGACTTGATCTTGCTCCTAAAACTCTTGGAAACAAAGCAGGAAAGACTGTGGCTGTGAACTTGCTAGGTCATCTGCATATATGTTATGGCTATGTGGCATGGTGTTCTTGTAGGACTCCTAACAGTGGGAGTGGGGCTGTCTCTGACTCTTGCCAGCTCTTGGAACCCTTTTCCTCCTACTAGGTTGCCTTGTCCATCTTTGTTATCAGGGTTTGTACCTAGTCTTTTTTTTTTTTTTTTTCTTTCCTGGTTTTGGTTTTGGTTTTTTTCAAGACAGGGTTTCTCTGTGTAACAGCCCTAGCTGCCCTGGAACTAGCTCTGTAGATCATGCTGGCCTGGAACTCATAGAGATCTGCCTGCCTCTGCCTCCTGAGCTCTGGGATTAGTGTAGGAGAGAAGAATAAATAAAAAGAAAAATATGTAAATGAAAATGTAATAAAAAAGTCTGAGGCCAGACTGGGCTATCTACTGAGACCCTAAACCCCTCCAAATTAAAATTTCAGATATTGGGGGCTTGAGAGATAGCTCAGTGGTTAAGATCCCTGGATGCTCTTCTAGAGAACCTGGGTTCAATTCCCAGCACCCAAATGGTAGCTCACAACTTTCTGTAACTCCGTTTCCAGGGGATCTGACACCAATGCACATAAAACAAAATTAATTTTTAAAGTATTTATTAGGACTGCAGTGAGAGCAGAGAAAGATATCCTTTGCACATTATTTTGTATCTACTATTTTATGTGGAATTACCTTCTCTCTTTTTTACCATTCTTCCTGTTTGTCTTAACCATTAAATGCTACAGTTGCTGCAAACCAAAGGAATGACTGTGAGTAGCTAGCTAGCCACCAGTTAGTCATGACCTCATTGTTCCTTTTTTATGAGTGAATGGAAAGGCAAAGCTCAGAGTCAATATCCCTGGCCTGTAACTGTTTGTGACTGAGGAAGCAAGATACAGGCAAAGACTGTGGTCACCAATGTGCAGAGCAGCAGCATGGATGGGAGAAATTAATGAACCCCTCTAGATGAGAGACAGAAGCAAGAGGCCCATTTCAGCGCTCCAGACAGATGGGGGCAGCAGGGTAATTTTAGAGTACGCTATTTTGAAATTATACAGTGATCTGCATTAAAGAGATAGCAGCTGGTACCAACTTGACAAACCAGTGAATTTTATAGGCAAGATAAACTGCATACTTGTTGGAAAACCCAGCCAGACTGATGCCGGGGATTCTAACAGAAGCTCTTACCACTGTCAAAGTCAATGTGCATCCTTGATGACCTTTCCTAAATGGGTGACAATACATTTGGCAAAACCCCAGCAAGATATATGGACAGGTAGCTGGAGGGGAGGCTTTCGTTTGCTAAGCCCGTCAGCAGTGATTGCTGAAACTGTCTTCGTCCTTCGAACCCGGGAAGATGCATGGCTACCCGAGGGTGAACATGGCTGCTTGGATCGCTCTTTAGTGACTTGAATTTGCTGGTCTGCCGGTGTGTCTCTCCCTCAAACTTTAGTGATCATGTTTATGAATTTGAACCTCAGGGTGGTCAAGATTTCCTGGCTGCCCCAGGGAGTGCTCCAGCCTTGCATCCTGACCTGCGTTCAGCCAGTGTTCTCTTTGCATCTTGAGGTCTTGACCGGGGAAGCCTGGTTCCATTTCCCTGAGCATTGTTTCTTTTAAATATTTTGCAATGAAAATGAGCCATTGGGGAGGATTACATCATAGTTAATATCTTTGTCCATGAGCCACAGCAGTTTTGTCAGTATGGGTCTGATTTAGGACCCCTGCTCTTTTAGAGTTCTGTGTAAGACACAAATACCAAGCTAACCATTCACTGGTATTTGGATTTATTTTTGAAATAGGTGTCCTCGTTACTCTTTCCATACCAATCTTCCAGCAACAACAATTAGATACAAAGGCATGAAATGCTTCGAAAATATGAGTCAAACCTTGCCACTTGCACTGAGCAGAGAGCTGACAGAATTCCCTCAGTGACCTCCCCGGAGACTCAAATTCAAGGGCAATGGACTGAGCCCTCAAGCTGAAACGGAGCACCGATGAGCCCATCTTTCCCTGTAGCTCAGTAACGAGGCGGGTTATTTACAGTGCCCTCTGCTTGCTGGCTCTGTTAGCATTTTTTTCTTTTCAATTTGGACCTTGGCCCATACCCTGCCCCTCTCACGAGGCACGTGCCATTTTGATTTTAAAATAATGGGAAGAACGCTCCGTTGCTGCTAGTTGGTGATATGGCTCTCAAAACTGTCCGCAGATTGCCGAGTAAGTGAAATGTTTTGACAGAGAGAAATATGTGTTGTCAACACCGCTTTCCCCATGGTTGAGAAGGGAAATTGAAACTGTACTTCAGTAGGGTTCAGATGTTGATGACTGCAATGATGTCCCTGAAACAAGTGACTATGGACCACTTTGTTTTCTTTTCTGCCCCATCCTTCTATAATGAAATGCCCAATTAAAGGCATAGCTCATGTGCTCCACAAGAGGCTTAGGAGGGATTCTGGGATGGAACAGTGACTGTAGCAATTCCTTAACAAAGGAAAAACATTGGAGAGAACGGTGCCATGTCGTGATCTGCAGTGTCCAGAATAGTGATTGTGAAGAAATGAAGAGCGAACATGGCCTTTGTAAGATGGAAAGATTGTGATCTCTCTCTCTCTCTCTCTCTCTCTCTCTCTCTCTCTCTCTCTCTCCCTCTCTCTCTCTCTCTGCCTGTCTCTGTCTCTGTCTCTGTCTCTCTCTCTCTCTCACACACACACACATGCATGGGGTGGGTGGGGGGATGCATTTGAGAGATTGATGTGTGGCGTATCAAATAGTAGACATAGAGTGAAAAATTAAAATATAGAAAGGAAGCAGAACCCCCTGTAGAATGAGACACCTAGGACAGCTTGGGCATTTGTCTCCGGGTTTAGCAGAGTCAGGGTCTGCACAGCTGTGTGTTGTCTCCTGGCAGAACGAGGTGCCTTTTGTTTCCCTGGCAGGCGTGCCCTTGTCAAGAGCTTGTTGGAACAGGAACACAGGCAGCTCACTGAGCCCTGCTGACCATTATCTTCACATTCAAGTCTGCAGCGTGGAAGCTGCTCCCTATTTTCTCGCTTAGAGAACCCTCCTGATAAGAGAAAATGCTGACAGCTGTGTCTTTCCTCACACTCACTGAGGAAACATTTTCTTCCCTCTTGTCAAGCTTTCATGTGCTGGGTAGAACAAAGGAAAGGGATATGGCTTTAAAGGCTATCCCAGTTTCCAACCTGCATCTAACAACCTGTATTTTCTAGAGTGTCTACGCTTCACATGCGCACAGTGTGAGCAATTACTAAGATGAGCAACACTGTCCATCTGCACATTCTCATTTAAAAACCAATCTATTGAAAGGGCTCTAAGAAGGGTGAATATAAAGTAATGTGGTTACTTACATGTATTGAGCATGGCTCACTCTATAGGTTCTAAAATTAGACAGATCGGAGTCTACTCAGTCACTCCAGCACTGTCCCCTATTGCATGGGCTGCCATGGTGTATTTCAAGCTCTTTATATGCCGATTTGTGGCACTTTTCTTGAGGCACTGTTAGGATGATTAAAGGATGTGTCACACACCTGTGTCCAGTACAGTGCCTGGCTCCTTCATTTCTACCCATAATATCAGCTTTCTTCTATTTCTTCAGACTGAGCTGTATTCCCTGGAAGCCATACTCATGTCTCTCCCAAGCCTGCCCATATGTAACAAGTGCCCATGAAGATGACATGTTCAAATGTGTAGTAATTATAATATAAAGAGACCCAACTCATGGATATGGTAATACAGTGATGATGGGTTTTGAAAAGCCACTTTCCCCAATTTACAAGTTCAAGTGGTTCTTTCTCTGCTTAAAGTGTGATCACACAGAAGGTATGCAGATAGAAGCTATAGACTGGTGGACAATAGACTGCCTTTCTCGTTCCAGGAACATAAAAGGGTTATACTTCCCCATCGCATGGAAGTTAGATACACTCTTTGATTCATTTTGACCAATGATATGTAATCAGAAGTGACTGTCAACTTCAGAAAACATTTTTAAAAATTTGTTGCATTCACTACCACCATGGCCATGGAATACACTGGTGAGGTGAGGGCTGTGCCAGCCTAGGCTTATGAGATATTATAAGTAGCAGGACCCCACTGTTAATTCACATTAAAAAAACATAGACTGGGTGGGAAAGTGACTTCTGTTGAGCTGCACTGCAGGGAGTTTACAGCCCTTTGCTTTTGGTCTGCCTCAACTAATGCAGGAAATTCTGCACACATCCCGCATTCTGCTTTTGCTGACACCACTTCGATGATTCTTCTCATGGTATTCCTTTTAGGGCAGCATGTGACAGCCACAGTCCTGGTGTAGAATGATGCTTGCTCTCTGCCCCATGACCATAGTGCCAGGCTACCTCCTCAGTTTTATTCAGTAGACTTGACCCTGACAGCATCTTCTGCAAGGAAGAAACGAAACACCACTGGCTTATTGGACAGCCTGTGCCCTTCAATCTCAATGCCTTGTAAAGGTGGTGGCGGGGGTGGGAGCAGCTTTCCCTGGGTGTCAGCAACAGGAAAGTACATTGTCTTCAGGAAAGTTTTAAAACAGTAGAATCAACCTGGACATGGTTTCTTTATTACAAATCACAAATCTACAGTTATAAACAATGTGAAGAATGAAACGCTCAATTCCTCTCCACTAGCCCTTTCCCTTCTCTACGATGAAGTTACCATGCAGGGTGGTGGTGGGGTTTTAAAATGTTTGAAAACAGAAATGAGAATTGGGATGTTGTTCCCACTGTGGTGATGGCATTTATTCGGAATGTGCCCCAAAGAAAAATCATTCTAATTTATGATTGCTCTCTGTACATTAATTTGGATGATACTAGCTTATGAATGTTTCTATAGTTACACGCACTCATTCCAATTCTCCTCTCTAGAGTGTATAAGATTTGTAAGGGCAAGGCTGGGCCTCCTTCACTCTTGGGTATTCTTGGAGTCTGACTAGTATTTAAAATATGTAGAATTAGGCCCCCGTGCTGGCTTTCTGCCACTATAACAAAAATTGGGAGATGATCCACTTATAAGGATGGCTCATGATTTCAGAAATGTCAGTCCATGGTTACTTAGTTTTGTTGCTATGGGCCTATTTTTGCATGGTACACCATGGGAGAAGCTTACGGTAGGCTGTTCTCCTAATGATGGCCAGGAAGCCACTAGAGAATGGTCTCTTAGGATCTCCTTCAAGGGCACTACTCTAATGAACTAAGTTCTTTCAACTAGGCCCGACTCTAAAGAACCTAACATTCCCCTAGCATGCCTCAGGGGGCAGCAAATGTCACTTGGGGGTCCTTTAAGATACAAACTAGAGGATGTCCAATATACATGTTGGGTGACATGAACTTGAACTAGGGTACCAGTAGAACAACTTTCTCTTTGTAGCAGTCAGGTGGAAATCAGGCTAGTGGTCCCTCCTGTGGTTGATACTAAGAAACTTGGGATACCTGTTTTATGGGGAGAGAGATGTGTTCTAGCTGATTGTGCTGACAAAGACCTGAGCCTTTTATGTATGGTACTTCATCCACACCCAGCAGTATTCATATAGGTTGAGCTGAACTGCCTCTTCCTATGTTCATATATATATGCTCTTCTGTGAATATCACTGTTCGTTTCATGCATTCATATATTTTATTGTCAACACGAAATAAAGACAAAGCAGGATGGAAAGGGAAAGGCTGCATTGTCACAGTTACTACAGTCCTAAGCCAGAGTCCTGGTGAAGGTAGGATTCTGTAGAAGATAGATGGGAGATGGAATTGAAGGGCAGTTCGGATGTTGCCTATGACTCCACACTTCAGCTTGGGAAGACACACATAAATATGACACTTACAAAATAATGGTTGGGATTGGATCTCAATGCTGAGTAATTATGGAGTGTTTCCTGCTACTGGATCATGATGATCTTAGCTTTGGGGAAAATTCCTCCTTAATTCTGATTGTTTTATGGATAAAAAATGGTAGTGGGGCCTAGCAGGCAAAGAGAAAACTGGGCCAGAAAAGTCTTTTCCTTTTCCTTTGTTGTTGTTTTCTTTTCACCATTCTATAAGCCTGGTTTCACATTTTCCACCCATGATTGAAGGCAAATGTGTTAGCTCTGGCCTACTTAGAGTCTACACATCTTCCAAAAGACCTGCCAGATAGAGCATGGTGTTGGGTAGCCTTGCTGTTAGAACAGAGCTCAGAGCCGAATTGAATGTCATCTGGAGCTTTCAAGATAGGACTCAATTTCTGAGACCATGAGAATCACTGCTCAGAGATTTTCATGACTGCCCCCCACGGCCCATTTTAAACTTCGGGATAAATGGTTGAAAATAGAGAAGTTGGAGAATACCATCATTTTTCTGATACAAATCTTGCAATCTGGGTTTGCCAGTAAGAGTTTAATTGGTGGGTGTGGGAAAACTTCTGCACTTAATTGATAACACATTCAAATTAATGAAGATCTCAAATGTTTGGCTTTGGTTTTTGCTCCGTGAAAGAACTCATAGTCTTATTGTGTTATTGTTTATTCTTTGACAGTGTCACACATATGAATATTGTATTTTGTTCATATTCACCTCCCATTACCCCCACCTAGCTGCTTGCCTCCTTTCTAATCAGTCATATTTTGATGTTGTGTGTGTGTGTTTAGTTTACTGAGTTTAGTTATGGTGGCTTTACAGTAGAATGTAGTTTTTCACTGACATTTCTTCAAGGAGCAGCTTTGTGGCCAGGCTGATTTTAAATAAAGCAAGTCTAGCTGTAATAATACCTTATTTTAAAAAAAATGATGTTCTTGTCCTTGGAAACTTTATCCACATGTGCTTCTTGGGTTTCTAAGAGTGTGGTTTAATGGATGCATGGATTCAGGAGCCACAATCATGACCATTTTCTTTATAGGAAGTCTTTGAGTGATTCATTTATTTTGTAACATCAGATATTGAACCCAGAGCTGTGTGTTCCCTAGGGAACTGCCCTACCAAAAGGCTAGAGTTACAGTCATCATTTTTCAGGTGGAGAGGGCTTACAATATGGCCTCTTTTGCTTCCATCCTTTTGCCATTTAGACAATAGAAAGACAACTTAAGCATGACCTTGTGGAACTCATTTCACAGTTTTAAACTCATAAACTATAAAATGCCAGTGTTGAACTCCGTCACAACTCAGGTCCCTGGCAACAAATCATGTCTTTGATTTGGGTGCAGACAGGGAGGCAGCTGCCATGGGCAGAGCTGGGCATGCACCCCCATGTGGTGCTTTCTTATTATTTGTCTTACAATTTCCTTCGTGCCTGAAAAATACCATTTCATCATAGGCAGCCCTTAAAATAGTTTTTTTTTTTCCCTTCTAAAGTGAGCTTTTGGATTTTGCAAAAATATTGTTCTAGATAAAATGGAACAATTAGCGAATTATTGAAACACTATTTTTAGGTCTGTGTGTTATTCCACAAACCCACTTCCTTTGTTTCTTCTTCCTCAAAGGATTTGGGTAGCTTGTTTCTTTGGCTTTCATCAAATACCTTTTTTTTTTCCTTTCCTGCTCAAAATAAACTCTGTTTCCTTTTCCCCAGCCAGATGAAAGCTAGAATACTCTGCTCTTTCTGATACCAACCCAGTGATGGTGGGACATGGGTCCACGTCACTCACGACTGTCAGTTTCAAAGGATAATTTGGAGACTGTAGCATGAAAAGCAAGCTTCAATTTTCCTCTTCAGATCTTTCCAATAGACACCGCCTGTGTATTATTTCTGAAAATCCATTCAAAAGTAGACTGCTTCCTTCCCTGACTGGGCACCAAATCAAGAAACTGTGGATAATGCATTGTTGTGTTTATTATGCATCATTTCGCTGCTGACACTGGAGTCATCAAATATTGGAGAATTTACAACCAGGGAGGTCCAGTCATCATGCCTGAAGGGAAGGAAAATATATTCTGTTATTCATCCCCAGGTCTGGTACTTTATGGACAGACAGTAAGCAATATACTTATCAAAGTCAAAATAACCTTCACTTTACAAAGCACACTCGTCCTTAATTGGCAGACTGAAAATGCACAAGCCATCTCTTTATTGATCATGAGATGGAGGCTGAATTGACATAACTTTGAGTATTTTGAAATTTACTGAGAGTGATATGGGTAATTATGTTTTAATTCACAGATTATATATGTGTTATAATGAAGAAATGGAAAAGCCCTTGGAGTTGAAAACATCATACAGTCTAAATATGTACATACTGCTTATGAACTATCTACAATATGTTTTTATTTATCTTCTTATTTGCCTATCTTAGCTTTTTGAGACAAAGTTTTTCTGTACAGCCCTGGCTATCCTGGAAGTCACTTTGTAGATCAGGCTGGCATGGAAATCAGAGATCCACCGACTTCTGCCTCCCAAGTGTTATTTCCTTGAATCAAGGCTGAGGCTAGCAGTCTTATTTAAGCAATCCAGTGAATAGTTACAGAGGTTTGGATCCTGGAACCCAAAAGATGTGTGAATCCCTGGCTATCCTGTGAAAGGGACATATGTCTCTATCTACTTCTCTGTAAAATGTTAATAAATGGTAATGAATAGAAATCTTTTAAGGATCAAATGAGGTTCTACACACAGAAAGACTCTGAATATAATGCCTATTCCATTTTGAGACCTGGAGAAATGTTACCATTGTTGTGATTACTCCTAGTTAGCCTCTTCTTATTGCTCAAATAACAGTGATCCCTAGGTTACCCATCCATGAGGCAAGAGGGAAATGATGTCCCCAGCTGGGAAATATATTATCTTTTCTCTCAGAGAACTTACTGGGTGTTACATGAGTGATATATAGTTTTGGTATTTTCAGTTGACTTTAAAAGCAGACAAAAGCAATGAAGATGATTCTTGATAATGCAGTTGGTTACTATGCTTACCTCAAGCTGGCTTTATGAAAGACACAGGATGCATCTTGCATCCTTTATACCGTGGCCAGTTGGGCACGTAAAGTTAGGAGGGCTGCTAATTTGCCAATAGGCTGGCTCTCCTATGTGGACAGTAAGCCCACTGGCTGCACATTTCTGCGGGGACAATTGCAAAGGACAGAATGGCCAGAAGATGCTCTCCACCTCCACGGTGAGAAAGGCAAGTGGAGTCCATACTTGGGCCATTTGTCCTAGCTGAGACCTGCATTGGCAAGTATCTTCACAGCAGTAAAATCCAAGTGTCAGCATTGGCTTCTCGCTGCTGTCAGAGGTCCTCTGTAAGGAAAGTGGTTGAGTTTTTAAGTGGTGCGTTAGAGCAAGGGTCTTGAGCAAGACTCCATTAGCAAGGTGGAATAACTGACCATGTTAGGATCTGAACGACCGGCCTGGCAGGTTCCTTGTTTTGGTTATTGTTCTATGTGGTGTCACTGGAAGATTAAGTTTATGCCAATGAACTGTTAATGGGCTGTCATTTCAGGCAAATAGCTTATTCAAACATCATAAGACAAGCAATGGAGGACTTTATTTGAAATGAAAATTACAGTTTGAGAACTTTTTCAGAAAATCTTAATTTTCTTCTCTTTCTTCAAACTAAGTAGCATTAGAGGTGGAAAGGTGAAACTGTTGAATCTATTCATGGATCTATCTCTCTTACACGTAACACACACACACACACACACACACACACACACACACACACACACACACAACCTGACCCCCTCAAAGCAAAAGTCTTACCCAAATCCCTCAAGAAGTCCCATTCAGTCTCCATGTGTGTTGCATAAAACTTTCCTGGCTTTCACAGGAGCCACTGTTGTGAGAGGAGGAACCATAATGCACATTAATAGGTATAGAAAACCTTCATGGGAAGGGCCATAAACCTCAGGAAACCATAAACTTTAGAACTGGATTCTAGACTGAAAGTCTCTGGAAGCTCAAAGCCACAGGCAAGTGTGTGTGGGTGGGGTGGGCTGGGGATAAGGCAGAAGAGACTGTATAAATGAAGTTTTTGGTCCCAAATTGCCAACTACAGCAGGTCTGTTGTCTACTGGGCTTCAACACCTCTAGCTCTGCCTTCTCTTCTTAGGCTGTTTATTGCTTTCTGAGCGTGAGCTTGCAATGGATGAAAAATGCAAAATTTAATACAACAGGATAAAGTAAGAAAAGTATTTATGATAAGTTTTAAAGAGATGTCCTCAACTTGCATTTTGATCTGAACAAGAAGCAGACCACCAAATTAATATGTTTACCTCCCGAGGTCCAGCACTCCCCAGCAGAACACTTCTGTAGACAGCTATTTCACTGGGCCAAAGAAGGAGGCTAGAACTGTTCTGCCTTGCCCATAGGCCTGAAACTTAAAAGTGATTCTGTGTGTGGCTCGGCTTTCCAACTGGCTTCCTGCTTCCTGAGGCTTCAGTCTCAAAAGGGCCTGTGTTTTCACAGTCCTCACAAAGCTGTGAAGGACTGCTTGTTACCAGATTTACAGCTCTGGTCTATATCCATCCACACCAGGCCCCCACCAGCGTCTGTGCCAAACTCCATGGGCGTCACCTTGGCCTCCCACAGTGTGGCTAGAGCACATGCATCCTGAGAAAACTCAGTGCTGCTGTCTTTGGTGTATTTTTCTGTCTTTAAACCCTCCATGTTCCTCTGACTATTCGCTAGGTCTCTAGCTAGTACCATATTGTTTGTGTGCAGGCCACATCTCCCAAGGGAGAGCTGAACCTTCCTGCCTCCAAGATCTTAAGAGACTTTAGCTGTTACTCAGGGCTTGACTCTAGCTGGGATAATGTTCTTCTGTGATCTACACCCAAGACCAGGGACAGCCCTATAGCATAGAGATGTATCTGCTTATTTTGACAGTATTTTGGCAGCATGTTCATTTTGCTTCAATTTTAACGGAGTCTCAGTCACTCTTTGTGGAATTAACTGGACTTCTCATGCTTGGCAGTACTAGGGCTGAAGCCATCTTCCATGGAGAGTGGAGAATTTCATTAATAAGATGTTGACAAGTATTGGATGACCCCTTGGAGGCCAGAGAGAAAAATGTCACCTATGTCAATCTTACTCCCATGGGCTAGTGTTCTGCTGAGATTTTATCAATGATAAAACATCAGTGTGCGTGATTCTTTAAGACAAGTAAGCTTGTATGAACCCGGGGTGGGGAGGGAGGAAACAGTGCAGGGCAGGTTGTCTCTGATTGCATATAGCCTTGGCTTGTGCCCTCACCTACCTTCCCTAGCCTTCTTCCCTTAAGTTCCTCACTGAGAAGTGGAGAAAGTACTCGCTGAGAAGAAGAGCATGGAAAGGAAAAGAGTTTCCAGAATGGATCCTGGGTAGCAGACTGCAGACAGAATGCTTATCACTTATGAACTTTTCTTTTTACAAACCTCCTTAGATTGCTGACTCTATGCCAGGGATTATTCCCAGAGGATACTGAACTGCCATCATTCATCACATCAACATCATTATCAAAGGTTTTCATCAGCTCATGCATGCTCTGTACTCCAACAGCGTTAACTTGAGTCAATAGTGGCCTTCTTGAACTCTGTGTGAAAGACAAGAGGTATAGATGCACAGGCTTCTTCTTGGTGTTTGCAAAAGAGCAGTTTCATGTTGTTATGCCAACATCAAGTTAACAGAATGTGGCTAAATTACAATAGATACAATTCCTTGTAGGGAAATTTGTTGGTACTTAGTTATGTTATTGTGTTCACTATAGATCATAGCTTGTTACTTTCTGCTCTTAACCACTTAAGTTTCAAAATGAAAATGAAATACTGACGCATCATGCTTTTTCAAGAAGGATGTATGTGCATCTTTCATTACATCAAACAGGTTAATATGCTTTTGCATGTGTAGCAGGAAACTTTATTAGCATGATGAAATAAATGCATGTAGGGCAATATCATCTTAACCAGTTGCTACCAGTAGATGAAGTCTGATGTGGTAATTGCTAACCGAATGTTGGATCATGGTTATTACTGAGGTAAAATCATTTACCATGGCATGATCAGGGATGCAATATTGTGAATGATAAAAGAGTCACTTCTATTATCTAGTTTTAATTAGCTAAAGATGTGTTCTGGGTATTTTAGAAGGCTCATCTTATCAATATTGTTATTTAGAAATGATTTACAATATCATTATAGAATCTGCTAATGTTTCTCTCATTAAAGTTTCATCATTGTTCCCACTCTAAATTCTGTGATTGAAGCTTTAAAGATGCATTAAATATTTATTTCAAATCCCTGTATTTGTATAAATATGTGTACAGGTATGTGTGTATTGTATTAAAATTTTTTTGTAAGGCCTTAAACCCCAGAAGTTACTGTTTGTGGATGTGCTAGTATATGTTTTCTTTGCACCTACGTCAAAGTCCAGTTTCAGTCTCACAAAAAGATATAGGTCAAGTGCTACTTAAGAAAAGGATTTCTTTTACCTATTGATTATGTATGCTTGAAAGTGAATCCCTGATACCCTAGAAATATCCATGAGCAAATCTGATGTACTACAGTTCTGACATTTAATCATTAGGTTGCTTCTGATGTTAATGCTCCAGTTGCTAGTCAGGTTTTCCGTGAATGTCAAACGTGGTCCTAGTCAAGTTCCCATACTGCTCAGTTCCTGAGTGAGAGTGATTGGAAACATTTTTTGGAGAAAAGGGAGCTTCATATCTTCCTGACAAATTTATTCAAGAAAACCTTGACAAATGACATCCCATTTTTTGCCCCAGCATTTTCAACATGACATTTCCCAGGTAGAAATGGAGGGGCTGGAGATAATAGCTTAGCCACTCAGGAAGACTGGCCATTGGATCCAGGCTGTACAGTCCTTGGATATTTTTGATCTGCTGTGTACCTCTGTCTTACCCACTAATGGTTGGTGAATAAGGGATAAACTTTATGGTGGTTTTTGTTTTAAACTAGAAGGGCCCTTAAAAAATACCCATTTTTAAAACTAGCACACAATTGCTGTGTGATGTTTGTGATACGTAAATTTGTACATATATCGTCTACTGATGTGAAATACTTATTGTTATTGGTGGTTTACAAGTCAGAAAAACAAAACTGAGTGTTGAGCCAGGAACTCAGTCTCTTTTCATCTTGTAGCCCTATCCTCAGTGCGGAGTTTCAAATGTGTTTACGTTTCTACCCTGATGTGAGTGAAGGCCTAGAGGGTGCTCTGATTCCTTAACAGCTTTGTTTCTCCTCATCCTCTGGAGTGATCCCTCTGGATTCAGGATACCTTTTTTTTCTTCTGTTGGGTACTTCTTTCTAAGCAATGGTTGTGTATTGAGGAAATACACGATGGTGGCAGAGTCTTTTCCTTTGCTATGTAACTTATCCCCAGTCTACATTCAAGACCCATAAGAGAGATTCTTTGGAGGTTAAAAAATGGAATAACTGCGTTCTATGAGTGCATAAATCTGTATTCAGAAGACATGGTCTGGCAGTGGCTTGATGTTGGTTGGCCCAGATAAATACCCCAGCCAATCTAAAGGTGTGGTGCACTTTCAAAGTCATAGCTCCAGATCTTCAGATATGAGTAGATAAGCTGGAATAAGTGCAGAAACCTGGAAAGTAAAGAGTTATTTGGGGGAAGGGTCAATAGAGAGAGAAATAGTAGGAAACAAGAGATTTAGAAGGGGAAATGGGAAAATAAGGGGACCCTAGTTAGGAAGAGGGAGCTAACTATACAAGAAGGAGGGTAACATAACAACAGGATGTATGAAAAAGTCCCAAGAAACCACACTATTAACTATCTACCTAAGAATAGCTACAATACATGTAAATTGGTGTATAAAGATACATATGTAGTTTAAATGAAAAATTTCCATCTGGGCTGACAATGCTCTTCCCAAGAGGCATAGACTATCTAACACAACCCCAACACCAGGCACGAGAAGCCCTCTTTTGAGTTGTTAGTCAGGGTTTTCTCAGAGACTACCAAAACATTACAGGTTATTGTCATTGCTTTTTGATGCTCCCAAGAGGTGGAGGGTAAGGCTCTATTGCTAAAGACACCATGCACTTCAGATGCAGGGCCCAGAGGCCCTGAGCTGGATCTGATCTGAGAGCCTCCTGTCTGAGGACTAGCTTTCCTGGTACCAAAAGAAGCCATGCAAGCTTCCAAAGGAAGGTAGCCTCCAATCATCCTATTCAGCTGTGATGCCTATGAATCACCACAACAACCAGTATGGTAACAGTGGCATGGATGCCTTGGTGGTAACCAACAGCTCTCTAATTGGACATAAGACCCACTCAACAAGAGAGAGATCATGCCTGGTTCTGGAAAGCTAGCCAACTCTCCAGGGCTAGTCAAGTAACGAATGTTGGAGGAGAGTCTACAACTGCCACATTTGTAAGTCAGCATGATCCCTAACTACCTCACACTCACAGATAGGGGTAGTCTTCATCCTTCATTAAAGAAATTTCTTCCTGTAACAGATGGAGACCATACAGAAGACTACAGTTTATCAAAATGCAGAGATGTGGAGCCAAGTCCCAAATGATACATCTATGACATCACTCCTGCACCTAACACTCAGGGAAAGTCACAGAAGAGGAGGCAGAAAGATTGTAAGAGAAACAGGAAGTTTGCAGTGACATTATGTCTGCTAGAAATGTCAGAGATGCTATACCCATGAAGTCTCACCAGCATGGCTGCCTAAATATAACCTCAACAGGTACTACACCAATGAACATGATAGCATGAAAGGGGTAAAGCTCATGGGGCCACAACTCTAGACAAAGAACTCTAGACAACTAAGGATGCTGAGAGCAGGAGAAATAGTTTTCTTCAGGGAAGAGCACATCAGTTGTTTATCCAATACCAAATGGTTAGCCCTGAAAACATATATACAAGTAACATTATACCAACTGAGCAGGTTGTAATTACATTTATATTCATATATTTATATGCAGACATGCATATACATACATACATATGCATATACAATGAAAAAGTGACTATGAACTTGAAAGAGAACAAGGGGGGTATTTGGGAGAGTTTAGAGGGAAGAAAGGAAAGAGAAATGATATAATTGAATTATAATCTCAAAAACTAAACACTGATTTTTTAGAAAAGAGGACTGGGCATATAGCTCAGTGGTAGAACACTTGTCTATCATGTGCAAGGTCTAAGGTTCAGTCCCCAGCTACATACACATGTACACACACACACACACACACACACACACACACAGACAGAGACACAAACACACAAACATACACACACACAGACACACACACACACACACACACACACAGAGAGAGAGAGAGAGAGAGAGAGAGAGAGAGAAAGAGAGAGAGACTTTAAAAAGGAATTCCAGAGTTACCCAGCAAATTTCCACCAGCTACTTTAGAAATAACTGCAACAATCATATTAAAAGAAAGCAAAGTGATAGAATTACTCATGACCCTCAAATTTTATATCTAGCTTAATTACTTTTTGCCTGGATTCAGAAGCATGGCATGAAAATTATTCTCCTTAATAAACTATTTTAAATGAAAACAAGATATATGTATGTGACACATGCAAAAAAATATACAGTGCACTTACATATATATTTTCTGTCTATAAATAATCAAGTAAAAAATAAGCCATTTATTCCAAGATCAAAATTCCACATATCATTCAGTAGGAGTTTGAGCAGGCTGTGGCTGCTAGGTTAGTAGACTCTCAGGGGGTTGATCTGTCAGGCCTCAGAGATGGTGGCTTTCTGTAGGATAAGGTGCAATTTTACATCACTGAGACCCCAGAGATAATGGATCTAAAGTAGTTGAGAAGAGATTTTCTTGCCACTTAAGGGCACTATCAATTTGAGCACAAGTGTTTCCATTCCAATTTTGTAGTTACTATAAAAACCACATTGAAAATCCAAAATAACTGTTGCCATCTTTCCAATTTGCTTCAATAGTATGTTAGTGTCAGGGTTGCCCACCAATTATCCCTGTTTGGCATTTTGTCACTTTTGCCAGATTATTCCACAGGTTTGCAACCTGGCAGAATTGATTTATGGCCTCTGGAGAGGTATATTGCTTCTAATACTGACAAAGCTAATCAATGCCTGAAAGAACTATGGATCTCTCTATATACAGCAAAGTGATGCTGGGAGGACTTTTGGAGGTTAGTGTTCTCTTAAAGGAATGGGTGGAGGATGCCTTAGAACCACCAGAGGAGCTTGTGGCAAGTACTGCCAGCAGCCCTCCTCCAGCCCTGGTACCTCAGGTTATCCTAGAATGAGACCTGGGCATTGATATTTAACAGCTCTGTAGGTAATTTTCACAAACTCCCCTTTAGAAAAGATCCCTAGTTAACTCAGCAAGGATTGAGAATCAGCAATCAAAAGTGATGGCCTCTTTGTAGTGTAGCTTAATAAAAGGATATTATTTTATTAGAAATGACCCATGATTTAGTTGTCTGGTAGACATCATGAACAAACAGTTGCCCTGATAGTTTTATAGCAGACAGTCTGGATGTGATGGCTGAGTTTGCTACAACTCTGATGTTCTCCTCTCACATCCAGAGATGACTCCTAAATTAATAGTTTACATTTGACACAACACTAAAGAAATGAAAGGCAAATCGACTCCAGCAATGCACAGAGATCAATCACTTAAGGCATTTCTCCTCCATGACTGTGAGATCCAATGACTTTTAAGGGTGACTTCTGATTATGTTAGCTTGTTGCTTGTAGTATTTTAGTGTTTCATCACTCAGGGGAAGGCAAAGTTAGAGAGACCATGGCTTTGCCTCAGTTGTCCTAAATGTTAACCCAGACACAGGAAGTCTTATTGCTTGCTTTTCTCCATTCTGGGATTCCACTTTCCAAGCATGATGCTAGAGTATCCTGGGTATGACAATGTGGATATGGAATTGAAAGACTTGCCACCTAGCACCAACTTGAATCACAAGCAGCTGGAAATGTGATAAGTCAACAGTATCTCACAGCTCTTTTACCTACCACAGGCCATTTTTTTCCCCACTGGCTACATCATTGTTAGTACCACAACATCCTTTTTAAACCCCTCCAAAATCTTCTCCATGGGCAATCTCTCTAGGCAAAATATACTCTCCTTGCTTACTAAGCTTATGAGTAATTTTTCACTATGGCTGTCTTTTCATTATAATTATATAATAAAGGCAGATAATTTTCTAAGTGTAGCTGTCTAGGCTCATAGAATCAGCATCATCTGGAATTTTGACATCATCATCACCACCATCATCATTAATATTATTATTTACCAGTCGTTATGATTTCGATGTGATCTGTTTCCCAGAGTTTCCTTTGCTGGAGGCCTTGTTTTCAACATATAAATGGCAACATTTGAAGAGTCTAAGAAGAGAATCCTGGTGTGGGGTTGTCTGGCTACTGAGGCATTACACTTGAAAGAGCTTAATGCTCATGTTGGAGTTGTTACAAAATGAGGCCAAACTATGTACTTTGTCCCTTATGCCTGTAGCCAGTCCCATTTCTACTCATTTTTCACATTATGGCATTGTTAAGGTGGTTCTCATTAATCCAAGCAGATGGGGTTTGTGATCTTGGGCTTTCAGACTACAAAACTCTGAGTTAAAGAAGTCTCTTTTCTTTGTAAATTCTCAGCCTCAGATAAGTTCAACGGCCTTCTGTTGCTGTTGCAAAAGAAGGTGGGTTAATGTGGAAAATTGGTGCCAAGGAGTAGGATTGCTACTCTAGCTGTGAATATTAAAAGTTAGAAGTGGCTTTGAAGTGGTAATGGGCAGACATTGGAAGAGTTTTGAAGAACAGGCTAGACAGTATTTTTCTGAGCACAGAAAATTATGGGTGATCCTGATGAACACTCAGAATATAGGGGCAGCAAGAAACTAGTCTCTTTGCCTTCCCCTGAGTGATGAAACACTAAAATACTACAAGCAACAGGCTAACATAATCAGAAGTCACCCTTAAAAGTCATTGGATCTCACAGTCATGGAGGGGAAATGCCTTAAGTGATTGATCTCTGTGCATTGCTGGAGTAGATAGAAATGAGACCCTGCATGAAACTAGAGCAAATGCTAGACCTTTTCTTCCATGGTAAAGAGCTCACAGCTGTATGCCCAGGCCCTTGAGACTGTGGAAGGCTGAGCTTAAAAGGAGTGAACTGGGATGTGCATTTCTAAACTGCAAATTTTCTGCATGTAGTATCGTTATTATCAGCTACTTTATTGTAGTTTACAATGTGACTCAGTAGCAAAAGAGAAGCAGAAAATGGGGAGATTTGGGAAGGTGACAGGTTGCTTAAAATGATGACAAAACCTTGCATGTTTGGGACAGTATAGCACAGTCAGGTGGTTAAATAAAAGGATGGGACAAAGGCCTCCAGGACAACTCAGAGATCTTGGCAACTGCTCTCCTCTCACAGTCTTAGAGTCTTAAGCAGTCAATGTTTTCAGGATAGCCCTTATTAGGTTCACTTGTCAGGGCTACCTCAGGTTACTGCTTTCTGCTTCCTGGAGGGATGTTCTGAAGCTTCTCTAGCCACAGTTCAGTGCAGGCACAAGCATGACTGAGGCACTGATGGATAGAGTCAATGACAGGAAGTAGCATCCACATGGTGTGCAGAATCCAAGAGTGATGGGGTCATAGTGGCTTCCTGCTTCTGCTTCTGTGATTTCAAAGAAAAGTTAAGAAACCAGGTAGCCATTGCCTTGGAGATGGAGCCTCTGCAGAGATCCTTCACTGAGGCCAGGGATCAGGAGAGTATAGATGGAATCCCATGATTGAGTCACGCAAGGCAGACAAATTCAACCTAGAACCTGTGGCTAGCAAAGCTTAATGTGGGGATGACTGAGCCCTTGGCACACATATCAAAAGGCACAGAGGCCTTTGGAGTTTGAAGACTCAATATCTGTTTTCTCTGGTTTTCAGTCTGTTTTTGTACCAGTTACTCCCTTCTATTTCCTTATTTCTTCTGGAACAGGGATGTTTATCTCATCCCTGTCCTACCACAGAATTGTGGACACAAGTGACTTGTTTTTACTTTACTGACTCACAGCTAGAACAGGTTGCCTCAAGTCTCAGATATAATATAGGGCTTGGACTTGATTGATACTGGGACAAATGAAGATTTGGGGGCTAGTAGAGATAGAAGAGCTTTGTGTGTGAGAAACAAATTAATCTTGGAGACTAGGGAAGGGATGCTATGTCTTGGAATAAGTCTCTTTCTGCATATCTGTCTTTTTGCCTCAGCATAGATCAAACATTTGAAGTTCTATCTCCCAAATCTCTCAATTAAATAGAGCTTTTTCTTTTGTCTTTTTCCTTTCCTTTCCTAACCCTCTTCCTTCCTTCTCTTCTTATCTATCTATCTATCTATCCATCCATCCATTATCTATCTGTCTATCTATCTATCTATCTATCTATCTATCTATCTATCTATCTATCTATCTATCTATCTGTCTGTCTATCTACAAGGTCTTACAATGTAGTTTCGGCTGGCTTAAATCACATGCAGACCGGATAACTTTGAATTTGTGACAGTCTTTCTGCCTCTGCTTCTTGAATGCTGGAATTATAGGCATCTACCACCATGCACAGCCAAAACACTTTTTATAAAATAAGTACCTAGCCTCATATATTTCCCTGCAGTAACAGAAAGAAAACTCAATTTACTAATTAACTGTTTTATAACACTTTAATTCCCCCAGTACCATTTCTCACTCATTCATTTATAGAATTTCAATAGCTGAATCGTACATAGCTCTTAATTTGTGTCAAATACCCCTCTATTCATTCCTCAAAGTATTAATTTATATAGTACCATATGAAATATTACTATTTCCCTATTCTACAGAGATTAAAAATTGAACAGGTAAAGCTAAGTAACTTACCAAAGTAATAAATGATCAAAAACAAAAACAAATAACAAAAACTCTAAAGAATCAGAAGTAGTGATTCTTTAGATACCCCTGAAATTCCACTTGTGAGGTGGAGACAGGAGTATCAGGAGTTCAAGGTAATTCTTGGCTATGTAGTTACATCCTGGGATACACGACACTCTACCTCAAAAGTATGTTTCCCCTTATGGATAAATGCTACAGATGAATACATAATGTTAGCAGTGGTTACTTTTGACTGCTTCTGAGTACTCAACTATAGATGGCTTCGATGTTTTTGTTGTTGTTAAGACACACACAAAAAATCTAAAATATTATTGAAAATAACTGAAGTGGACATTTCAGAGAAGTCCTGGAGTAAGTGTGTGTGTGTGTGTGTGTGTGTGTGTGTGTGTGTGTGTGTGACTTCTAGAAAACCAAGGAGTTGTATTTTATTTATTTTCCAGCTGTTTTGGAATTCAGAGTTTTATGATACATACAATGAGTTTTGATCAAACCTGTTCTCTATTACCTCCCCTCTAATTTCTTTACTATATGCCTAGTCTTTCCCCTTCCAATTTTGTATGATTTTTCTGTTTTAACTGTAAGCTTCCCAAGTCCAGTTAGTTCTGCCTGGGCACCAGACCATCTACTAGAGCACAGATAGCCACCGAGGCCTCTATCCTTGAAGAACTCTTTCTCCCCCTGCCGTCATTTGCCAACAGCTTCTCAACTACAAGTGGGAACTACAGGAGAAACCCACCCCCATGCAGGGGGGGGTTTGATGGCTTGATCTTTTTAAGGTCTTTTGAACACAGTCAGAATCACTCTGACTTTATGTATGCAATGGCCCTGTCACGTCTAGCCAGTAATGTTTTGATTTGTATGTCCACTATGTCTAGCTCTTAGATCTTATCATCTTTTAATCCAGTGGTTCTCAACACTCCTAATGTGGAGACCCTTTAAAACAGTTCCTCATTTTGTAGTGACCCCCAACCCTAAAATTATCTCATTGCTACTTCATAACCATAATTTCTCTGCTTTTATGAATAATAATGTAAATATCTGATATGCAGGATATCTGATATGTGACTCCCAAAAGGATTGTGACCTATAGGTTGAGATGATTGTTTTAACTCCTTTCTAGGATGATCTCTGAGTTTTGAGGGGAGGAGTGTGATATAGATGTCCCATTTAGAGCTGAGCACTCCACAGTCCCTTATTCTCTGCATATTGACCAGTTCTCTATTCTCTGCATTGAGACCAGGGTCTCTATGAATTGTCATCTACTGAAAAAACCTTTTCCAAAGAGGGATGAGAGATGTACTAATGTATGGGTATAAAGACAAGAACTTAGGGACAGTTCCACCCTATGCCATTTAATAGAATAATAATAGTATTAAGTTCCCCTCAAGGATCTATGACCAAGCCAGTTGCAATTTTTGGTATAGTTGACAATATCAGGTATGAGTTTATTTTATGAATCAGAATTTAAATCCATCCAGAAAGTGGTTGGTAATTCCCATAACATTTGTGCCACATACTAAATATATATTAACTGATGAACAGTTAATAAAAATATGCATATACACAATGGAATATTTTTCAGCTCTATATGAAAATGAAATTTTCCGGTAAACAGATAGAGCTGGAAACAATCACTTTGAATTGTTTGAAACAATCACTCTGAAAAGGTAACCCAGACCCCAAAGACAAATGCCACACGTTCTTTCTGAAATGTGAATGCTAGATTTGAAACTTTGGAAATGTGTATCTAAGTGATTAGAATACCTATAGAAGCCAGGAAACTAGTAAGAGACTATGAATGCGGGTTTCAAGGGTAGAATGCAAGTGGTGTGAAGGAAGAGAGTTGAATAATGGAGCAAGAAGGGTCAAGTGGTGTTGGTGGTGGGAGGGCAGGATAGTGGAGGGAGTATGTGGAAGGGAAAACTAACACTTGAAGACCTTAGAAAGAGCCAGATGGAAATGGGTTGTTGTTGTTTTATTTTTTGGCAGGGGGGAGTAACCACCCAGCTCCCAAATAAATCACACATGGAGGCTAATTCTTAATTATAAATGCCTGACCTTAGCTTGGCTTGCTTCTTACCAGCTTTCCTTAACTTATCCCATCTACCTTTTGCCTCTGGGATTTTCCTGTTCTCTTACTGTTAATCTTACTCTTGCTCCATGGCTTGCTGTGAAGCTGGGTGGCTGGCCCCCTGGAGTCTTCCTCCTTCTCTGCCTATTACTTTCCTCCCAAATTTCTTCTTCTTCTATATATTTTCCCTGCCTGCCAGCCCCAACTATGCTCTCTCCTGCCTCGCTATTGGCTGTTCAGTTCTTTATTAGACCATCAGGTGTTTTAGACAGGCAAAGTACCACACCTTCACAGAGTTAAACAAATGCAACATAAACAAAAGTAACACACCTTAAAATAATATCCCCCAAAAGAAAGCTACTCTATAGAAGCTGCTTAAGATATTTACACACATTATATATATATATATGAAGTTTAAATGAAGTTACTCTATAACTGGGAGACAATGTCTCTCCCAGACAACACAAGCTATCAAATGAAAGGCCCAGTGACAGGTTACCTCTCATTGAATTATTGGCCGGCTGAGTCCATAGACCCCTTTCAAACATTAGAGGGCATTGCCTGTGGTTACTTTGGGGAATTTGATGCTAAGACCCTATTGCTGAAGACACCACATACTTGAGTCACAGGACATGGCAAAATCAAGCTTGTTCCAACTTGACTAGCTTTCAGAGAGCTAGAAGTTTCTATTTATGCTACCAGTAGAGAACAGTTTTGACAATTTCCTCAGCTGTGACCCTTGTGAGCTACAAGCTAGATGGGCCCTGCTGATGCAGTAGTGGCGTGAATGTTATAGGAGTTGTAGCTTTCAAAATCTCCTTGTTCAAATATCAATCCTGGAAGTTGTTGAATAAATAAGCAAGGAAAGAGCCTCTAGCATGAATGCAGTGAGCCCTGGGCCTAAGATCAACGAGCCTCAGACATGATTGCAGGTAATCCTTGCACACTGGTGCCAGTGAGGCAGCAAGACTCAGGTTGTGAATATGGTGAACCTCAGGCATGAATACAGTGGTCCACGGGAATGAGTGTAGTGAGCCTTGGACATGGGTTCAGATTAGTCTCAGATGTGAGTACAGTGAGTCTGAGGTGAGAATACAGAAATCCAGGGAGGATGCGACATTGAGCAAGCAGATTTTTCCAATTCTCTAACAGATTTTTGAAACATTATCTTTATAGGTAGGCAGAAGATGGAAGCGTTTGATCACAGTACATCCAGGAAACGTTTGATAGAACAGAAGAGCACTCTGACTCATCTCTACATGAATGTAAAGTGAAGGAAGGGAATTAGTTTTCCAGGGCAGGAGGAGACATGGAGGAACAGCTATATGTTTTCAAAATAGCCCATTATTAAAAACTCCATCAAATTGATGGATATCTACCATTTAGCCATCTTTAATATAAGCCGGACAATAGCTGAAGTAGTTATTTAGAGTAAATTACTGCCATTGTAAAATGTGATAGATGTCTTATTATATCAATAGAAGACTTTTTTTTTTAAAATTTCTCTTTCCACTCCATCTCTATTTAGTCCATTCTCCTTGCCAGGATAGGAAAATATCTTTTTTTTTTGCCTTTCCTCCTGAACCTTGGCAAGAATGTTTCAGCCATGTGAATGCAGCAAGACAGGACACATCTTGTAGAGGTTTTCCATTTTAATATTCTTTAATGACCAATAATATAGTCTTTATAGTTAATCTGCTGTTCTCATGAAAACAATCTAGATGGTTAGGAAAAAAAATCAATCATTAGTGAACAGTAAGTGACGGGTCCCCAACAACACAGCTGTATTTTCGCAAAAGTGATTAAACATTGTCTGTATTCATAATTGCATGGTTAATAAGAATGTTGAGCACCAAGTCAAGCATTGTTACTAATGATGACAGATTATGATGCTATGAATGCTTTGGAGTTACCAGGCTAAATTTTCAAAGGCAGTCCTTGGAACAGAATGCACACAGACCCACTAAGTATTCAATTTGCATGGACCATTACCAGGTTTGTGTATGGCATTTGGGAGCTTTGCAGTTGAGACTCTTTTGAAAATCTGGCCCATTATGACAGAAAGCATCTGTAATTAACAGTAAACTGAGCTCCCTTTACCCAACTTGGTAAAAGGTGTAAAAAGCTCTGTGTGTTTTTTCATGGAGTCCAAAGCTCCTTTGATGAAGAATCCTTGAGACCCAGAGGAAGGCAAGTACCTGTAGGGATGTAATTCAGATATAGAGATGGGTGTATGTACCAGAGTTCTGCAAGCAGGTGAGGTGTGGATAAGTCCTTCAGAATAGGACTGGGAAAGATCTTACCTTTGAGCTCCTATCAGTGATTGCCTTTCTCATTTGGCTATAAACATACCAAATGAATCTTGGGAATTAATGGGTCAATTTACAGGTTTAACTATTTAAAATCTAGGACTATCCCATGATTCACTGGGGATTGGGAGCTGTGCTGTGGTCTGGATTTCATTCTGTTTGGAGCTATGGGTGGAGTGAGTTACTTGGTTATTGAAAAGCACTACTTCATCTCGGTTTGTCTACACTCTGCTCAGGAAGAAAGCAATTCCATTTATGGGGCCATGCATAGCCACAATTTATGAGGAAAGCTACATGCTGAAAGGTAATTTATGAATTTGTATATTCTTGAAAATATTGTGCATCTCTCTGGGATGTTGAAGGTCTGATGGAATTTTTTGGGTAGCATTATGACTTGTGGTATTTGCTTATTCTTCCTTTTCTGTATATCTCATCTTGACAATAGCTTGGCCTAGAGAAGAGGAACAATTTGTATTGTGCTCTGACTTGCTGAGAGCACCTCATTCAGTGCTATTTTTCTGTTCTAGTCAGCTGCGGTAAGAGCAGGGGGTTGTAAACTCTCTTAGTGTGTAAGACAGATTGACATAGGGTTGAGAACATGGCTTTCTGATGGCTGGGATTGAAATGTCACTCTTTTATCAACTGGTGACATTCCACAACTCTTGGAGTGTTTCTTTTCCTCATTAGTAAAACAGAAATAAGATTAATAGGCACTAGTTCAGGTTACTATGAGGACTCATGAGATAGGTGTATGAAAGTCTTAGTTTTATACACAATATACAGTAGATAAAAGTGTATTCCTCATGTCTTTATTGCTCTTAAGGTCATGGGACTTGGTTCTGGGCAATTACAGGACACAGTGAAAGCCATAATCTTTTTAACTTACTAGGTTCATTCTTCATGGGTCTAAGAGGAGATGAGGCAGAACCTTTTATCCATATGTGATGTGATTATAGTCAACAATCAGCTACTTACTTATTATGAGATAAAATGTATTTCTCTTACCTTTTGGAAGATACATACATATTACAGAGTAATGAACGTGTTGTCAATAGCCCAGGAACACAGATCATCCTGAAGCTATCATAGGGTCTAAGGTCCCACAACCTACTTCTGGTATTAGAAATCATACTCAGGACTTGGAATCACACTCAAGACTTGAGTTGAAATATTGATGGGAGGAGCATTTTGGAGTCAAAGAAGACAACAGAGTGAGCTACTATGGTGCTTGCTCAGATTCTGTCTGAGCTTCTTTCTGCTTTTATAGTAACACTCCCCATTCACAAATTAGACTTTCCATGCTCAAATCTCTGGCTAGGGATTAGGCCTCTCAACCTTGAATCTATGGGTAGAGAAAACCATTCTTTTTAAAAGTTATTAATTTTTTGATACAATATATTTTGACCATGTTCTCTACCCTCTTTCAGTTCCTCCTAGATCTTACCCACATCCCTATCTACTCGACTTTATGTTTCTTTCTCTCTCTACAAAAAAGCATGAAAAGCAATAATACTAAAACTGTAAAAATCAAAACAAACTAAAAAATTAAAAAAATTAAAGAAGAAAATTAATGAGGTTAAAACAAAACCAAAACAAATAAAAACAAGAAGTGCAGAGAGATAAGGAAATCCATTTTGTATTGGTAGATTACTCATAGACATAGGCCCTGCCCTGGAGTGTGGTTGACATTCCTAGTGAAACTATTGGAGAAAACCCGTATTTTCTTTCCCAGCTGGTATCAGTTGCAAATAGTTTTTTGGTTGGGGGTGGAGCTTTGTGTCCACGTCCCCTTGTTAGTGGTGGTGGGATTTTTGTCTGCCTTGAACTTGTGCAGATCTTGTGCACGATGTCTCAGTCTCTGTTGGTTCACATGTACATCGGTCCTGCTGTGTCTGGAAGACACTCTTTCTTCAGAGTCATCTACCACATCTAGCTCTTACAATCTTTCTGCCTCCTCTTTCGCATAGATTTGTGACCCTTTTTGAATTACTGAGCCACAGAGCCCACAAGCATAATTAAGTGGCAGTTATTTCTGTCACTGAATGTGTGTGTGTTTGTGTGTGTAGCAAAAATAATTAGAACTAGGAATTACAATTCATAAACCAATATTTTGATGAGGGCCAAGCCTGAGATCAAACAAAGCATTTTTTTTTTTTCAAAGAAAGTCTTAATGGTAGAGCTAGTTTCTACCATTAAGCACGGGCCTCATGGTCTGAAGTTCCATGTTCTATTCACCATTCTAAATATCTTCCCAAATCTTATTATAAGCCCTACACATTCATAAGGCAAAAAGTCCAGGCAATGATTTCTACTCGGTGACTTACAGTATACACCTGGCATAGGGAGTTCTCTTGCATATTTTAATCCGTGAGAGATACTAAGACCTCCCATGATACAGAAATAGAAATGGAGAGGAAGAAGACAGTTCATCTGAGATTGGAACCTTGCAGGGGAGAATTCAGGAGGTGCCACAGCAGGGTGATAAAATTCTGGAGACTGGTAGGAGAAGGCCTGAAATGACTTTGGTTCTGTTCGGGCAGAGGACCGCGTGCTGACAAGAGGGATGTTGATAAGCAGCTTTCCCTAGACTCTTGCTGTCTGCAGCTAAATGGAAAGTGAGAAGTAGCACATATGGAGCAAGAAGTAGCAGAGGGAGTCAGCAGGAGAGGAGGGGGGATGCTTGAGGAGAGAGATGGAGCCCCAGTAAGGTAATGGGAGCAGTTGGCCTGAGTATCAAAAACAAGCCAGGGGAACATCAAAGACAGTGGGAGATTGTGAGGGGGCTACAATGAACACCCCAGTAGAAAATTCAGAGTGGTTATTTGGGATGCAAATAAAGGTAATTCACAGTGTGTGGGTAAGAGAGGGAGGGCAGAAGCACATTGCATGGGGTGTGGTGGTGGTGAATAGTTTCAACTTAAAAAAAATAGTTCAGTCAATAGTTTAGGTTGTGGTATGACGTTCTTTGAGTTACCAGCTTACACGGAAGAGTCGAATTCGCTGCACTTGTGGTAAGTGCCTTTACCTGTTGGTAGTGTTGAAATAAAATCTGGACAGTGCCTTTGTAGTTAAGGTTAAAAACTTCATTCTCCCTCCCCCATGTGTACATGGATTACACATTTTCACTAAGAAGTGATCACTGGATAAAAAAGCTGGGAAATAATTATGATATGTAGGTAAATGAGAGAAAAAAATCATCTGAAAGAGAAGACTATTGGAACATATTAAGTCAGTAGACCCTCCAAAGATACTCATGTTCTAACTCCTGGAATCTTGGAATATGTCATTTTATATGGTAAAATGACTTCTTATATGTAATGAAATCACCTTCCATAGGAGAGAATATCTTGGCCACCTCAGTGCATGCAATCTAGACATACATGTCTGTAAAGTAGGGCAACTTTGGCCAGAAAAAAAAGAGACCTTATTATAGAAAAATGGCCAGGGACATATACTATTCTTGGTTTTAAAACAAGAAGTGGCTGTGAGCCAGGAAATGTTTTCTAGGACCTAAAGAAAAGTGCTTAACCCTAAAGACACCTTGGGTTTTTACCCAGGAAGACCCACATTTGTCTTCTGATCCATAGAATTAAAAAGCATTGGAACGGTCTGGTTTAAAGCCACTAAGTTCGTGGTATTTTGTTAAAGTAGCTACAGACATTGCCTTCCTCCTTCCCCTCTTGAAAGGCTGAGTGATGTTCAGCCTGGTCAGGATTCGGTGGTGTACAATAATATTGGCAAGGGTCAGTCTAACCCAAACCAGTTGAATAGCTTCAGCTTTCTGAATAATAGCTGGCTTGTTAGTGGGATTAGATTGTCTTCAGATGCCTGTTGAGAAACATCAGAACTTAATTTCCATCCTTTTGGATTGACCTACAGTGGATTCCTATAGAGTACCCAGCAATGATTTCACTTTCTTGTGTTTGTCTTGTTTTGACTCATAGGTGAACCCCTTATAACCAAGTTTCTACTGCAGAAGCAACTGCTCACTGACTCACTGTTGATACGAACAGAAGGGTTTCTTGGCTCAATCTGGGCTAATCAGAATCTAAACTTCTGGTCCAGGAGTTTATAATGGGTTTTGAGAGTAGTTAGGTGCAGCCTCTGCCTGCAGTTAAGATGGAGATGATGTAAATGTGGAGGTTGAGTGATGGCCACGGGCATTGATATAACTATCAGGTCTGTAGGGAGAGGAACCTGAGGCAGAAGCACAGAACAGAGAAAAGTAGAGGCTACAGTCTGAGAGAAAGAACCAAGAGGGTCTTGCTGGCTTTTAGTAAACACTTTTACTGTTATTGGTGCCTGGCTGCATCTCTGACCCAGATTCTACAAGATACCATCATCTCATTATAAAAGCTGTATTTATTTAAACCTTGCTGAAACAGTTCCTGTTACTTATAAACAAAGGGACCTTGACCAACACACCCACTGTGATGTAGATGAATCAGGAGAGAGATGAGGAGGTTTTGTTAATGCCATCTTGGGTCCTCATTTATGCTTATTCCAGGAAAACCTACAGAAAATCAGGCAGCTTAATTATTCAAGAGGCCAAGGGCATTTCATCTTTCCGTGGCTGTAGCTGTTGCGCATAGCAGATCTTGCCTTTGTAGGGGTTGGGGCTCCTGGCCATAGAATGCTTTATTAGGCTCCTGCCAAAGGCATCTCATTTTCACATTCAAAATTAATGTTGGCAGATGGATATCTTTGAATCAGGATTTTGTAATTCTAGCTGACTTCTCCTCATCAAGCCTGTGCATGCAAACATAGCCGCTCGAACACCCAGCTGTGGGGCTTTTCTGTAGTTAGGAAATTTCATTTCTTGGGAGAAAAATTGAAGCCAAAATGGTGGTTTTTCTAATTATCACTAATTTCAGAATTTAGAAAGCAACCATGGGGCTGAAGACATGGCACAGCAGTTGAGAGACCTTGCTACCATTGCAGAGGACCTGGATTTGGTCCCAGCACACAAACTGGGCAGCTCACAGCTATGTCTAACCCCAGCTAAGGGGATCAAATGCTATATTCTGGCCTCTATGGACACACAACACACACACACACACACACACACACACACACACACACACACACACACAGAGAGAGAGAGAGAGAGAGAGAGAGAGAGAGAGAGAGAGAGAGAGAGAAGAAACTATAAAAATCATCTTGTTATCTAACTCTTTAGTTATATAGACAAGAGAATATATGCAGGATAGCTAGATGGATTCTTTTATATTCTTTGATTGGATCTGTATGTATGTAGCAGACTATGGAAACTTAGAAAATGAATTACTCACCAGATTAAAAACATAGCAAAACTTTGGATTGAAATATTTTATGAATATTAAATATTTTTATAAGACATGTGATATTATTAATTAAAAAATTTTCTATTAACCCATGAATGACGAACCAAATACAATGTATTTGATGGACTCAATGTTAATGGAATGTTAACCCGCAGTATTTATGCATCTTTTCATTTCCCCCGTCTCCCTCTCTCCCTTCTTTCCTTTTTATTTTTCATGAGTGCCGACCTTGTCTTTTACAACTTTTAAAAGCTGGACATATAATAATTAATAATATGCTCCCATGGGTCAAGGACACTAGAAGAACTAAACAGGGCTCATAGGGACTCACAGAGACTGCAGGGGCAATCTATATTCTTAGAAAACTGAGATTAAGTCATTTTTCCTGTCCACAGACTTTATCATTTAGATTTTCTTCCATTGATATCTCAAAGGAGAATTGGATTAGGAACTTTTTTTTCCCACACAACTTGTATTGAGTTTAGGGAAAGAAATTAAAATATGCTGTGGACCAATATTTCCAAGTACCAGCTGATTTCCTCTTTTTCCCCACAATTCTCATCAAATATCTTCTGTTGTATATCAACAACTTGTCTGGCATAGAAACAGTCTTTGTGTTCATTTTCTTGGGCTGAGAGTCTAGATGACAACATGTCAACTGTTACTGAAGCCAGCTCCCTCTGTCACTGGTTCCTGCCAGCTTCAAGACACTGAGTCACAGCTGGCTTCCTGTGCACACTGTTTCCAGCCTGCAGGAGTCTTCTCCTCTCATCCAGGGTGGAGTTACACTTCCCATAGAGACAAGCAATGAGAAGAAGAGGAAAGTTGAGTTCTGGTAAAACAGGGCTCTATGACTGTCCTTTGAACTCTCTGGGTGTACTGTATATTTTCATATGGGTCATATGACAATATAATGCTTCATTATATACAGTTCCATGAGGCTGGGACTGTAGCTCAGTGGTCAAGTGCTTGCCTAATTCCTACAAGGTCCTGCATTCAATACCTAGCACAAAGAGAAGAGAATAGACCAGAATAGATAAACAAACAAACAAACAAAAACCAGATGGAAGAAAAGAAAAGATCTCATGAATTAGTGGCTTAAAGCAATAAGTATTTATTTAGTCTATGGCTTAGAAGTTTAGGCTGGACATAAATGGATTGTTTTGGTTATTGCTGGGCTCACCATGCCTGGTGTTGAACTTCTGACTGGTTTCAAATGGCTCCTGCTGTAACTCCCAAGTTCCCTTAGCTCTTTCCCAAGTCTGATATAGTCAGAGATATGTGGGATGACTCATCCCTAACAGGCTTGAGGGTCAGAAGGCCCAAACAAGTAAAAAAGATACTTTCTGAGAGCCTGCCTGGGTCTGCCTGATGGTCTTAGCAACAGCAGCTGAAACATGATCTGGAGATGACCTGTACCAATGAGAGGAAGCTATGTCATACCAGCTGATGCATATTCATCAGGCCTCCCCCCAGGGTGGGGTGGAGGGTATATAAGGCTTGCCTCTTCCTGAATAAACTGAGCTTGTTTTGACATTCTTCCTGAGTCTGTGTGGTTTGACTCTGTGCCTACTTGGCCCCTGCCCCCAAAGGGAACAACAGCAAAGACCCTGCTACAGAGATATATGTTTTTTTCCTCTCATACATATTCTCATAATATTGAGGGGAAGAATAAGCAGGGCCAGTTATGCACATTACTTTATAGCGAAATCATCTTACTGGCCAGACAAATCTCATGGGTAACCCTGGAGGCAGTGTGGAAGGGACTTGCAGAGTCACATGACAAAGAACAGGGGTTAAAAGGGGAGAGGTAAAGAGCCAGGGTCATTAATGCCATCAGCAAGCAGCATGCTTATCCGGGGACTAAATGTTATAGGTTATTTATTTACCAAATGATCCAGGCTGAGTTTGAAAGGTTTGAAGGAACCATAGGAGTAGGGGGACCCTGGGGTCCAGAGTAGACCAGAACGTGTCCAGGTAAGCAGTAGCAATGTCTGAATCTGGGGTGACAGGGCAGCTGGGAAGTGGAGTGGTGAGAGGTCCAGCCCATGTAGCTAGATATACTATAGATGTAGGGGTGTAAAGAAGATGGATAAAGGTGGCTCTGGAACGTGACCTGGAGGGTGGGAGTGCCTGTGATAAATGAATAACCTGCTGTGCCTTGCAGGTGAGGATCTGAAAGTTACTTGTCAAAGAAGCTTGGTGAGCTGGGTAGCTCAGGTCCTCTGGGACACAGGGACACAGAGCAGCAGGAAAGTAAGTTGGTGGGACAGTCATGTAGCCAGGGCCGGGAAGATGGTAGGATGATGATGGCCATGAGTGCTGGGATTGTGGAGAGCCTTCTTGCTTGGGGACTTGGAAGCTCCTGGGCAATAATTTGGATCCACTGTGTTGGAGCCCTGGCAGATTCCCAGGGACCTGTGGAGGGTGTTTATGTCTTTTTTTTTTTTTTTTTTAGATTTATTTATTTACCATGTATACAGTGTTCTGCCTGCATATATGCCTGCAGGTCAGAAGAGGGCACCAGATTTCATTACGGATGGTTGTGAGCCATCTCATTACAGATGGTTGCTGGGTATTGAACTCAGGACCTTTGAAAGAGCAGTCAGTATTCTTAACCGCTGAGCCAAGATCTCCCTCTCCTTGGTTCTCTCGGAACTGGAGCTTTATCTAAGGCACCATGGAGGAGACTCCCCATCCCTCCTGGGAGGGTGGCCATTCTGTTGTATGAAGACTGTCATTCCCTGCTGCCCCCGTAGTTCACAGGCCCTGCTATATTTAATCAATCACACTGGTTTCACCTTTTCCTCCCAGCTCACCTCCAGATGCTCTCCAGCTGTCTGTCTTTCTTTTACTCCACCCAGTTCAATAAACAATTGCAAAACCTGGCAATCAGGGTGAAGCCAAGCATTCTAAACTCTAGCTGTTTTGACTTTCCTTTTTCTTTCCAATAAAAATCTCTTTTAAGGATTCCCAAAGTGGAAAATGTTTCAAATGACCTCCTTTGACTGCCTGTTCTTGAATTCCTCAGGATCACTGCTGATAACATCACGAAGATTTCTGGGACACAGAATTGAGCTTAAAGAGTTTGAAGGCTTCTTGAAGCCACCTGATCAGAGAAGTGATTTGTTAGTTCTTTTGCAGGGAAAGTCAGGTGTCATGTTAAACAAAGCTGATGAGCAACAAACTGCCTCAGGGCTTGAGTGCAGCCCGGGATGTCTACCTCAGTTTCTCCCTACTTATCGGGACTTAATGTTACACATAAAACAGAAGTTAATAATTACAGATATTATTTTTCCTAGGTCTTAGATTTACTCAGTTTATCTTTTCTTCTTCTGTGCTTATGGGGAATGCCTGTCATTTGAAGTCAGTGTAGTCTTCATGAAGGGCCAGTTCTTTCCAGTGTCAAGGATACCAGAAAATAAAAGCTGGATGGCAAAACCAGCTCTTTGTGGGAGTGGATATGTACTCGACTGTGGAAAATCTGTAACTACATACACTTCCTGCTCCTTCAAAGCTGACTTCTGCAGGGGTTGGTGATGAGGCTGTTGGATGCTGAATACATTTCTTCTTCTTCTTGCCAACCTCACATCTCGCTGTAATTATACGCATAATCACTCGTCATGAAATGACTGTAGTTCTATATCAGGGTTTCATAAAATATGGTCTGTAGACTTCTGGCTTACTTAAAAATTGCTGGATCTGGGTCATGGTAGTATACATTAAAGAAAGCAAAAACAAAACTGGGCATCCCAGGTGACCTCATACTTCCTGAAGGATAAGAATACATATCCTTGGGGCACAAATATTCATTCATTTTTCTGCTCCTTCAATCTTCCCTTCTCTCCCTTTTTTCCAGATCAGGACTCATGTAGCTAAAGATGACCTCTAAGCTTCCTGCCCCACCTCCTGAATACTGAGATTCTAGGCATCTGCCACCAAACCTGATTTTACACAGTGCTGGTAATCTAGCCCAGGGCTTGGGGCATGCTAGGCAAGCACTCTACATATCAACTGAGTTCCATCCCTTGGCTCCTCTCTTGCAACTGTTCCTTATTGTTTGTATGCTTCAGATTAACACAGAGGAGCAGCAAATGTTATTTTAAAATAGTATTTGATCCTTGCTTGTGACTATGTAAAACTATCTAAGCTAGCTTGTGGCTTAAGAACATTATCTCATGGTCATTACTTATTTCATCTTGGCTGTGTTAGTAGGCTGTGGTAAGGCAACTAGGTATCAATTGAAGTTCATACTCTGCTTTTCAAATGAAGTACTTAATATGACATGGCTATGTAGCCCTTTTTGCGTTTAGGATTGTGTCTATTTCTTTCCCCTTTTCCTGGGTGCAGAGGATTTCCAATTTAAGGTTGAATGTAGCCTGAGTCCCTGAATAACCATGTACCCAGAGTACCTGCTTTGATCTTTTATCTGAGTGACAAGTGAGTCCTTGAGATGGAGGTATCAGTGGTTTTGTTGTGCCATATGACTCATTGTTTAGGTGGGAAATCATTTCATGGGAAGGAATTTGGTTTTCAGAATTAGGGAAGTGAGCCCAAGTCTCAGCTCTGCCGCAGGGCTATGGAATAACAGATAAATCATGAGATTGCTCTGGGATTCAGCTTCTCTTGTCTAGTAAGATCAACAATATTGTATTTTTTTGTCTCTCAAGGTATGTAGAGATCAACTTTGTGGCTTTCTCATGAAAACACTGTAAATTGCAAATCTCTAGAACACAAATGCAAGAAATGGCTTATTTCTGTTTCTATGGAATTGGGAATAAATGATATTCTGTCTCTAATACTCTCTATAGTTTGTTTCCTTTGGAATATGGGAATTGTGGGGATATAAAGGTTTACCAGGATCATTGTACTGATAAAAACATGATAACACTTATGATGGTGTCTAGCCTAAGACATCACATCTTGCAGCAACTCAAAGGTATTGACGCCCTCTCTGCAGGGCAGAGCAATGTGTTTGATGGAAAAGACTCAGAGAGAGTTCATATAGAGTGGTGATAAACATGAACAGGATTCCCCTGCTTGTATTTTACTCAGCTCTGTTGGCTGGTGGGTGATTTTTACTGTCTCCTTCATTCTTCTCTCCCTAGGATTTGATTGTGGCTCCAGAGCAGCAAGGAAGATGGCCACAGAGAAGCCGTGTGCCTATTTATGGGGCTTTCTCTTCTATTTCTTCTACAAATATAGAAACTCTAGTTACTGTGAATTAGTGGAGAGCTTCCTGAGGACCTCGCCAGTGAAACCCAGGCCATTCAGGTCCCCAGCCTCCCAGAGAACCCTTTCACCTGCAGGCATTCTCTATGACACCCTTCATCTGGCCCACTTCATTTCAGTTGACTTACTCTTTATCAGAGTTCTTCATTTGAATTGTCTCCAAACTAATTCACTTTGTTAGAAAGGGAAGCCTCAGAACTTCACACTGTAATAAAGTTTTATAATGGCAATTACAAAACTCATATTATTTGCACGCTGTGCTGACACTTCAGTGTTTTTATCTGACTTCATTTGTTTGCTCATTATTGGTTTCCTCTGTCATCTGCAATCGCTCATCTTTTTGCATGTCACAGGTGCACTGCTAGCCCATGTTGGGCTACAGGGCTGATAGGTGGTTGGAGTGTTAGCATGTGTATTAATAAATGTATGTATGTTAATAACAATATGTACAATAGTAAATATTTATACTAATTCTATTAGCATTGATTATCAATACTATTTATACTTTCTATCAATTATGCATTTTATCTAATAAATAATAGAAAGTAGCTAATTTAATTCTCCTAATAATTTTTTTCGAGCTATCTCTATCACCTTTCCTATACTTGTGAATATTTAAAGTTTGAGCAACTGTAAAATTCAATAGGAAGGTCAAAACACTGTCCAAAGTCAAAATGCTACAAAGCATGAAGATGATGAGATTTACATTGTGGTCCTTTGGTTTCATAGTTGGTGTATTTTCCCTGCTCCTAATTTTCCTAACAGTAGGAAGAGAGATAGATAAGTTGTTACTGTTCAAACAGCATATACCTTTAGTTATCTAAGCAACAAAGACACAAGCATTCAAGCAACAAGACAAGGAAACTTTCCCCTTCCTATCATCCCAACATTCCCCAACAGCCTCTGAATATCTACTGTGTGGCACCTAGTGTTCAAGATACCACGATCAGCATCTTTATCTTTCAGCTTATTCTAATGGCAAAACAAATAACCCAGCAAACAGACAGACAAATCACCCAATGCGAAATCATGATGACTAGAGAGGGCCACTGAAGCGGGGAAGGGGGTGAGCTGTGAGAGAGCCTCTGTATTGCAGGTGGCTGGTCAAAGTCTCTCTGAGGAGGTCACACCTGAGCAGAGGCCTACATGGAGGCAAAGCCTGCAGGTAGTAGATGGGGAAGAGATAGCCCATATAAACCCTCTGGCAGGGTCTTAGGAGGACTTCTGGGAGTACCTTGGCTGGAACAGGCTCAAGGAGGGTGGTGGGGGTGAGGCCTGAAAGTTACCATGAGATCTGTGGGCCTTGGTGAAGACTTTGAATTTTATTGTTGCAGTTGGAAGTAATTTGAAATGTTTTTTTTGCCTTTTGTTGTGTGTGTGTGTGTGTGTGTGTGTGTGTGTGTGTGTGTGTTTGTGTGTGTGTGTATGTGTGTGTGTGTGTGTGTGTGTTTGTGTGTGTGTGTATGTGTATGTTCAGAGGGGTGCTAGAATCTGACTTACCATTCAAAAGGAACAACTGTGGATGCTGTGAGTAAATTTGAATACAGGATTCCAGAGTGTAAGCTGGGAATCCTAGTACCACTCAGCTGCATTCATCCGTGTATGGCAAAAAGGGAACGTGAGTGGTGTCTATATGAGTAAGCAACATTGCACTTTTTTACTTCCTGCTCTTATCTTTGGGTTTCTCATTTCAACTCTTTATGGTTCTCTTCACAGCCTCTTTACTGTGTTCAAGGTATTGTGAAAACTGTCCTCTGTATCTTTATCCATTTTAGTCTTTTCCTAAGGACTTCAATTATTTTTGTACTGAAACCAAATTACACATTGTTCCACTTATCTCAGCAGCAGTACAAAGGAATCAGTTGCTTTGGTTTTCTGACAGTATAGACCTTGCAGCCGACCTGAAACGAAATGAACTGGCATTGAAGTGATAGTAGATCAGCCTGCCAGCAGCACCCTTCCTTGGTGACAGCAAGCCGGTGCTGGATGCTGTCAGCACCAAGGCCCGGGTTTGTAATCAGCTTCCAGTTCAGACTCTCCATTTGGAGAGTACTGGCTGTTTTCTAGCAGAAGTGGGTGATTGGATTGGAACTATTATCCACCAAATGCCACTAAGGGCTATTAATATTGGTAGAATAATTGAGCTACCAGATTTGGTGGAAAATATAACTACTTTCCACATCCTTGTAATCATTGTAAATTGTTTTCCAAGCTATACTGGCCTTAGCCACAAAAACAATCAGATCTTAAAAAAAAAAAAAAAGATGCTTCTTGAATACTTAACCATAAAAGTAAATGAGATTGCTCTAGGCTGCGCTGTTAGCTCTGCAACCATGCCCACATGGAAACTATTAGGAACCCTGTGTGTGTTTGGATGTTGGCAGATACTTTGCCAGCTCTGCTAGTATATTATGTACTTCAGTGCAAAAGAGTGATCCAAGCAGCAGGTATCCACACCAGTTTGGGGGGAGACATTTACAGTACAGACAAGGTTTTCTAAATACCACAGCTAATATTTTACATTTCTGGCATAATAGGCAATCGTCTTTTGTTTTGAAGCTGGATTACATTCAAATGCAGTTAGTTTCTCTTACATGGCTAAGAGGGATAGTTGTGGGAGCAATATGGCATCTGAAGGCTGGATCCCAGGTACATCTGGGGAAACTTTTAAAGAGGTCTGCTGCCTTTGCTCAAATGATTTCTCCACATGGATGACACTTTTTATCAATGTCTGTCAGTCTAAATTCTTCTTGCTACTCTAGGCCAAGTTCAAATTCTGCCCCTTTCAGAAGTGATACTGACCTGGTTTAGCATGTATAATTAGGAAAAGGGGTCAAAATTGGACATTTTCTCAGCAGTGATTGTGTAGAATCATCACATTGCTCATCTGCTCTTTATACAACCACCCTGGGAGGAAGATATTAATGCCTCCATTATGAATGGATGCCTGTGTGCTCTCAGAGATAAGAGAAGGAAGAGTCAGGTTACCGAGTGAGGTTGACTCGACATTACAACTTTTCACCGTACTAAGTGACTTTGCTGGACTTTCAGTGTACCCTAGGCAAAGTGCACACACCTTTGAGCACACCTCTGTATCCTGCTGCTTAGCATTTGTGGTTGTGTTTGTAAGGTTTTCTAACAGGGTTTTAATAGCCTTGAAGAAAGCTCTGGAGAAAAAAAAAAGAAGTATGGCTTCTGCCTCATTGTATTTTGATATAATTACAGACACAGAAAGAAAGGTATCTCCTGACTCATAGGAGAGTGGGTAGAGGTCTACAGGGAATTTAGAAGCGACACAGGGAGGAACCCATATGTTCTGCCTGTTGAAATTGGGGCAAGGGTTGGTAGGAGCAGGAAAGATTTTTTTTTTTTATATCATTTTCATTCTGAAATATGAGCAGGTATTAGGAATCTAGACTTGCATCTAGTAGGGGCTTTGGAAAGCGGCTCAAAAGGAAAGACACCTGGTAAGAAGAAGGCTTTTGAACCAGAGCAGATTGTGAGCATACCAGTAAGTACTTCAGGACAACTAGTTATTTGTTAAAGTAGAAGTCAGAGAAGGGGCTGAGGAAGGCGATGGGCAGAGGTCAGATTTAAGGCAGTAAAGCTTATGTGTCTGTGGGATTTCATTTGTTTTAATGCTTAACTGAGTTAAAACTGAATTCATTGTCTGTCATCAAAATTACTAAGCAAAAAAACAAGTAATTTTGTTTAAGGTGATATGTGGTAGAGACATTATTTTATAAGTGTTTGAAGAGCTGAAGGGGAAGGTAGTTAGGCATCTATTGTAATTATCCAGTCAAGAGAGGATGAGGCCTGCATTGGGGGATGTTGGTGGGAAGGGAATGTTGTCCATAGAGGCAAACCCTGGCTATTATTCTCCTGTCTATTGTCTTGAATGGCTCTTGTCAGAAGGATTCATCTCCTACTTTCTGTTAGTATAACAGCTTGGTCCCAAGCACATGAATCCTTTTTTATGTCTCTGCAATGCTGAGGCTGTTGGCTATAAAATGCTGGAAGGATCTGAGGGTGTGTGCTTGCAAAGCATGCGCAGATCTGCATTCAGACTGCTTTCAGCTAGGGAATGCAATGCTGTCTTGCCTTCTGTAGCATCCACATGCAGCACAAGTCCCCATTAGTGGAGACTTCTGGCACTGAAAACATCTTCAGAATTTGTGCGAGAAGTAGGAGGGGAAATCACATTTTTTTTCATGACTCACATATTTATCTTTTCATATAAGTAAAGCAAATTGTATCAGTACACACTAAGCAGTTTGTTTCAACATCTCATCCATGTGTCCTTGAATCCTGCAATATTTGTAGTGGGTGGCTTTACTGCCTTAAATCTGTATTGACAGGTGTAAACTTACACTAATAACTTAATAACACAGAGAAGCAAAACAAACCGCAGCTCCTAGGATGCTGGATTAACTTGAGAACCAATAGTATCAAGAAAGCACAGGCCAATGGCTTCTGAGTGATTTTTTTTTTCTTCTTGATTATAGTAAGCCCCGTGCCTATGAAATTTGTAATGCTCCCTGCTTTTCTATCTGTGTTTTCACTTATTGGATTTACTCACTGCAGTAACCCTCTACCATTTCTACACTTTTAGCTCTGCTTTAAAGGTGAAATACAAAGTTAAGCAGTGATACAGTACTTCTCAGGAAGTCTGAGTCTGGGTTTTCCCTTCCCTGAATCTCTGTGGATTCCTGTCTTCCAGTCTCTGGGTTTCTCTTGGAGACTTGGGATGCCCACTGAGTGAGTCTGGTTAGCTGAGTGTGCTGGCTCTGCCATATTGCATCTTTTAAATTTCCCTGAGGAAGAGACCCTGGTCTGGTCATTCCTAACTGTCTTCAGTTGGGAAAAGAATATGTAAGCATGTGGTAGGGGTCATTTAGTTTATACTGGATGAAAAGGGGCATGTCTACACACCTGGGAGAAGGAGAATGATTTTGGGTATGAGATCTGGTGAAAGTGGGAGATATTGGTAAACTGACACAAATCACCAAGAAATGGGGAAATGTTCCTTGTATAGTAAGGGATATGTCAGACTATATATACAGTCCACCCCCCACACACACTGCCAAGCAGTACCTTAAACAAAGGCATTTCTATGTGGATCTTAAAAAGATGCTTACCCTAAATTCTGAATCAGAAAAAATTCCTTAAAAAGAAACCATTAAAAGTATATATTGTAAAGAACAAGATTGTATATCCTTTTTTCCTAAAAAGAACGTTTTCTCACAGATTCTTAATTATCTGTACAGACAGATGCACCCTGCTAGTGGCCTCCACACTTCCTAGGTTGTTTTAACTTTTCTGCCTTTAGGCATTGGAGTTGAAGGGCCCAGAATACTGCCCATTCCCTTGAACACCTGGACAGCTCTCCACTTCTGACTGGTTAGATTAGAATCTTCACTGGTTAGATTAGAATCTTCATTTCTGCTATTCCTCCTCGAGTAGCCTTCCTGTGTTAGCTCTCCCACCCCTACCCCACTTTGTAGACACATTTAGTTTTATTGTAACAAAGCAACTTGTGCTCCTTTAGCATTTCAAACAGAGCATCATCTTTTCTTTCCTTTCTGGTAGAAGCAAAAAAACAAAACAACAAAACAAAACAAAACAAAACAAAACAAAACAAAACAACAACAAAAAAAAAACCCAAAAAATGACACTAGAGAATACAAATTGCAAATAATTCAACAGGTTCTGCAGATTCTCTCCATTGAGTGACAGGGCTCAAGTCATCATTGGGGGGGGAATTTTATTTCAAAAGTATCATCTTAAACACAGCCATTAAACATGCCAAAGGAAAAGCCATGTTGCAGAATGCTCTCTTAAACAACCCAACCATCTCAAACTCACTCCTTGCTGACCTGCTAACACACCCTTGCATTAAGTTTTGTTTATCTTCTTAGACAAAAAAAGCAGATAGATACACAGCACTGTATGTGAACTTTTCATATTTACACAGAGACATAATGTAATCTCTGAGGCCAACACACAGAGGGAGGGGAAAAAAAGCCAGAATTCTATGCAATTCTACACAGGGTCTAGCACCCTCCAGCTGTTCCAAGGAGAGTGAAGGAAGCCCTATTTTCTTTTTCCCCACAGAGGATGGTGGTAGTGTCTGCTTTTTATTGCTGCCATAACAAATTATGACAACCCTGTGGGCTTCAGGCAATGTCCATAATTCTGTAGATCAGAAGCCTTCGGAGTCTCTTTGTTTAGATGGCTTCTCAGCTTCGGATCTGCCAGGGTGGGCTCATGTAGAGTGTCTCTCGAAGAATTTTCAGGCTTATTCAGTTAGCACAATCTATCTTTGCAGTGCAAGGCATAAAATCACCAACTGGGTTTGCTCTCTGCTCCAAAAGCCCCCTGCATTTTCCTCATGGTGCCCATGTCCTCCTAATTCAGACCTCTTGGACCACTCCTTTCTTTACCTCTTTTGCTACCTGACAAAAAATTAGCCTGCTTTGTAAGGCTCATATTGGGCCTTGTTGTAGAATATTATTTTAAGGTGTGTTACATTTGTTTATATTGTGGAACATTTGTTTAATGATGCAAAGATGTGCTGCATTCTTTTATATTTCATCTGCTTTAACTCTGTGAAGCTGTGTTACTATGCCTGTTTAAAACATCTGATGGTCTAATAAAGAACTGGCCAATAGCAAGGCAGGAGAAAGGATAGGCAGGGCTGTCAGGCAGACAGAATAAATAGAAGGGGAAATGTGAGAAGAAGGAAGAAAGAGCAAGAGAACAAGGAGAGGAGGATGCTAGGGGCCAGCCATACAGCCATCCATGGAGTAAGAGTGAAAGTAAGATTACAGAAGTAGAAAAGAAAAAAGTCAGAGGCAAAAGGTAGATGGGATAATTTAAGTTAAGAAAAGCTGGTTAGAAATAAGCCAAACTAAGACCATGCATTTGTAAGTAAGAGTAAGTTCCATGTGTGACTTATTTGGAAGCTTGGTGGAAGGGCCCCGCCAAAGAACACAGAGCAAAAACAACCAAACATAGGGCCTGCTCAAAGAGTCCAGAGGAACCTTGTTTTAAAGTCAACCAATGCAACACTCACTCCATTTGCAGAATCCATTTCATTCTGTAAGAAGACACACTTATGCCACTGGGGACTAGGATAGGCATTTCTTTAAAGAGGCCATCTAAGAAAACCTGCCCACACTTCTTCTGAGAAGGAAAACTTTGCCAGATGGTGATGATTAGTCTTCTGTAGGCTGCAGCTGGAACCCACACTCATTAACGAAACACTCACTTTGCATAATGTCTTGGTAAGTTCCCCCCAGGTCTATGTTGCAGAACAGTATTTGGAATTAAAATTTATATTTAGTTAATGTCCAAAGAAGAAAGTCTCTAGTCAACCATTAGAGGACAAAAGCTCAGGACATGTTTCATGTGACATATGAACTTGTCCACAAACAGAAGTACTTGGTTTGTCTCTTGGTTTCTCAGCTATGTTCCAGGACTGATGACACCATGTGTCATGTAAACACGCTTTAAAATAGCATAGTACAGCCCTGAATGAAGCTGTGGGTGTGCCTTATTGTCAACCAGGCAAGAGCACTATCCAGTGGAACTCATGCTCTTGAATACATATGGCTCTCTTTTCCAGGCAAGGGCAGGTTGCAGGATACATTCTATTATGAGGGACTAGTAGTGAATGTCTGCCATCACTAGCTTCCCAGTGCTATTCAAAAGAAGTTGTTCTATTTTAGTAACTAACTTAACAAAGAATCAAAAAAAAAAAAAAACAACAAAAAAAAAAACAACAAACAAACTGGTGAGATGACTTACCCAGAAAAGGTGCTTGCTGCCAAGCCCTGAGTTCCATTTCTGAGATTCAAATTGGTGGAAGGAGAGAACTGACTCCCACAATTTATTCCCTGACCTCCACATGCTACTAACAAATAAGTATAATTTAAAAATTAAATATATAATACATTTGATTAAATGGGGAGTGGAGATTAAAGATTCGAAGCCACGTGATCAACACTACAGTTACTAAATAGAGAAGAAGGTGAATCTGGTTTATGAGCTGTGTCAAGTTGGTGCTGTGAAAAGTCATTATGGACAATTCCTTATGGACTAGATGGTGCTGGGGACTGATGAACAAGAAGGGTGCTTAAGCTGACCTCTGTAATAAAGAATAAGCAAGCGACTGGTCATTAGCTTTTAAAAGCAAAACTACATGTCACTTTCTCTCTAAGGCATTGTTAATTGGTGTGTCTGACAATGGCTAGACACAGACTCGAGGAAGTTAGCAGTGATAGCCACACATCAGAAGTGCCATAGGACACCTTTGTGGGTACCTGTATTACATTTTATATAAAACAATTTTAGGCTGCTTCATACATTTTCTACAGATTATATATGTCATCAGGTTTATGTTTAAGGTATGTCCCTCATGGAAGAAAAGCATACCCAAACTGCTAGGAATGGAAAGAGAATTATCCAACAATGAAGAAGACACGCTTCATTAAAAAAAAAAACTCAAATAAATGGTAAACAACATAATAATAATATAGCATGGATGATGGATTTCTCACCTGAGAAGGGATTTCCTTACGTAATGCATGACAATGCCTGATGGTATGACCCTGGTGAGAGAGATCTCCTGCTTCTCCCAGGAGGGATGATGGGGTCTGAGCTGTGTCTTCCTGCATAGAACCACTTGTCAGGGCAAAGGTGCTCATTGCTCTAATTACCAAGCTCTTTTGTAGGGCACTTTAAAAGACGATACTGATTTAATTCTGCATCAACGGTATTCTTGGATTGGGGAATCAAATTTTAGCATGAACTTGCAAACAGCCCCAGTGCCACACAACTCATTCATATTCTAGCAGCCTACGCCAAAGCAGGAAGCAGAGTCAAGCTGTTGCCATGAAGCTTGTTTCGAGAGCTCGGGAATCCTCTGGGGACCCCTTGATCATGCTTTTCAAAGGGGCTTTTGTCCCTCTCTTCTCCTGTTTCCTGCAAAGGGGCTGTGTCCAACATGCAAGGACATCATGAGGCCAACAAGGATGTGTGGAGTCTTCTGGGACTGCGGTCCCCTAATTTGAAGTCTGCCTTCTGACGAGTGTCCTTCCTTCCTTCCTACACCACCACACTGACAAGCTTCTTTTCATACTCCTGCCTTGTAAAACTTGACTGTACAATAAATGAAAACTGCTTCTTCCTTTTTAAGAGATACGCTTTGTGGTCAGTCGGCACTTTTTTTATTTTAAGCCTTTTGTGAAAAGGGTTGTCAAATTCTCATTAGAATAGTATCTTTGGATACTATTGTCTGCTTAGAAACCTTAATTGACCTAAAATTTCCTAATTACTAGGCACTAAAAAGTATCAAGTCAGCAATATGACCTTTAAGTATTTTATGATTATTTTTCTTTTGAAAGGTATGGGGCAGAGATGAAAGTAAATAAATAAAAATAAAATAAGTTTGTATTGACATTGATATTCCTAATTATGGATATGGATGTATGTTGAAGCTTAGTATATAGATTAGGTGTATTTACTTCAGTGAACGTAGGAATAGAAATCATACCATTTCATTTTATTTTAGGAAGCTGAGAATTGCTGTTTTCTTTTAAAAAAATATTGACGAAAGAAAGCTGTTTAACTTCACAACATTCTCATGGAAATATAACTGTGCTGTTTCATCATGAACTCATAGGAAAAAAAAATAAGGTAGTTTTTAAAGGAAGCCAAAGGAAGTGAAGCTGGTCAGTCATATTTGTGTTAACACAATTGACAACATGATAAAATTGTCTTCTGAAAGTTATTAATCTTGGCCTACATATATATTCAGATTAGAGCAGTGGTTCTCAACCTTCCTAATGCCTCGACTCTTTAACAGTTCCTCATGTTGTGGTGACCTCCAACCGTAAAATTATTTTCCTTGCTACTTCATAACTGTAATTTTGCTACAGTTATGAATCATAGTGTGAATATCTGTGTTTTCTGATGGTCTTGGGTCACTATTGCATAAAAATGGTTAGAGCTCCCAAGGGAGTCACAACCCACAGGTTGAGAACCCTTGACTAGCATGTGAGTGCATGAGGGAGGGATCTATGAAAACAAAGAGTCAACTATTAACAGATTTTTGCAAAATATCTTACTATGTTCCTCAGCTACTCTTGAACCTGGCTTACATGATCCTCCTGCCTCAGCTTTGCAAATAATGAGGCTACAAGCATGTACTACCTTGCCCAACAAACTGCTTGATAGTGAGCTGTTCCCAGTTGTAAAATGCCACATATGTATCCATTGTATATACTACAAGTATATACACATGCTTAAGGAAGCAGAGACTTCATTAAGTACATTTGTATTTATTTTTAAGATAAAGTTCAAAGTAAATTTCTAGCACATGAGAAGCAAGTCTGTCATTTGAAGCAGGAGAATTTTTTTAGTGATAAAGTCTGAGAATGCTTATCTGTGTAATGGGAAATTTCTGATGTTTGGGAAGCAGAGACAAACTAATATGCTTGTTTATAGCCTGTACAGGAAAATGATGCTTGCCTTGACAAATTTAGAAATATTGCATGCTTTGGGCTGGAGAGATGGCTTAGCAGTTAAGAACACTTACTCTTGCAGAGGACCTGGGTTCAGTTCCTAATACTCATATTGGGTTGCTCACAATGACCCATAACTCCAGTTCCAGGGGGTTCTGATGTCCTCTTCAGGCTTCTGTAGGCACCTGCATGCCTGTGGCATACAACCATCCAGACAAAGACATATGTACACAAGTAATAAATATAACAGAAATATGACATGTATAAGCACACAATATGACTGCATTCCCATTTTCAGTTATCTGAGGATATAAAAACAAAACAAAATGAAACAATTATTTAATACCTACTTTATAAATCAAAATACAGCAGCATGACCAGAAAAGGTAGCACTCATTGTCAGAAGTTGGACATACAGCAGCCAAACTTCAGTGGATCAAGAAAAATCTACTCAGTTAGATGGCACTTGACAGCCTCTAACATTTTGTCACTGGCAAACAAGTAAAAGTCAGATGCTTCTGTCCAGTCTAGAAGAGGTCACAAAGAATATGTTGACAGGCATATGAAATAAAGAGATGAAGTACATAGGAAGGAAGTACTTGGAGAGCACACAGTAGGTCTGGTTAATGGTGGAACAACAGAGTGTCTGGAACTGGAGAAGCAACTGGCAACAGGTTTCGAAGAATCAAGGGGCAGGGTGCGTTGCGAACTGAGAAGGACCCCACAGGGATGTGGGATGACATGTGTGGGTGTGATTCTCAGATGCCTGATGACCTGATTGGGTTGAGGTGGTACCAACAATAAACGTGACTTAATGCTCATCTCTCAGGGATGACCCGAGAGGCCAGTGCCAGTTACCATGTCCAAAAGAAAAGGATTAAAAATCATCACAGAACAGGGTAGAAAATTCAGAGGGTGGTCTTCTAGTTTAGGTAAGCAGTCAGGGAAGTTACTTCTCAAAGTGCTTGTGCAGGTGTGGATGTTACTTAATTTTCTGTTTCTGTCTTAATTGAAAATGACATTTATTTGGTGGTGGTATGATATATAAACACATTAAAATTAAATGCCAATACATGCCTTAATGTTTTAGTTAATGTATTATTAAATAATTTGAATTTACAAGGGATTTTGAAAACAGATTCAGCCTTAAGCATGTCAGGAAATTACTATTTAGACAAGGGATATCAGTATGTTCTACAATGGCATGCACTCATATTTAGAATAAGGCTATTCTGTTTTTTAAATCATGTTAGGGATAAAAACACAAATCTACTTGGCAGGAGATTACTGTTTTAAAAATAAGTTTATTAGAGCCATAGAATTTCAGACTTTCTGTGTAGAAAGTGTGGGGTGATGCATAGTCAGCAGTAACTGATTGGAAGAAGGGCCAGCCAGCCTTGTTATATCCAGGAGAGAGCTGGGAAATGGACTCGCACTCAAGCAAAGACAGTTCTAGTTGGGACAAACCTTGGGGAGTGACACTCCCTGAGAGCTCTCTTTGAAAGCACTGTGGGGGGATATAACGCATTTGCTTGCTTATGCTAGATTTGCCCTTTTTGTGGGAATCAGGATCGGAACACAAGTCATCCCTTTCTTGACCCCTTCATCTGCAGCTCTTGGGACTTCTCATGCTGCCTCCTCACAGGAGTCTCTGCTTTGCCCATGCCTGGCAGTAGCTGTTTGGAACCTTGCCTCTGGCAGCTCTTGGTTTCAAGTATCCAGACCTGTCACAAGGCTCTCCAGGAGAGGCGTCAGGCTGTCACCATCCATTAAGCAGCCCCCAGCTGACACACAGGCCAGTCCCTTCTCTCACAGGCCTTGGAACTGTGAGTACTGGCAGAAATTGAGGAATTTGGTTGTTCTACTCAGTTGGCCTAATTCTTCTACCTGCTGTTGTGCAGTTTTGCCCCAACTTGCATAGATTTACAATTTTATGATCCTGGATAGAACTTTCCTTTGGAATGATTCTAAAGTAAGGAAAGCTGAGAAACTGCTGGGTACTCCTCCTCATACCAATATATATTTTTTTTTCAACAGAAATGAACACATAGAGGTTTATAAAAACTGGATGAAACCACGCTTTCTCTTTCTGGGACCCAACTTCAATCCACCCTTCAGTAGGATCGTATCAGTCTCTGCCTTCAGAAGACCCTCTTGCCATAGAAGGCTGATGACAAGCATTGGGGGGTGGTGGTGGTTACAGTTTCACCCAAGTCTGGTGATGGCTATTGCAACAACTAGGATTGAACCTTCTTAACTATTTTAATTCTTTGTTTTTTTTTAATCTCACTCTTATGGATATTCTTATCTTTCTTTCACCCAGAATCAAGATTCAGTGTCTTTGCAGAATGAGCATTTATTTACAGATACTCTGCACCCGTTTTTCTTTCTTAGCACCACATCCCAACCCTTCTCCACATGCAGAGTGGGGTGCATGACTAGATTCCATCATTCATGTTCCAGAAACCCTCGTCCTTGGCTCAAGGTGACCTGTGACAGAAGAATGTTCTGGTAGATAAGGAAAGGGAACACTTTCATTCACTCTACTAAAGGAACAAATATGCTTTAGTTTTGTGTGCCTAAGTCAAAAGAGCTACAGAGTCTATGGCTCCAGCAGTCATATAGGAGATGTTGACAGGATGTATTAAAAATGAAGGTGTAATGCGAAGGGAAACAAAACCATGCAGAGAGGACAAATGACAATCTGGTGACATCATTTGAATCCATACCTTAAGGCAACCCTCAGCCAGTCTATTCTTGATCTGCTTAAACAAGTTTGCATTAGCTTTTCTTTACCTTGGTTTTGTAAAAGCTTAACTAATGTACTGTGGGTAATTAGAGTCTTGACTGAGAGTTTCAGTCTAATAGCTGGACTTGGCCGCTTGCTGATAACCTCCATGATACTACCTGAGGCCTGGGTCTGTGATAGTCTCCATCCATTTTCTTATTTCCCCCACTGGCTTTATTTCCATCCACGTTTGACCCTGATATAGGTTTCTAGTCTAGATGAAATCTTAAAATATAGAATTATCTTTTTCACCATGAGCATTTCAGGAAGGTTTAACGTTTTACAAACCTTTTTATATCTTTAATAACTCAAAGCAGGAGACTTCCAGGAATATCATTAAGCTGACCCTGAGATACATAAAAATATTAAGGTCAGTGGCTATTTAGTTTTGCTTTTTCCATTTTAGACATTGCTAGGTCACTTTGGTTTCTTTGTTGGTGACCTTTACTGTTTTATTGGAAAGGAACCGAAGCTGCTCTTTAAAAGCAAGCGATGATGACAGAGGTTCCTGTAATAGACTTTACTGCAATGGGATCAGAGTTCAGAGAACAGAGGACGTTAGCAGCAAGGCAGCCCCACTGTTTGCCAGTGAGTTCTCAAGGTTTTCTGAGAAATTAGAGGTAACCTTAGATGTGAGGTATAGACAAAACAGGGCAAGACCAATGAACTCTTAAGGCTCTGTGCTGGCTAAGTTTTCTTTTTTCAACTTGATGCAAGCCAGTGTTGTTTGGAAAGAGGAAACCTCAACTGAGAAAATGCCTCCATTAGATTGGCCTGTAGGCAAGGCTGTGGATCATTTTCTTGATTTATGCTTGATGTGGGAGGACCCAGCCTCCTGGGGGCAGTGCTGGGCAGGGCCAGGTGGTCCTGAATTGTATAAGAAAGCAGGCTGAGAAAGCAAGGAGAAGTAAGGCAATAAGCTGTGTTCCTCCATGACCTCTGCTTCAGTCTCTGCCTCCAGGTTTCTGCCTTGAGTTCCTGACTTGACTTTCATTCATGGTAGACTATGAACTGTGAGCTGAAATAAAGCTTTTCTCTTCCAAGTCGCCTTTGTTGTAGTATTTATTACAACAATAGAAACCCAATGGGGACATAATGCAATCCTGAAATGAACAAAGACGAGGCTTAAGAGTCTTTTCCTACAGATTCTGGACCATGCAAGAATGAGAGTTGGTTCTAGGCATTGTGTTGAAGTTCAATACATGCTCCAAATTCAGGAACAGCCCAACATCTCCTAGGAATACTAAGATAGCCTGTAGGGAAGTTTCCAATGTATGCTTATATTACATAGTATATCTTTTAAGCTTAGATACTTTCATTTTAATTAAAATTGAAATCATTGTTCGCTAAGCTCTATTCTTTTGTATGGTTAATTCTAGGCTGAAAGGCTAAAACAAAACCAAACCTCTTCATAGCAAATTGAGAAGCAACTGAAGTCCTTTCCATTCTGTGACCATCTCTTTCTTAGCTGGCTTCCAGCTCCGCCTCCCTTCCTACACTGAGTCTGCTTTGCAATTTTTTACTTTTACTTAGTCTGTGAAAATCTATTCCCATCCCAGTGGTAAGAAAGAATATGTCAGCTTGAGAGGCAGGGATGAATATGAATGGGGTTACCAAGATGATGGGCCAACTGGAGACGATAGTCCACTTTTGTTAGGTAGAATTAAATTCATCTGCTAATAGGAATGTCTTTCTTCCTAAGAAGTAAATTATATAAAGCAGCTGGGGAAAGGGGACCACTAACCGTATAATAGGGGTTGTTGGGAACTGTAGGCAGTAATACAGGCCTTTCCTAATGGTGTAACTGTTGCTTGGCCATAGTCAATTATCCCCAGGCTGAAAGTCAGATCTTTACATAGCTTTGCACATTTCTAAATCATTGTACAAGCCAAGCAAATTTGCCTCTGGGTTGGATTTGTCTGATGGATCACAGGCTTGCTGCCTTATGTCTGGTTCAGCACTATTGTTTTACTTTGGGAAGGGTCTAGAGCCTGCATGGCACTGTGCAGCTCACCTGTGGTAGAGCTCCATGAGACATCCATGTCTCCATCTCTAGTTATCTTCTTCCAAGTTGCATTTTGATGGGATTGGTGAGAAGGGATAAGATGGTGTCTTAGTTACTGTGAAGAGACACCATGACCAAGACAACTCTTAAAGCACTTAATTGGGGATCGCTTACAATTTTAGAGGGTTAAGCTATGATTATCATGGCAGGAAGCAAACAGGCATGGCACAGGAGCAGTGGCTGAGAGCTTTCTATCCCTATCCACAGGCAGCAGTAGAGTGACACTGGGCCTGGTGTGGGTTTTTGAAACTTCAAAGACCACCTCCAGTGGTGCGTCTCCTCTAAAAAGTCTATACTTCCTAATCCCAATCCTTCTCAAACAGTTCCACTCACTGGAGATCACACATTCAAGCATAAGCGTCTATGGGGGCATTTTCATTCTAAGAACCTCAGATGGGAAATAGCAGATGATATTTGTAGCTACATCCACAAGTGCTTAGCACAGGGCTTCGAATTCATAGAACCTTACTGTCTATTTGAACTGTTGAGATCATATGGGTAAAATAGTAGACAAGGGAAAAATGCAAAGGAGACCTCACCAAACCTTGGGGAACCCCCACAATTAACAATGGAAGCAAGCTAATTAATTAGCAAAGGCAGACTCCAAGTTCTCAAGAGCAGCCAGGATGGTTTTGTGGGCCTCCTGCCTTTACCCTTGCCCTAATTACAGCTTTAGGTTGTAAATGTTTTAATTTGAGGATAATTTTCAGCCCTTTAATACATTTCTTTCCAATTTTCTGCTGCTTTAAACTTATAGCCTCATGATAAAGGGTGGTCTTCAGAGAATTCTCCTCATTCCTCTTGTAGAAATTAGATAGATTGATTAATTTTGGCTCACATTTCTAAGAATGTGCAGTTGTGTCTTGAGATTATGCTCCATTAGTGGTGAAATGTCTCCAGCATAAGTAATTACTGCCATTTAAAAACAGTTTAATCCTTTGAAAACCCCCTTGTTGGTAGACAAGTATCTTTGTGTATCACAAAGTTTGCCAGAGTATCTCAGTATTAGGGATCTCAGAGTGATAAATATTTGTCCAATTCTGGTTTTTGTGAGATTTTTTCTATTTTTTTTGTTACTAATCTTAGGTTAGCATACAAACCAATGGGTTCATTATTGCATTACACAAATGTGTCACATTTTGTTTTCCTCATTCTCCCCTCCCACACTGCCATCCTCCCTCCCTCTGGATGGTTCTCTACTTCCCCTGAACCCTGTTTTCAAGTCTATTTTGTCTGCCTCATTTCCTTCCCTCCTTTGCTGTGTGTCATGCAAATATAAATAGATACATCTGTAGCTATACTCATATATACAGTTTAAAATCTAGACTCCACATATGGGAGAAAAAATGGGGCAATTGTGTTTTCGAGTCTGGCTTATTTAACAGAACATGATTTCCAGTTCTATTGTCCCGCTAATATCATGGCTATTTACAGCATTGTGTGTATGACCCACATTTCCTTTACCCATTTGTCATTGGATAGGCATCTAGGTGGATTCCATTTCCTGGGTGCTGTGCATAGTGCATCTATAAATATGGAGATACAAGTATCTGTGGCACATTGACTTAGAGTCTATTGGATATACACTCCAAAATGACATAGATGAGTCATACCATAGTTCTAGTTTTATTTTGGAAGAACTTCCATACTTATTTTCACAGTGGCTATATAGGTTTTCATTATTGCCAGTGCTGAATAAAAGTTACTCTTTCCCCACATCCTTATCAGCATTTGTTGTCATTTTTTTTTTAATGTGATAGCTATTTGACTGGGCTGTGGAATATTGTGGTGGTTTGATTAAGAATGTCCTTCATATATTTGAAGGCTTAGTCGTTAGGAAGTGGTACTATTTAAAAAGATTAGAAAGATTAGGATATGTGGCCTTGTTGGAGGATGTGTATTACTGAGGGTGGGCTTTGAGGTTTCAAAAGCCAGTGCCAAGCCCAGAGTCTCCCTCAGCATATGGATCAGGATGTAGCTCTCAGCTACTGTCCCAGTGTCTGTCTATATGCCTCCATGTTATCTGCAATGATGATAATGGACTAAATCTCCGAAACTATAAACCAGCTCCGAATTAAATGCTTTCTCTGATAAGAGTGAGCTCGGCAGGCAGCGTAGCAGAGCTGACCCGGTGCACAGAGGCGCAGGTGATCGGGTGCTGCGTATGCTCATGGGAGATCTGGCCACACCCTTCGTCTACCATACTGTGGAGTGGGCACAGGAGAGATGACCTCCCCGCTCCCCCACCCCTTCACCACCTACAGCAGGTGGAAGAGCTGGCCCTGAGGTCATGAGAGTGGGAGAATTGGCGCTGCCCCCACTGGCAGCAGCCCTTGGAAAAGCAGGCCCTGCACCTCGCCCAGGGAAGCAAATAGAGCTGACCCTGTTGGTGCGGGAGCAGGGGAGCAGGAGGACTGACCCTGTCACCCCTTATCTGCTGTGTGGTGGCATGGGTGAGGAAAAACATGCCCTCCCTCTCCGTGCCCCTTGCCACCTGTGGCAGGGGAGAGAGCTGGCCCCTGGGCCACGAGGCTGCAGCACCCGAGAGAGCAGGCAAGGCACCTCACTAGAGATGGCAGGCAGGTGAACCCGGCAGGAGAGTGGGCGTGAGAGCAGGAGAGCTGCCGCTGCCCTCCCTAGCATGCCATGAGATGGCAAGGGTAGGGGAAATATGCCCTCCCCTCCAACCCCTTGCCGCCCTCCACAGGCAGGAGGGCCGACCTTGGAGGAATGAGAACTGAAGAGCTGGTCTTGCCTCTCGCCAAGTGCAGCAATTGAAAGAGGGCCCTGTACCTTGCCTGGGCAAAACAGTATAGACCTGGCCCTGGTGGTGTGAATGCCGGTGAGCTGGACCCGAAGGTGTGGGAGCAGGGGCATTGGCCCCCTCCTTGCTGTCTGTTGCATTGTATGAGCTAGCTGGGGCAGTGGTGGAGAGCTTGCCTGACTGGTGAAGATAGGAGAAGCTGGCAGGCTGACCAACCCAGCTGCCACCAGGCCTAGAACGAAGACTAGGAGGTAGCCCACCCCAACACCAACCTCATGCTGGAGCATGTGAGGAGGACGAACCTACAAATCCAAAGCTGCAGGATCTCCACTGACACAAGGCAACAGTAGGACACCCAGGAGGAGTCCCGGTGAAGACCCAGTACGGAGGGTGTAGCAGAAGCCAGAGGCCTTGAACCAGACCAATGGCTCATTGCAAGGGACACAAGTATGGATGTATGGACTGGAGGTGTACTGTGTGACTCACTGGGCCACGTTATACCTTCACATGTTGAGATTTATTTATTTGTTTGTTTGTTTTGTTTTTCTTTGGGTTTTTTTGGGGGGGCATTTTTGGATTTTACTTTAAAATTTTGTTTTTGGTGGGAGGTTGCAAGGGCAGAAGTGAAGGGATGGAAAGATGAGTGGGATCAGTATACATGATGTGAAATTCACACACACACACACACACACACACACACACACACACACACACCAAAACAAAGGGCTTGGTAATGGTCCCTCTTCATGGCAATAGAAAGATGACTAAGACAAATATCCAAAGCAGTTTTAATTGGCATCTCCTGGATGGATAAGATGGCTGAATGCTTTTTTGGGAATGTATTCACCATTTGTTTGTATTTCTTCATTTGAGGAACTGTTTGTTGAGTCCACTAGCACATTTATGGAGTTGATGATTTAGATTTTTTCCAGGGGGGGGGAGATTGTTATTTATCTTTTGCCATTCTTCATATATCTGATGTGTAGTTGGCAAAGACTGCTCCCCCTTCTCTAAGTGTCTCTTCTCTCTGGTGATGGTTTCCTGTTCTCTGGAGTAACTTTTTAATTTTAGATAATTCCACTTGTCAGTTGTGGGAGTTACTGCTTATGCTGGAAAAATTCTCCTTGTCTGTGTTTATGCCTTGAAGTGATTTATCTGTGTTTTCCTTCATCAGTTGCAAAGTTTCGTGTCTTACATTATAGCCTTTGATCTGTTTTGAATTGATTTTTGTGCAGGGTGAGAGATGGGGACGTGGCGGCTTCATTTCTTTACTCTTGGACACGGGGTTTCTACCCAGCAGCATTTCCAAAGGGCCTTTCTTTTCCCTGTGTGCATTTTTTTGACAGCTCTGTCAAAAATTAAGTGCCTGTAGCTTTGTGGGTTTGTTTCAAGGCCCTCCATTCTGTTCTATTGATCTCCAGAGACGCTTTGTGTCTGTGCTCTGTTTTTGTTACAAGTCTATACTATAACTTGAAATTAGGCATTGTTATACTTTTAATGTTGCTCCTTCTGCTAAGATTTACATCGGCTATTTGGGATCCTTTGTGCTACCTAATGAGCTTTTGGGTTGTTTATTCTGGTCTGCGGCAATGTCGCAGCTTTCATAGGGAGAGAGTTGAATGTGTAGATCACTTTGATAACATAGCCGTTGTCCCTGCCTTAATTCGGCCAACCCACGAGCACGGGAGGTCTTTCCGTCGTATAGAACCTTTTTTAGTTCCTTTCTTCACTGTCTACCACTTTCGACTACAGAGATCTTTTGCCACCTTGGTTAGGTTTATTCCTTGGTATTTCACTTAGTTATTTTGAAGCTAATGGCAATGGGATCTTTTTTCCCCTCTAATTTCTTTTTTTTTTTTTGTGACAAATTTGTGATTGATATATAGAAAACTTACCCATTTGTATTTGCCTCTGTCTCCTGCTACTTTGCTGAAAGTGTTTATCAAGACTAAGATTTCTGGTGCTGCTGTCAGGTTCTTTCCAGTGTAGGCGTGGATGTGCTCTGCAAATTGGGATAATTTGAGTCTTATTCCTATTTGTATTCCCTTTATTTTAAGAATATGTATATATACATATATATATGTATATATAATATATGTATGTATGTATTGGTGTCTAGTTTTATTGAACTGTGAGCTGACAGGATACAAGAAATTATTTTGACTCTTTTATATTTGGTAAGGCTTGACTTGTGACCTGAAATAGGGTCTTTTTTAGAGAAAGTTTCATGAGCTTCTGAGAAGAATGAGTATTCTGCCCCCGTTGGGTAGAATACTCTGTAAATATCTGCTAAGTCCAGTTGATTTATGGTGCAGTTTAACTGGGGCTTTTACATTGACTTTTAGTTTGGATGACCTATCTTGAATGACAGGTGGGGTGCTTAAGTCACATATGACCATTATATCTGGACCTATCTAAGCCTTTATGTCTATTTGTTTTTGTTTTATGAAATTGGGAAAAGCAACAATGGGCGGATCTATATTTACAATTCTTGTAACTTCGCTGTTTTTTTTTCTTACTATTTTGTGACAGTGATCGTTACTAACGTGTTGTAAAATCCAATATATCCTTTCTGACGAGCTTTGATTTGAAGTCTACTTAATCGGAGATCAGACAACCACACAGCCGATGTTTGGCTATTTGCTTGTTAGATCGTCCTTTGTCACTGGACTCTCAGATTGTTGGTTCTTTTCCCGCAAGGCACGTGTCTTGGAGACAGCAGATATATCCAGCATCTTAAATCAGTTAGCTAGTCTGAATACCCATTGGGTTGAGTTGAGACCTTTTGTTTTTCAGATTACTATTGACAGATATTTACAGATTCCTGAAATTCTGTTGGTTGCTTTTCTAATCACTTGAAATTTATTTTGTTCTTTACTTTCTCTCCTACCATTACAAGATGTTTGCTAGCTTACCACCTTAGTCATTTTGAATTTCTTCCTAGCTCTCCTATGTTCATGTGTTCCTCCCAAGAAATACCTTCTCCTATGGTGTCTTCATTGGGGTGTTGTTGTTCCTGCTCTGTGTATAGTGTCTCTTCTTCTGCTCCTTCTCCTACTCAATGAATTCCTGGGCTTGGACTCTTGATCATACAGCATTCTTGGGTTTTGTGGTCACAACCATTTATTTGTTTTCCTTACTGATGTTTGAATATAGTATTTTATCAACCTTTTATATCATCCCTGACATTCTTCTTCTCTGAAGTCAGGCATATTGATGATGCTTTCTACTGTTTTTTTTTTTCTTAATACATGAAAATTTCATTTTTAATATGTGATGGTTTAAATGAGAGTGGACCCCCATGGGTTCATAGATTTGAACACTTGATTACCAGGGAGTGGCACTATTTGAAAGAATTAGGAGGTGTGGCCTTGTTGGAGGGAGTGTGTCACTGGGAGTGGGCTTTCAAAAAGCCCATTCTAAGCTCAGACTGTCCTCCTGCTGCCTGTGGATCCCGATACAGAACTCTCAGCTACTTCTCCAGCACCATGTCTGCCTGCATGCCACCATGCTTCCTACCATGATGATAATGGGATTAAACCTCTGAAACTGTAAGCAAGCCCCAATTAAATACTTCCTTTTATAAGAGTTGCCGTGGTCATGGTATCTCTTCACAGCAAAGAAACACTAACTAAGACACAAAATTTTATTTATTTATTTTTTGCCAAAAATCTCAGTTTCCCTTTGCCGACTGTTTTAATCCATAGTGCTGATTTTCTGTTATTCATTTTGTCAGCTTTTCCTTCTATGCTGCTGACTTTCCTCTCTGGGTCCTAGAAGTCATTGTTTGTTTTTATCTTTTCAGATTACTGATCATTTTGCCAGAAAACTTTTGAAATCTTCATCTGACATTTTACCCATTTCAATATCTGTGAGTTCAGTTGTTGCGGGTTCATGATCATTTGGGGGACTCATGTTGTCATGGTTTGTCACGTTTCTTGTGTTTCCATACTGTGATTTGTGCATTTATTGGTTTGTATGTGTGCTCTGGCTTTGGAGGGTAGGCCTTCTTATTGAGCAGCCTACTCTTGAAAGCTCAATTCTGAGTAGTACTCTGCCAGGAGAAAACAAATTGCTTTTAGAAGTGGTTTCTGCTCCTTTCTCAACAACAGTGAGCTTTGTGGCCATAGCTATATTTGGCTTTCTTAGCTTTGAATCTGTTCTTCTCCAGCATCCTTTTCCTTCCCTTGTGGTCCCCAAGCTATTATCCTTTGAAACAGAGTATATTCTTTTCTGATTCTGACTATTTCACATGCTGACTCAGAGTCAACTTCCACTCCGTCTTCTTACCCAGAAGCCTCCCCAGTTCTGGTTTTATTTCCTTTTGAAAGAAGATATTAGTGGCTGGAGAGATGACTCAGCTGTTAAGAGACACAGTTTAAAGTTCAGAGACAAGACATCCCTGAAAATGAGAGTTTTAGATTTAGTGTTATGGATAGAATTTTGACTAGTGAACACAGTGGGAAGATTGCAGGGGGGTGGGTGGGGTGGGGGGTGGTGGTGGGGTGTCTGGTAGATTCCTTTACAAGGAATTTTGCTTATAGTAGTGTGTGTGTGTGTGTGTGTGTGTGTGTGTGTGTGTGTGTGTGTGTGTGTTTTCCTCACAATTATCTCAACAGAACTAAAAAAAAAATCTACAAGGTCAGTAGTGCTGGGTTAAGGTCACATATTAGTAACTGTGTATCTGATTTGATTTATTTTATAATATGCCAATTTAGTAAAGTTGGGCCACTAAAAAAAGAAAAAAACCTACTCTTTATCTGACATTTAACTTTCCTTTATGCCGTTTTTCTTTACTCTTTAGTGTAAGACACATGAAAAATGCCTATGCGGCTGGCTCAACAAGAAAATAAGCACTTGATAGATATTGGTTGATGCTTCTGTAATCATACAATGAATGAATTTTAATTCATCTCCATCCCAAAAAATGAAGCACAGTAGAATGGGCCCAGTTACCATATGTCTTCATCCAGACAATGATTTGTGTAAATACACAACTTTATTATTTATTTATTTATTTATTTATTTTTGCCCTTCTATTCTTTTTTTCCTTTTATTTTATTTTACAATACCATTCAGTTCTACATATCAGCCACAGATTCCCTTGTTCTCCCCCCTCCTGTCCTTCTCCCCTTCCCTCCAGCCTACCTCCCATTCCCACCTCTTCCAGGGCAAAGCCTCCCTCGAGGACTGAGATTGACCTGGTAGACTCAGTCCAGGCAGGTCCAGTTCCCTCCTCCCAGACTGAGCCAAGCGTCCCTGCATAAGCTCCAGGTTTCAAACAGCCAACTCATGCAATGAGCACAGGACCTGGTACCACTGCCTAGATGCCTCCCAAACAGATCACAACTTTATTTTATAGTTACCACCACACCCTCTGTCCCCTACCTTGCATGTGAGAGACATTCTTATCAAAGTCTTGTATCTAATGTGTAAATGGTCCATTGAAGCATTGATCTAATTCGTCTTATCAATGAAAACCAGGAGTCAAATATTGGGGTAATAACCTGAAAGATCAGAGAAGCAGAGGAGCAGCCACCAGTGACTTCTTATCTCTCTGGATCCTTTGACCCAAAGGGCTGAGATCCTGTCTCTGCCCTGACTTATCACTTCCTTTCTCTGCCTCTGGAGTACTGGGATTAAAGGCAAGAGCCACCACCGCCTGGCCTCTATGGTTAACTAGTGGCTAGCTCTGCCCTCTGATATCCAGGCAAGATTTATTTGTCAGAACACAAACAAAATATCACACAACAGACAGTGTTATTGAACCTGACACTGGTTGTCTTCTGGGAATCATTGACATTCTTTTGATGTGATTGAACACATTTCCATGTTTCAAGTCTGGGACTGGGGTAGAGATGGCATAACTTCACCATGAGTATGGGAAGTACTAACAGGACAGTGGTTACAGTTCTGAGGTCAAAGATGTTATGCAGCAATTGCCTTCAAGATAAAACATTGTATCTTGGGAGGAAGCTCCTTTAGACTCAGGATGTTTTTCATTGAGGCTTTTTTCAGGTTCATGTAAAAATAGTCAGAAGCTTCAAGAAGTCCCAGAAATTGACCTAAATGCACTAGGCTGCTCCCTAACCAAGGCTATATAAGCAGCCAGGACCCTTGTGACACACTTGTAGACAACCCAAGCTGCCTGGAAGAGGCAGAGACAAGCTGAAGTGCTGAGAAAAGACACTGGCCAACCGGCTGAACTGCCTGTAGGTTGTACATTGAACTTCAGCTTTCCAGCTTTTGAGAGGCGTATGACCCATGCCGGGATGCGATTTTGTCAGTGTGATTGTCTGAGTTATTTCTGTTCCTGTCAGTAACCCCTCATCTAGACCCTGTAAATAACCCCATGAAAACTCATTAGTTCACCACGTTGGACTTTGGTGGTATCCACACTTCAGTCTGTTGTAAATTCCCTATCTGGGGTAGATAGACATCTGTTTACTTTTCCTAGGACCAGAGTCATACAACAAAGAAATCATTGGTAATAGGTGTTTTTTTGTTTGTTTGTTTTTGTTTTTTGCAATGCTGATGATTGAACCAAGGATGTTGTATGTGTTATGTAAGTGTTCTACCACTGGGCTACATCCTAAGCAGAAATAAACTCTTTCCTTTCCACGTTGCTTTTGGTCATGGTGTTTTTCAACCACAACAATAGAAACCCTAACTAAGACAGACACAATATGCTTAAGGGCTTTACACACACACACACACACACACACACACACACACACACACACAGTTTTAAAAGTCTTAAAATATAAATGTACGGAATGAACTTGGAAATGACAGGCAACTCTGTCTTCCTGCAGGCAACGCATCTTTTGAGTGAGACTTCTCTCCATGGATGGATGTGTATTTTCTCCTTGGGCTGAGGGAGACAGAAGAGCGGGATTCTAATCTTGCAAAATAATTCCCCTTTTGTGTGGCATCCTCTTGCAGGTAAGTGCTTAACATGCAATTTCTCTCTCCTCCCATCTATGCTGGAAGATGGCTAGTTGCCATGCATGAGGAGAGGGCCACATGCCACTTTGCAGAGGGCATGCAGGAGGCATTATCATCTGTTATGTAGACACTGGATCCTTCTGTTTTGATCAGGCTGATACACACGGAGGCTTATTTCATACCCACACGGATTGCTAGAAATGTGTGCTGTCAAAGACCCCCAAGTCTGCGATTCTGGACAATTTCTACTTACCAAGAAAGCCCCACATACTGCGACATCTTCCGACTCCCATTCTGTGCCAATCCAGTAGTTGTCTTATTTTCTCTGCATGCTCCCTGCCAGGCATGCGGAACTCCACAAGCTCCCGAAGCCATATGAAACTGGAGGGGAGCCAGAAGCTGAACCTCAGGCTCATCTGCCTTGCCATCTCCATCTGTCAGGGACACCTCATGCCTGTTCCGTGCTGGATGTGGTATGGAATAACATGCCAAGTTACTTCTACAAGCCTACAGACTTTCCTGGCCTGTGCCAAAGAAAGGCAGGCCTGGTCTTGGTGTCCATGTTGCTCTGGACTCACTATCACTCCTTCAATGGTTTGCAGCAAGATCTGGAAAACAGGAGATAATAAGACCTGGCTGCACCTCTCTTCAGCCTCCTCTTTGGCTATGGATGTCTTTTATTTCCTGTAACAGTCTGGCAGCATTGGAAGACAGAGTGCTAGATGATGCCGGGAGATAGAGAATAGGAGAAAAACGAAAACCCCTTCATTTAAAAAATTCTAAGTAGGGGCTGGAGAGATGGCTCAGGATTTAAGAGCACTGGCTAGTCTTCTAGAGGATGTATGTTTGACTCTCAGAACCCATGTGATACCTAACAAACACCTGTAACTCCAGAGCCAGAGGACCACAGTGCCTCCTTCTGGGCTCCATGGGTACTGCATGAACACTGGTAAGACATCCATGCAGCCCAAAAATCCACTCACGCAAAATAAAAGTAAATAAATACTCTTTTAAAATTTCAAAACAGTCCCACAGAAAATAAAATTATGTAGTTAAAACTAATATTTTCTTAAAACATATCACCCTTGAAGAAAACAATGAGGAACCCAGGGAAGGTAATAAACACTCTTGTTCTGAGTTTTTAATCTGTTTGGAGACCAATCTTACTTGAGGTTTTCTACACGTTTCTCTGTGAGTATTTCTCTGAGCCTGGTGAGTTGTTGCATAAGCCTTTCCTATACCCTCTACTACCTGAAAAAAAAGTACATAATCACCTCACAGCTGTCAATCATTGAGGATGTTCATGTAAGGACACACTGTTCTCGTCTACTATGGAGATGCTTAGTAAAGAGCCCATGGGGAATCTGAGTACCAGGTTCATGCTGCTGACCAGGGTGAGAAATACAGCTCTCTTCTTTCACAGCTGCTTCCTGCTCTTTCTTGGCTGCTCTTGTCATATGCAAAGGTCTCTTCACACTAGGCCACGAGGAAGCAGCTAGGTCCTTCATTTTCTTAGAGACTAGTCATAATTCTTATGAAACCTCTATGAACTTTTTTTTTTTGAACTGTAAAAGCCATGTGCATTAGAATGCTTATTTTGAAAACCCTGTGAAGCACATAATTTAAATACTTTAGAAATGTATGTTTTTCTGTTCACTGCTGCAAATGTTTTCAAAAATACCTTGTGAACTTTCTGCTCCCCCCATGACTTCAAAAATAGAATCTCTCTCTCTCTTTCTCTCTCCTTTCTGAGTTGGCAAATGACTTCAAATGATAGGAACACTTGAGATATATAACTCCTGCTCCCACTGCACAAAGTCCATGATATTACAAGTAATTGATTATGAGCAATCTCATTTGTATGAGAGTCTTCTGAGTAAATCTCTACCTTCTGTGCTTTTCAGAGTTAGTTTCTATACTGGTTTGCATTACTTTTGTATGTCCTTTGTTATCAAACTGGGAAAAAGTAAAAAAAAAATGTGGTGAAATGAATTGACGCTAGCTGCCCCACCCCATTCAATTAAGACACCCCCCCCCACACACACACGGGAGATTTTGCCATCTATGCTGGTTGGCTCAGACAGAACCATTCTTAGCTGACATGTGGGCACCTGGTAATAACAGCAGGAATGAGTAGCCAAAACAATGCCAATTACCTCTCAAGGTTCTCAAGAGGTCAGCTTAACAATCACGAGGAGGGCCATGCTTTCTTCGTGTCTGAGTCGTCTGAGTATCCCTGGGATAATATGTTAATTTAAAACAATCAATTAATCCTTGTTAGGATGAGAGGCGCATGTCCGTAGTTAGGGAGAAACAGTATCGACCTCTGTGGAAATAATAAAGAGCAAGCAAGAGCGAGCAGAGGCTGTTTACCCAGTGATTGACACGGTGAGAGTCACTTGTGCCTGGCAGAGACTGTAAAGGCGAGAAGAGTAGGAAGCCTAACAGTGGGAAAAAGAGGTGGCTTCAGATGTGCCCCGCTGGAGGCAGCTGGCATGGGGAAGCTGTACACTAACTAGAAGCGAGGCATTCTGTGTGACTGCCTAGGGGTGAATATTTGGCTTGTTCTGCTTAGGCCCAAGTTGGAAGTGGGGACCAAAAATAGGGATGTTGCCAATTTTTAATCAATTTTTGGCTCTTTGGGGCCCATTTTTACTAGAGCCGTTGTCTCACTTCTTGGATAGTTTCTTGGAGATCGTGAGTTGACGTCTTACAGATCTGACACAGCAGCCCGGCCTCCTGGCTGCTTTCCTGACTCATTACTGAGGACCGCAAGGGTTCTCTGGTTACATATGGGCTGGCCATTGTCCATGTGTGTATTCAGCCACTCACTTCACTAATGGAGAGTCAATTCAAACCAGACCATATGTTGTTCTCTTTCACACATTTATGATGCTGAAGTTCATCTCTGTGGACTCAGAGCTTCAGGCAAATAAAACCAACGGAGACCTCTGGCTGATAATGAACTCACTGCAATTTGCAGGAGACAATAGGGTGCTGTGGCATTTCTAAAATGGGAGAGTGTGTCCTGAGGGAAGAAGGTAGACACCGCTGCTTATAGAGAAGCCGAGGAGACGTGACCTGGAAAGGCGAGGGGGTGACTGAGTCAGTAAAGGGCATTTTCCTAAGGCTTAAGTCTTAACCCGTAGGAACAGATCTCCACTTCCTAATCTTTCTTGTTTTGTGCTGCTTATCTGGCCCACACTGAAAACACTGAGCATCCTTGTATTAGACAATGGATCTGTGTGAGAGATGGGTAAAGTGATACCACACCCAAGAAGGGAAATAATCTGTTTGGTCCCTGGATGAGAAAGTGCTAAGGACCCAACCTTCACTTTTTCCATAGCAGGAATACTATTTAATGGGAAGATCTACAGGCAGGTAGGTATGTCCCCTGAGCAGGTTAGATTGCTTTCTTGCATCTTCTTCTGGAGTTTGGTGGCAAATTAGAGGAGTATGTACTACCTAGACAGCCTTTTATTTTTATTTATTTTATTTATTTATTGTTTTCTTTGTGTTTACATTCCAACTGAAGTTTCCCTTTCCTCCTCTCCTCTCAGTTGCTCCCCCTGACCTCTCCTCCCCCATCCACTCCTCCTCTTCTGTTTCTCTTTAGGTACATCCAGACCTTCCATTGATATCAGCCTACCAAGTTGCAGTGAGACTAGGCACCTCCTTTTCTAGTAAGGTTAGATGAAGCAATCCGGTAGGAGGAAAGGATCCCCAAAGCAGGAGTCAGAGACATCCCCCACCCCGTTACTGTTAGGAGTCTCACAAGAAGACCAAGTTACACAACTGTAATGTATATGCAGAGGGCCTAGGTCAGTCCCCTGCAGGCTCCCTGGATGTCGGTTCAGTCTTTGTGAGCTCCTGTGAGCTCAGGTGAGTTGGTTCTATGGGTTTACTTGTCATGTCTTTGACCCCTCTGGCTCCTACAATCTTTCTTCTCCCTCTTATGCAGGATTTTCAGAGCTTAGCCTAATGTTTGGCTGTGAGTCTCTGTCCCTGTTTCCATCAGTTTTTGTGTTAAGCCTTTCTGATGACAGTTGGGCTAGGCACCGGTCTATGAGTACAGCGGAATATCATTAGGAATCATTTCACAGACTTTTCTTTCTTTTTCATTAATGTTTGGTTCTATCCTAGATCAGGGGGGTAACCTGCCTCTGGGTCCTGGTGATCTCCCTTTCAGGGTACGGGTCTCCAGCTGGCCCAGTCATTAGTTGATCACTCCCACAATTTCTGCACCATCCTTACCCCAGCACATCCTGTAGGCAGGACGAATTGTCGGTCAAAGGGTTTATAGCAGGGTTGGGGTCCTGGTCCCTGCACTGGAAGTCTTGCCTGGTTACAGGAAATGGCTGGTCCAGTCTCCAAAAACAAAAATCCAGCAATGGATACACAAATTAATATACCATATTTAAGTAATCTAATAGCCAAACATTCCTGAATTATGTTTGTACTTCCTTGAGTGGAGGCTATGCATACATAAAAATGATTTCTGCACTGGGACTTTATAGACATTGAATTAAAACATTGAAATATATTTATTAACTTCTGATGAGTAGGTTTCTTTTGGCAAATAATTTATTGATCAAGAGGTCATAATATTAAAAACCCTGAACTTCCTATAAATAGGTTTATTAGATGTTCTTTTTCATGTTAAGGAATTCATGTGATACAACGAATGGAATGAGGATTTCTGATTTATGCTTTTGTTTTCAATACCAGGCAGTGACTCCAGGACCTGATCATGGCAGACAAGTAATCGTCCATGAAAAAACATGCCAAGTCCTTAGACTTGAAGTTTTTAGGGTATATTACTGTGGATTTTGAAAACAGAAAAAGGGCTCTTTGGTAGTTGGGAGCTCATATTTATGCTTCTATTTCTTGACTTACATAATCTTTTTATGCAAAAAGTTTATGCTGTTCTATAGCTCAAAAAGCTTTAATAATAGATTGAATAGTTTAATTTAGATAATAAAATTGAAACTGAGAAGAGAAAAAATCAATACCATTCTAACAGTACCTTTAAAATGTTCCACTTATCTGTATGGAATGCTTATTTGGGAGTGATGAGCACAAATTTACCATAAATACACCCATAGAAACAGAGGCTGAGATACAAGTGTTTGTGATGCTAGTAAGAATGTTATCTCTAAATTATTTTAATGGTGGAGAAGAGCAAGAAGAACTAAGGCTCAGGGGCCCAGCATGGAGGCTGACTTCCAATGCAGAAGGTGAGTCCTCCTCGAATTTCTATATAAAGTCTAAACAATATGGGTAATTTAGCTGACATGCAGTGTTGAACCACAGTTATTTAGCTTGGGCTCTTTATATTGCATCTGCTTTTAATATAGTACTAGATCCGAGGTGTAAGATCAAACACAGGGCATTCAGATATAGCACAGTTGGGTCAAGTCCTTGTCATGCGCATATGAAGCCTTATATTTGATTCCCAGCACCCCATAAACAGGGCAGAGTGATACATGCCTGCAATTTTAACACACAGGAGCTATAGGCAGGAGGATCAAAGCTCAACATCATCCTTGGCTCCATAGTGAGTTTGAGGTCAGATTGAGGCCCTGTCTAAAAAGAGTGTCAAATATAGAAACACAGAAGTGAACATAGTGGTCCTGTTTTAAACAGCATAAAGAAGCACATCCCAGGGAAGACAAGAGGATTTGGGGCATCAGTAGTGCATTAAAATGTAGTTTACAGGAAACGATGATCAGAATTAATGCTAAATGCTTATCACAGATAGGCCCTGACCTATAGTCTAGGACCTCTAGATATGCTATGTGAGTCTCACGTATGGACCACACATGTACACTCTTAGTAAACCACTGCCTTATGCTGTGGTATGATATTTTCTTTTACCTTCTAGATCTTCTCTGTGTCTCTCTGGGCGACTGATCACATGAATGTGAGCTTTTACTGGACTCAATTAGCAAACAGCACAGGCACTTGAATGCAGCCAATGTGTGAGCATGTCAGCATTGCTGAATCCATGTCACCACCCTTTCTAGGAAGGCAGGGTGGAGTCCACACTGTTCTCTCTTGTGTCCAGTTCCAACAGGCTGATGCTCTGATGATTTGAAAAATGATAGTTTCCTCTCTCAATGGGTACCATCTCTTCACATCTGGCATTCATTTTCCAAACACTGGGGCCATATGTTCAAAATGGTGCTTAATTCTTGTCTCTGATCATTTAAAAATCTATCCCAATCCACAATCATTTATTTGTCCTTTGCCATATTCCAACAGAGTCGGGTCTACTCTGATAATTCCTTGTATTAGGTATTATTAGTAGTCTCCTTAGAGATCCTATTGCTGGTAGTAGTTCAGTATCTGAAACCACATTTAAAAATTATTTTTAATTAAAATATTATGTTACTTCCTATTCCTTCCTCTCTACCATTCAGTTCTTACCACATTTCTACTTCCCCCCACAAACTCATGGTCTCTTATTCTTTAGTTATTGTTACACACACACACACACACCATGCTGAGCCCATTTAGTATTATTAGTAGAAGTCCATTTACTATTATGAGTCCATTTAGTATTATCTGTATATATATATATATATATATATATGTGTGTGTGTGTGTGTGTGTGTGTGTGTGTGTTTTCAAAATATTTTTCTTTTGCTTTTGATATTATATTTTAGTTAGAACACTTTTCCTTTCTCATTCCTCCCTTCAAACCCTTTCATATATCCCTTCCTGTTTTCTTACAAATTTATTGCCTCTCTTTTCACCAATTGTTACTATATGCATATATGTATTTGCGCACACATATACTCATAAATATAACATGTTGAGTCCATATAACATTACTTGTATATGTTTTCAGGCCTGACTGTCACTGAATATCCAATTGATGTGCTCTTCCCTGGGGAGGTCCACCTTTTCCTCTTCCAGCTTTTACTCAGTTGGTTATAGTTCTTTGTGTGGGGTTAAGACCTTTCCCGTCTAGCTTGGAACATTTATGGACATCTTCTTGATCTTCAGTACCCAAGGTCTCAAGTCCTAGGAACTGCACTTCCAAGTTGGTTTGTTTCTTTGTTCTCTCCATCCTAACCTCTGTATACCCAGAGGAAAGCTTGGTCTTGCCTTGTTCATTGCACTCTAAAATAGTCCCATCTGTTCTGCTATCCCAATCCCATGTCAACTACAGGCCCGCCCAACACTCAGATTCACCATGCAAGTTTCCCTAGTCAAATAGTCCACAGGGAAAACAGCTCTATCCTAATTTTCTACTTCACCATAAGTAACTAGAAATGCCATGGTATGCTTTTAGTTTGAAAAGCATCTTCACGTACAGCCTATGACATGATCCAGGATAAATCTTCAGTCTCTTAAACTAAGCATATGTTAGCCTATCTCCTTAGCTAGTGGTAAGCAGTTCTCTTCTCATTTTTCAAATATTATTTTGATTGCAGAAACATCTCTTTTTATGCTTTTGAGGTGAGAGGAGTGGTTACTTCAGGACTCAGAACAGATTAGGCTTTTATTGAATATTTCAGTAACAATGAATTCTTCAGCTGGTGATAAGGGCTTCAGTTGGTGACAGAAATGAGAACAGAGGAGTTTTATGTTAGGACAAGATTAAATTGAGCTGAATGATTATACATGGATCAAATTACTGAACCTTGGGGAGAAATATAAGCCATATTAAATCAACAGTGATAAAGCCCATCATATGTCATATGTCTCAAGCATTAGAAAAATGAAACAATTGGATTATTTTGCTTTGTTTTCAGAATATATAGCAAGCAATGATTTTCTATTTATGAGAGGTATTTACTTCTTAACTTTACATTTATTTCCTTGTACATTTGTAAAATTAGTTTAGTTCAAAAGCTATTAAAGAAGTTTTTGCTCAAAAATAAAACTTTAGTGTAAGATTGTGTGAAATGACTTTATCCATCTTTACTTTCTTTGCATGTGTGTTCATCTGTGTGGAGTCCAGAGGTTGACGTCAACTTTCTCCTTCAGTCTTTCCGTCCCTCTCCACCATAGATTTTGAGAAAGAGTCTTCCACAAAACATGGCGCTTGCCAATTTCACTCAACTGGACTGTCTAGTAAGCCCCAGAATCCCCCTGCTGCTGTTTTGTTTTGTTTTGTTTTGTTACCTTTTATATGGTTGCTGAATGTTGAACTCAGGTCCTTGTGGTTATAAAGCAAGCACTTTGTTAACTGAGCCATCTTCATGGCCATGTTTCAGTGTTTCATCGGTCTTTTTAAACCCTCCATATATACCTTTTAAAAAAAGGAGTGGGACTGGAGAGATGGCTCAGTGGTTAAGAGCAGTGGCTGCTTTTCCAGATGTCCTGAGTCCAATTCCCAGCAACTAACCACATGGCTCACAACCATCTGTAATCAGATCTGGTGCCCTCTTCTGGCCTGCAGGCATACATGCAGGCAGAACATGCATACATAATAAATAAATAGATCTTAAAAAAAATCAAAGGAGGAAGTCTGCCAAGCAACAAAACATATCCATCTATCTCAGCTTGTGAGGGATTCTGGGAAGGAAAAAGCAGGTGAGAAATTATCTCTACAATTGAAGACAAGTCCCCATCCTGTAGCCCCAGCTTCCAATGCTATGATCCCCTTGGTGCTTTCTGTCTTCCATTCACTACTAAACAATACTTCCTGTCTCCCCTCTATTTGATGGTTTCCATGTACTGATGACTTCTGCTGCTGTGCTTTCTCTGTTACCTCCTGGCCTCTAACTCTATGTCTGTTAACTCCTGTTGAAATTGTTACACTGAATTGCCTTGCAAAATGTCTGACTCCCTATTCTAGTCCTTTATTTGTTCTTAAGCCCTCTGTAGTGCACTGTGATTTGAGAATCAATCTTTGGTTTAGTTAGCTATGGCCAGAACAGTGGGGGGGGGGCATGATGCGTAGAGGAGGTTCTCACTAGGGTATATTTTGCAGATAAGTTTCTTCCAAGCTGAAGTTTACCCCATTGGCTTAGTATGACTGGGAAGATGTGGGAATACTGTAACTTCATGCTGAAAAAACTTATGAGACTGATTTAAATCCAGGGTATCATTGCTAATTTAGAAGCAGAAATTTAGCTAGCATGCAAATCAAGTATTTGTGTCTGCCTGACCAATTTATTTTTTTCCCCAATAAGAAATATAAGGTCATGTGCTGATTAGTCAGACAATTGGCCAGGGAAACATACTCTATGGTTTCTAGACAGCTTTGGAATGAAGTGGCAGTACATCCCGCTCATTCTGCTTTCTGCACATGACTCCTTGCATATCTGGCTGAATGGAAATTGGCTCTACTTCTGACTCAATAGACTGGTACTGGGTACAGATTTATTGAATGTGAAAGTTCTCCTCTACTGAAATTTTCAGTGGAAATAAAAATCAATTCTTGCCAGCACCAATCTTTCTCTCTCGAGTTTTTCTTTGTTACAAAATAAACATCTTCTCAGCATTCTTGACTTGGAGATGGAGCCCCAGCTTCTGAACATATTCAGAAGTGACTGTTTGCTTCTGACCTTGTCCTGTGTCTTACACTCTGCTAGGGCATAGCTGCCCCTTGTTTTGCTCTAGACACGGGGATTTCATAGTTAATACCTTCCTCCAAATTAACTGATGATACCTAAAAGCCTGTTGTAGGATGACAGGTCGTGATACGTTCAGAGTCAACCTATCCCTGAAATACTTGAGACATTAATTCAAGAGGGCCATTAATTTAATAGGGAATCTAATCCTAGACATTAAGATTTTTGGCTCCCACCTAAAATCATTTGCACATTTCTGACCAAGAAGCCCTTTTGCCATTAAAAAGTGATTTGCCATCTTCTATATTAGTTACATTTCTATTGCTCTGATAAAATAAGACCAAGGCAACTTATAGAAGAAAGAGGTTATCAGGGTTTACAGTTTGTGAGGGTTAGAGTCTGCAACCCCGAAGAGGCATCAGGTGGCTGGAGAAGAAGCCCATATCTTGAATCAAAAGCTCAAGCCGAGAGAACTGGGAATGGCCAAACCCAGTAACACACTTCCTCCAGCTAAGCTACACATCCTAAACCTACCCTAACTATGCCACCAGCTGGGGACCAAGTATTCTTTATTCTCCCTTTATCTGTTTCTCTTGCTAAATCTTTAGCAATGCAGGACCTAGGTAAAAATCTAAGTGCCAGAACCTAGCATAGTATCTGATTCATGGCTGGTTGAAATTGATTTGTTGAAATTGATTTGATTTGGAAATTTTCCTAGAAATGTCTGTTGATGTCTGTAGATGCAGACTGAACATAGATTGGAAGATTTGACTGACGAGTCAGCTTAAATCCTTAATGCCTTGAAATAACACCAGCATGGTAAGAAACACTCCTCCTTTAAGGATATGACTTCAATATTGATTCACTTTTATATTTGAGAGTAAACTGACAGCCTGCATTATAAGAACATGTTCCAGTCTATTACTTAGTGTTTGCATTCGAATGCTCTGTTGAAAGGCTTGAGATGATCACCACGCTTACTGTCTGTTTACTGTGTATAAGCCAAAAAGTAAAAGTCCTTAATTTTTAGAGAAATGAAGTTAGTTTTTGTTCTTCATGGAGGGCCTATTTCTTGATATCCTTGGGTGATATCAAGTGTGTGTGTCTCTCTCTCTCTCTGTGTACACATATGTGTGTGTATCATGTCTATTCTCCTACCATCATTGCACTGCAAGGCAGTCTCTTTTGAAGAGTCATTATCTATTAGTTGTAGTGCACAGTAGAGTCTTATGTGTTATCTGGTACACTAATTAAACTGAATGAGGTGGTGAGGACCTATTCACAGTGGTAGAGCTAATGACCCCATGCATTTGCAGGGATAGCAGAGATACATCTGAAGACAAATGCCTTGCTTTAATTACACTGTTGTAACTGTTGAGGCAAGAGTGACATTTCTTTCAATTTGTAAGTAGAGTCTGTGATTGTATAAATTGTAAAGCATCGTCTTAAGTCTCCAAACTAACTAATGTTCAGTAAACGTTTTTTCCTTCATTGATTATATCCATTTAGGGACTGCAAAATCAGTGCTTCTAATGGGATTCTAAATTGGTATTGATACCAATTGTAGTTATTATACTGCTGAAAAATGATGCAAAGTAGGAGCCTTAAGAAAGATACTTTAGAAAATATGGCATACGTTTACTTTTAAAAACCTAATGGGGCCAATTATCAACAACTACAGCCTGCACTGAAGATCTCATGATAAAATAGATATAGAAATACATGACATGTAAGCCAGGAATGTCCTTATAGGCATGAGGACATTCTTGTTTCTTGTTTTCTTGTTCCAAGTTATATTTTCAGTATCTAGAAAAGTATCTGGCACATAGTAGGTTCTTAAAAAAAAATGTTTGATGAGTGAATAAAAGTTACACAAAGTAGCCTTCTATCTGTGTTCTCCAGAGTACTTAAAGTTTATGTTGAAACAACTTATTAGTTCATTAGGGTTGGACTTTCACCATAGTACTGAAGCTATACAACTGGGGTTAGCAATTTGGCTCACTGGTAGAGAGAGCACTTACCTAGCATGCATGAAATCCTAGGCCCAAGAAATAAAACAAAATAAAAAAGCTCCCATTAAGTTGTTTGAATACCACTTTCCAGATATTAATTTCCAGTTAAAAATGTGAGAATTGGGTTATGAGAAGGCAGGAAATTGCCGTGAGTAATGTCACTATGAAGAAAAGCAGCTGTCCTGTGGTTCTCTCATAAGCACAGTGTCCTTCCTGCTCACCTAGGGTAGCTAACACTGCTCCGTTTCTATTTGTGTAAGAAATATAATCAGAGGATTACACCACGATGTAGGTGAGAGGTAAGTTTAATAAAACTAGGCTATTGATTGGATTCGTGCCAGCTTTCACACAGATTTACTTTCCTCACGTTAAAAATAGACACTTTCAGATTCTCACCTTTCTCTCAGTAGTGTTTGTCAGTTTTAGCCCCTTTTTATTCTGTTTTTTTTTTCTTTCTATTTTCTGCTTTTCTTCTACCCCTGGCAGGCTGCATCTACATGTTTTGTCAGTGCCTCTTCTTTAACTATGATGCTCTTCAGGGATGGGCTTTGGACCACTGCTTTTCTGCCCCCTTTCTTTTGACAATCAGTCCTTTCCTACCTTTTGGTTTCAGTTACTGCGAATGTGCAAATGACTGATACCTGGACTTTGCACTTGTGACTCGAGTCCTTTGTAGGTCATTGACTGAGCATCATCTTTCCTAAGATGTCTCCAGCGTACTCCAAACTTGCAGCTTGTTCAGGACTCACCTAAACATCTGTCCTTGAGACATTCTTCCCAATAGACATTCACTGATGCAGTGTGGCTCATCTCAGTTCTCCCTCCAACACTTGGGTCTCCAACACTGTGCTCTGGGACAAACTACTTAACTTCTTAATGTGAATAAAAGCACTCATGTTTATGTCAAAATTGTTGCATTAGTGACACTATATGAAGAAAGCAGAGAACAACAATGGTCAAATAGAAAGTATCAATGGATGCCACCATTATTTTCTACTCAGTCATTCTAACAAAAAACATGGGTATCATCTTAAAAATCTCCCACTACTCAGTGCTTTCTTATTTAACATGGGTATCATCTTAAAAATCTCCCACTACTCAGTGCTTTCTTATTTATATCAAACCAACTATGAAGTTGTTAGGTAGACAGTTAGCTATTAGTAGGTTTGAGGCCATTGACATAAACCCTTCCCCCATAATCAGCAGCTTGCAAAAACAGAAACTGAAGCTTGTGTGACTTTGATTACTGTCCAGAAGAATGGCATCTGAATTGTGTCTATAGCCTTGGGTGATACATGACTTTCTGAACTGTATAGAAGGCCACTGATAAGTAACTATCTAAGCCTCCAGTCCTCTGAGCCATTTCTCCAGTCCCTGGTTCTGAATTCTTCTGCCTGAGATTACAAGGACCAGAGAGCTGAGGTCAGTCTAGAGTAACATTTGGATAACAAAGTTATAGTCATTTTTCTTCTTTTTTTCTGACTATTGGTATCTGAAGACTGCTTGGGTACACCTTGCTCATTACTCCAATCTTCATCCCACACCTGAACTGGAACTTATCATATGTGGTGGCTTGAAAGAAAATGACCCTCAAAGGGAGTGGCACTATGAGGAGGTGTGGCTTTGTCAGAGTAGGTGTGGCCTTGTTGGAGGAAGTGTGTCACTGTGGAGGTGGACTTTGAGGTCTCATATGTGCTCAAGCCACACCCAGTGTCTCAGACTACTTCTTGTTGCCTGAAGGTCAAGATGTAAGGAGTCTCAGCTCCAGCACCATGTCTACCTGCATGCTGCCATGTCCCACCGTGATGATAATGGGCTAAACCTCTGAAACTGTAAGCCACCCCATTAAATGTTTTGCTTTGTAAGACTCTCTTCCAACACCAAGACAATGAGATGAGAGATGCTATATCTGACAAGACTGAGATGATGGTGTATCCCCCACAGAGGGAAAACTAAAGCCCCCAGGCTCATCCATGTGGAATTCTTCTTTACACTGTGTGGATATGTGTCACTGTAACTGGGTTAATAAAAAAGCTGAATGGCCAATATCTGGACAGGTAGAGGTTAGGTGGGACTTTCAGAAAAAAGAGAGCATGAAGAGAAAGAGGAGGAGTATCAGAATCTGGAGGAGGTTCGAAGAGAAGGAGATGAACTTGTCATACTGAGAAAATGCTTGAGGCACGCGGCAGAGCGTAAATAAGAAGAATGGGTTACTTTAAAATGTAAGAGTTGGGTGGAGACAAAGCCTAAGTTATTGACCGGACATTTATAATTAATATTAAGTCTCTGAGTGGTTATTTTGGAAGCAACTGGCAAAACAGAGCTGATCATGGTCTTGATGAGAAACTCCACCTATACATCCACAGGGTCAGTATGGGGCTTCTTTGACACATGAATGAGGATTTGTTTTATGTTATTTTTCCAGATGATTTCTTGAAGGAAGTTCAGAAATCTAGATAGGAGTTTGGATCACTGTAGGGAGTTGAACTAAACAGAAACTGAACATTTATATAGCCAGGTGGGTAGAAGGTGTGGCTGGGGAAACAAGAAAGTTAAATGTTAATTATCTGGTTTCATGGTTCTTGTTCAGGGTAACCATGAACCTCTGCTGAAGACATGGCAGGAGAGGGCATATTTTATACCATTAGTAATCCTATCATGGAGCCTTGGCTGGAAAGGAGACAGGATAGCGAGAGTCTCTTGTGGTCCTGCCTTCAGCTATCAGGCAATTCACCTTTCCTTTTTGCAAAGTTTGTATTTAATAGGAATTCAGGAGTTTGAAACTTGAAGATAATCTCTAAAAAGAAAGAAAAGATTTTACTTGTCACGTACCCCCTCAAAAAAATGGCATCAGGGAAGAATTCTACCAGCCTGGAATGTGTTTGTGGGATGTAGAATTCCTACTCATTTTTGTAATACTGTACTGTTAGAACCGGGCCACAATAATATGCAGTGGCTCTTTGCTATGCACAGATGCCCACAAGCCTCCCACTGAGACACTGTGTGTCCCTAGATAACAGACTTCCCAGTGTCAAGATCTTTCACCTGGGAAGTGAGTTTACATCAGTGGGTACACATCCTGTTCCCTACCCCTGCCTTCTGCCTGGGAATCAGAGAGCCTGTCTGCAGGACAGTGCTGTGAAACCTTCCCCATCCTCAGAAAGGTATAATAAGAGACCTCAGTTCTGACACAGGTTTCTGAAGAGAGAATTCATGCCATGCTGTTTCTGGTGCTGGGACTGGAATAGCCTTAGATTTCCCACCATGCCTTTACCTTTCTTTCTATCCATGATGTTAATAATTTTTCCAATCAACTCCTTTATCTTCAGCAATCCATCTTAGTATCTCCCTTGAGCCCTGCTCCTTCTGAAGCCCTTAAATTCTTTGCCCAGTTCTTTATCCAGGACTTCGGTGCTTTGGTAGGTGGAGAGCCTAGGCTTTTAAACTTTTTCCTTGGAGTCTGTCTTAGTTAGTGTTCTATTGATGTGAAGAGACACCATTAACCATGACAACTCTTATAAAAGAAAGCACTTAAGTGGGGACTGGCTTGCAGTTTCAGAGGTTCAGTCCATTATCCTCATGTCAGGGATCATGGCAGCATGCAGGCTGACATGATGCTGGAGAGGTAGCTGAGAGTTCTACATCTTGATCCACAGGCAGCAGGAAAAGACATACTGACTGGGACCAGCTTGGGCTTTTGAAACCCTAAAGCTTACTCCCAGTGATACAATTCCTCTAACAAGGCCACACCTCCTAATCCCCCTCAAATAGTGCTATTTACTAATGACCAAACTTCCAAATATATAAGCCTAAGGGGGCCATTATTATTAAAAAACCAAAGAATCTGTCTTCAAGATCTATATAATCTTCTCTTCCTGATGAATAGACTAATTTTTCAAGTGGAAAAAAATGCAATAATCTGATAGCAGGAGAGAGGGTCACTAGTGTGGAATCACTGCTACTCAGCAAATGCTGTTTCTAGGAGCCTATATCAATGGGTTTATGGACCTAGGTGTCCCGTATTGCTAGAGTTTGCCAGTGTCCCATTAGCAAAACCTAAATGGAAAGTCTTGTTTCTGATGATTACTTGGTTATATGTTAGTATTTTAAGGCAAAAAAAACGAGCCCCTCTTCTCCCAAAATGATTTTCACCTAAGCCTTATTCCCACTCAAGAGAATACTTTGGAATAGAATAGACCACAGTGGCCTCAGGGCATGCTTTCCTATCAATTAAATTGGGCTGCCTTAGAAACCCATTTCAAAGTCATTTTCTGTTTGAAGCAGTCAGCCCACGCAGCGTGAAAAGATGTAGTTGATTATCTTCCTATAAACAAGGTAAAGACCTTCAGGTGGTCTGACTTGGAAGAAAAGCTTGATTCTGGGAGAGAGAACACTTTGGGGCTAAGGAAAAAAGCACAGGACAAAGGCAAAGGATGAAAACTTAGAGTGCACAGTGAAATGACAAAAATCCAGACTAGGTACACTAGGAAAATCCACTGGCATCAAACACTCTGGGAACGCTTGCTCCTTTTCCAGATGAGGACAGAAGCTACACATGGAAACTAGCTGGCACTACAGGATCCCCAGAAAATGTCAGGCTGATGATGCATTAGCAAAATACTACTTTCGACAGAGACTTTTAACAGTTTGTGGAGTGCTTGCTTCTCTAGGCATAGCGTCTTAGTTACTATTCTATTGTTGTGAAGAGACATCATGACCATGACAACTCTTATAAAAGAAAGCATTTAATTGGGATTCACTTACAGTTTCAGCGGTTTAGTCCATTATCATCACAGCAGGGAGTATGGCTACATGCAGACAGACATGGTGCTGGAGAAATAGCTAAGATTTCTACATCTAGATCCAAAGTCAACAGGAAGAGAGAGACACTGGGCATGGCTTGGGCTTTTTTTTTTTTTTTTTTTTTTTTTTTTTGAAACCTCAAAGCCTACCCCTGTGATACACTTTCACCAGAAAGATCATTCTTTCTAATCTTTTTCAAGTAGTGCCACTCCCTGGTGATTAAGCATTCAAATTAATGAGTCTATAGGGTGTAGTGGGTATCCATTCCAGCTTTGATCTGGAAATTCCAACCCCCATTGAGGCTTCCTTAACTGTCACGCCTACAAGGCGGGGCCAAGGGAGGTGCCTGGAGACCCAAGATCTGGATGGGCCAGTGCACTCTCTCTGTTCCTGGACCCTAGACGGTGGAGGTTGACTGAGCAGAGCTCCAGAGAACACCGCTGGACTTCGATACACCTTCCCCAGACCCCACAACCTACCTTTCCCTTTTTTGTAAGTTACCCACTAAATAAATCTTCCTTTTAACTACGTGGAGTGGCCATAATAATTTCATCTACCCACTACAATAGGGGCCATTCATACATAATCCACCACAATCTACTCCCTGTACCCTATAGGCTTATAGCCATATCATAATGCAAAAATGCATTCAGTCCAACTTCAAAAGTCTCCATAGTCTGTAACAGTCTCAATACTGTTTAAAAGCCCAAAGTTCAAAGTCTCTTCTGAAACTCATGGGAATCTCTTAACTGTAACCCCAGGTGAAATAAAAACGAAAGATCAGATCAGATACTTCCAAAATATAATGGCACAGAATATACATTACCATTCCAAAAAGAAGGAAGTGGGACATAGTGAGGAAATACTGGACCAAAACAACAACAAAAACCAGTAGGGAAAACTCCAAACTTTGAATCTTCATGTCTGATGTCAAAGTGCTTTTCAGAACTCTAACCCCTTTTAGATTTGCTGACAATAATAATGCTTCTCTCTCGGGCTTGTTCCATACCATGTTAGCAGCTGTCCTTGGCAGGTATCCCATGACTCCAGCATCTTTATCATCTTGGGGTCTCTAATACAATCCAGGCTTCACCTTCACAGTTTTACATAATGATCTCTCTGAGTTTCGTCCATGGAGGGACACCCCTGGCACATGCCTGGCTTTAGTGTTTTTCCTTAACCACAGAGGGAGATTCCACAACCCTTTTCTTGTATTCTTGACTCTAAAGCCAGAACCACGTGGCCACAGCTGCCAAGTTCTTCTGCTTGCTGGGGCTGGAACTTGGCCCCCATTCAAATAATTTTTAATCAGCTTTCTGTTTTTGATGGTTTCTCTTACTGCTTAAGCTTTTATTTAATTCCTTCTTGCAAGTTGTAATCTTAGCTGGGTGGGGTCTTGATGTGAGATCACTGTCCCCTTTATTCTACTTAGCATCAGACTTTTCTTTAAACATTTTTATCTCCTTGAACTTAGCTCAATTACACTTCCTGATGTTCCTTTTCTCCTCAAATTGTACATTTTGAAATACATTTTTCTTTGCTCAGCTTGCTCCTTTTTATTATAGATCTTATAAGAGTCCATTAATAAACGTGCAACATAGTCAATACTGGGCTGTCTTGAAACCTCCTCTGCCAATGCCATTAATCCAAATCTTTCCAATATAGCATTAATCCAAACTTGTTCAAAGTAGCCTCAGGCAGATTTTTTGGACAAGAGCAGAAAGCAGTTATATTCTTCACCAAAATACGGCAAGAGGAGTTTCTAGGTCACTTACTAATGTTTTTTTCCTCTGAAAACAAAAGGGGCCTTTAATTAGCCAGACTGTAATAATCTACAATGCTCTTAGTACCTCTGTCTTCCATATTCCTACTAGCCTGGCCCATTAAACCCTGCTTAAAGCATTCAACTGCTTTCCTAATCCAAACTCCCATAGTCCACATTCCACCAACAGCCTGGTCAGGCTTGTTACTGTCTTACTTACTGTTTTATTGATGTGAAGAGTTACCAAAATCATGGCAAAATCATGGCTTATAAAAAAAAGCATTTGATTGGTGTTTGCTTACAGCTTCAGAGGTTTAGTCCATTATCACCGTGGTAGGGAGAATGGTGGCACATAGGCAGACCTGGTACTGGAGAAGTAGTTGAGATTTCTACATCCAGATTCATAGGCAGCAGGAAGAGAGAGCCACTGGGCCTGGAGTGGGCTTTTTTGAGAACCTCAAAGCCCATCCCCAGTGACATACTTCCTCTAAAAGGGTTACCTCATAATCCTTCTCAAGTAGTGCCATTCCCTGATGACTAAGGATTCAAATATATGAGGCTATGGGTGTCATTCTTATTCAACCACCGTGCATAGTTTGGAGGACATCCTGTGCCATTGTCTAAGAGAAATTGCACTGGATGAGTTGAATAGAATAGGCATATGTCAGAAATCCACAAAGATGCCCCCACAATAGACTGCTGGCAATGGTCGAGAGACAGCCCAAACTGACCTACTCTGGTGATAAGATGGCCAAACACCCTAATTGTGCTAGAAACCCCATCCAATGACTGAGGGAACCGGATACAGAGATCCACGGCCAGGCCCCAGGTGGAGCTCCAGGAGTACAGTTGGCGAGAAAGAGGAGGGTTTGTATGAGCGAGAATTGTTGAGACCAAGGTTGGATAAAGCACAGGGACAAATATCCAAACGAATGGAAACACATGAACTATGAAGCAATGGCTAAGGGGCCCCCATCTGGATCAGGCCCTCTGAATAGGTGAGACAGTTGATTGGCTTGATCTGTTTGGGAGGCATCCAGGCAGTGGGACCGGGTCATGTGCTCATTGCATGAGTTAGCTGTTTGAAACCTGGAGCTTATGCAGGGATGCTTGGCTCAGCCTGGGAGGAGGGGACTGGACCTGCCTGGACTGAGTCTACCAGGTTGATCTCAATCCTTGGGAGAGTCTTTGTCCTGGAGGAGATGGGAATGGGGGGTAGGCTGGGGGGAAGAGGAGGGGGTGGGAGTGGGGAGAACAAGGGAATCCATGACTGACATGTAGAATTAAATTATATTGTAAAATAAGATAAAATTAAAATAAAAAGAATAGGCATATGTTATTCAGGGATGTTGCAGTAGGGTGGAGGGGTGGAGCTCAGCTTTATAGCCACAAAAGACAGAAAGGTTTAAAGCCATGGGGGCAAGCTAGTGAAAAAATCTTAAAGGGAAGGGCATTAGGTAGGAGATTGGTCAGTGTCATTAATCCACCTGAGCTTGCTAACTGTCCATTATTGAAGTTAGGCCCAGTCTTAGTGATTTTGTCATTGCTAGGATAAAGTACCCTGACAAAATCAACTTTAGGTTCAAATTTGCTAGTTTTGCTGTATGGTTCCAAAGGAATACAGTCCATCACAGCAGGAAAGACCTGGCAGCAGTCTGGAAAAGTCTGGTGGCAGAAGCATGGGGTTGCTTTGCCCATTGTATCTGAACTCAGGAAGCAGAGAGAGAATGAGAATAAGAAGCAGGGTTGGGGTATAAACCTTTAAGGACCACCCTCAGTGACTCCACATCCTAAAGTTTCTATAACCTTTCCAAGTGGTCTTTCAGTGGGGAACAAAGTTCAAACAGATGAGCCTATGGGGGATATTTCACATTCAAATTGTAATGGGCTTCTATGCTCCCACAGAAGCTAGGAAACTGGTATTGACATTGCTAAGAGACAGTTTCCAGGTCCTCGTGAAAGTCTTGAGTTGCAAAACTTCTTTTAAAGTTGACACAGCATTAGTAATGGCCCATTAAAGGAAAACTCTTTCTCTAATCCAGAGGGTGAAGGCCTGGGTGAAGATCTAACATTCCAGTTGGGAAGGGTCAATGACCAGAATAAGGGGCTACCCCTAGGAAGGTGGGTTTCACCTTAAGTTATGCTAAACAAGTAGGAGGGATAATTAGTCCTTTATTGAACTACTGTCTGTTGAGAGCTGGACTAATCAGCTGAGGCTTTCCCTGAGGACCTGATGTTTTTTAGAGAAGGACAGCTCCTTCTCTAAAACCAGAAATATGCTTGGTAGAGTCAATAATGGCTTGGGGCCATTGGGTAGCTGTGGCATTGGATCCTGAGAAACCTATGCTTCCCATCATTGGGGCCCTTGTACAACACTGTTTGCTTACTTCTTGCTGACTTAGTCTCACTGTATGACAGTTTGATTACTCTGTCCTATTCCCCCCTGAAAAAGTATTTAAGATGCTCTACTTCTTAACTGACTTGCTTGACATAAGACATAGCTTATGCAAGACCCCCTGATCTCAAATTTTCTTATCTTTTATATCCTCTAACCATTTTATCTGCTGATCTGGTCCTTTATCTCAAGACCCTGTACCTGAAGAATGACTTGCTGGTCCAGGTCAAGTGCATTTTTTCTTCCTAGAATTTCTGCTTGCTTGCAGTTCCTCTGAAGTTCTTAGTCATGATTACTATTGCTGTGAAGAGACATGGTGACCATGACAACTCTAATAAAGGGAAACATTTAATTGGGACTGACTTACAGTTTCAAAAGTTTAGTCCATTATGATCATGGTAGGAAACATGGTGATGTGCAGGCAGACATGCTTCTGGAGAAAAGCTGAGAGCTCTACATCTGGATTGGCAGGCTGTAGGAAGAGACTGCCCCATTGGGCCTAGCTTGAGCATCTGAGACCTTGAAGCCTGCTCCTAGTGACATACTTCCTCCAGCAACACCACATCTACTCAAGCAAGGCCACACCTCCTATGAGTGCCACTCCCTATGAGCCCATGGGAGCCATATTCTTTCAAACCACCACGGATTCTTTTGGTCTGTCCACTTTTCTGAAGTATGTCTGTTTTCTTTTTCTCGGATGCTGGCCTGAACCTAAGCATGCCTTTTCTGATACTTTGGGCTTTCTTACTCTTTATTTAAAGCCTCTTTGCCCCTTCCTCCCTTTTTCCCATGTGACTGATCTCCATGCTGGCTTAAACAGTATGGCTGCTGAGATTTATAGCTTGCCTGCTCTGGGTGTTTTTCTTTTAAACTCTAATGAAATTGCCCTGTGGCTTCTTTTTGAGTCTGTTCTTCAATTCTTTTATTGTTGAGACTAAGAACCCCAAGAGAGGACCTTGATTTCTCCAGTGTCAAAATGATTTACATCTCTAAGGGACAGAGAAGAGTTTGCAACTGAGAAGTTTCCAAGAGTTTTCCTTAGGAACAGGAAAACCTTTGCCTTTAGTTAAAGGAAGCAGGTCTAAATTTTAGTCAAGTTGAGGGAGAGATTAAGGCTGCCTTGATCAATCTAGGTTAGGTCTGGGGTATTATATTTAAAAGGATAGAGAAACCAGATACACATCTAAATGGTCCTGATATGGTGGTGCATATCTATAAATCTAGCACTCTGGAGACAGGAGGACCAGGAATTTGAGGTCCTGTTTAAATGACAACAACAACAAATAGAAAGGGGATCATAAATATATCAATAAATAACTGACTTAAAGAATAAAGATTAGAATGATCGACATATATGTATATATATATATGTGTGTGATCAAAATACATTGTCTAAATATATTAACATTTCGAAGAATAAATAAAACACTAAGAAAGGAATAAAGGGTATGTTTTGCTACTTATCACATGGATTTTCAGATAAAACTCCAGGAATATTTGACTCAGGACAGAAAAATGTGTTTGTTTTCCTTAATCTTCACTTTGTTTTGTGGATCTTGACACCACACACTACTGAGAGTTGTAAGATGCCACCAGCATTTTCCAGGACTAAAACATTCTTCACCTCCAACAAAAAGAGACTTAAGAGGCACACAGAGAAATGAATAAAGGCCTTCCTTTCCTAGAAGGTGAAATATCTCTTCAAAGTTATTGACTCTGTTGAATCACATGTTTTCCCCAGAAGCAGTTACATAAACATGGAGATGGCTAGATGACCAACTCCTTACAGAAAGAATAAAAGGACATCTATTAGTCAGCTATGGATGTTGTAGCAAAGGACCACAAACCAGGTGTATTAAAACACCTGGACTACCCTCTTTAAAAAGGAACTTTCATCACCTCTAGGATCTTTTTGTCTTTACTTGATGATAATATGATAATATTTTATTTTTAAATACTCCCATTAAAGAAATCATATCATTATTAAAGACAAACCAAAAAACCAAAAAACCATAAACTAACAACAAAAAAAAAAAGCCCAAAATGTATTCTCACTGGTTGGGGAGGCCAGAGGCTCCCAGGGAAGCTCCTTCTGGTGCCTTCTCTCCACTCTGGTGCTCCCATCAATCCTGAACACTTCAGCTGCACAGTTTCAAATTCTGCCTCCAGCATCATATGGCCCTCTCCCTGATCTTTCTTGGTATAGATTTCCCTCTTGCGATGACTCAACTCATGTTGAATCAGGTCTTAGCTCATCCTGTATATTTATATCTACAAAATTCTATTTCAGAGGTAATTTTTATAGATATTAAGGGTTAAGGAGTCAACATATCCTTTTGTGGATCCAATCCAGTTGAATTTCTTTTACTGTTAATGGGGGGAGGTGCACAGTGCATGCTACAGAGACAACTGGGAATAATTATGTTGTTAGGAATAGTAATGATTTTTGGCCTTTTACTCTGATCCCCATTTCTTTTTATACCAAGAGTTCTTTGTTGCTAAAATTTCTACTTTAGTAATTTTGCTTTCCTCATAGGAAATGCCCTGATTTCAACCCACTGGCCCTAACACCTCACTTTCCTCCCTGTTGGTTTAGATAATTTTAATCATTCTCTTGCAAACCTGAACATGCGTTCCCTTCTTCTCTTGGTAGAGTCCATTGGGCAAAACCATGACTTTATCTAAATCTAACACTTGGTTGTGAAGCTGAGCCTGAGTCCCTGATCACGGCTGCAGAAAGCACACTTACATGTGAGCCAGTCTCTCTTGAAATTTGTGACCACAACCTTAATGGCCTTAAACCACTGATTAACCAGCGTATTTTTAAATTTTATTATTTTAAAACTCATACATAAATACAATTTTATTATTTTTTAAAAATGGAAACAAAATTGTCCAAATTAATGAGTTAGCCTGTGATCTTTTCATACATGTGTACATGTTCGCAGTGTTCCTTCTTTTTTGTGTATGTGTGGTTTATATTGTAGGTGGTATGTGTACATGTGGTGCATGTATATGGATATACAGGTGAGAGTGTGCACAGCCGGAGGCCCTGGTGGGGTGTAGTGTCTTCCTCTACTTCTCTCTGTCTAAGTCTCTTGAGGTAGGGTCTCTCACTGAACTGCAAGTCCCCTCTTTGGCTGTAGTGTCGACGAGTATTGAGGATTTAGACTGGCCAGCAAGCTCTTGGGATCCATTTGCCTTAGCTTTCCAATGCTAGGGCTCCGAAGATGTGAAATCACGCCTGGCTAGTCACCTAGGTGCTGAAGATTAGAATCCAAATCCTCCTGTCAGTAGAGCGAGCACTGTTACTCACTGGACCATCTTGCCAGTCTCCATATGTGTCATGTGTAAATCAAGTTAAACATAACTATTTAGTCATGGCTGGAGCATCAGAATCCTTCCTAGTTATTTGATATCTAACAGATAGTGGATCTTGTAGCTTGAGTTTTCCGCCTTGCCCACAGTCAGGACAAATCTTTGTCACCCGCCAGTCCCACAGCCGCTCAGACCCAACCAAGTAAACACAGAGACTTATATAGCTTACAAACTGTATGGCCGTGGCAGGCTTCTTGCTAACTGTGCTTATAGCTTAAATTAATCCATTTCCATAAGTCTATACCTTGCCACATGGCTGGTGGCTTACTGGCGTCTTCACATGCTACTGGTCATGGCGGCGGCTGCAGTGTCTCTGGTCATTGCGGCGGCTGCAGCGTCTCCTTCTGCCTTTCTGTCTTTTATTTCTCCTCTCTGTTAGTCCGCTATCTTTCCTGCCTAGCCACGCCGATCAGGTTTTTATTTATTGACCAATCAGAACAACTTGACATACAGACCATCCCCCAGCACAGCCAAGTGCAGACCATCTCAAACACCTGCACTTAGGCCCATGGTCCTAATCATCCTCTATACGGACCTGCTGGGTAACGCCACAAAGAACCCAAGAAGGGCTTCCACAGGACATACAGAACACCCCACAGCAGGATCTGAAGTACCTTATTGTACAACCCCATATCAGGTCAGCCAACTGATTAGCAAATTCTTTTCCTTTCATACCTTCTTTGTACACTCCCTTCTCTTCAAATCCCCAACACTCGCCTATGCTCCAATTATCACCTGCCATCCTTGTTTCTTATTTCACTGGTGAAAATAAAATAAATCAGAACCCATATGTCAAAAATGAGACTTACCAAAGTGCTGAGAAGCATATAGTTTGCCCTCTTTCCTGTCTCAAAGGGTGAATTCTTTCTACTGTCATCGACCACAAACCTATCCAGCTATAACCTTTCTTCTAGGCCTCCCAACCCAGCATCCTTCCACCTCATGTAGGAGATCACTGTTATAAGTGTACAATATATCAAGAATATTTGAAAAGCCCTTGCTTGGACTCACATCCAAATGAATCAATTTGTTCATTTTTATGCTTCTATGTATAGTTACTTTCCCCCAAAGGATTGCCTTTTCTATTTTCATTTTTTTTCTGTATATTACACATGTGTGTGTTTTGCATTATGGAGGCAAACATGTGTTGGCATATGCACACGTGTGCACCTGTGCATGTGGAGACCCAGGGTTGGTGTCAGGAATCATTGTTGATCGCTCTTCCACTGTATTCATTGAGGCAGAGTCTCTCAATCAAATCCAGAGCTCATGGATATGGCTAGTCTTGGTAGTCAGCTTGCTGTGTGGATCTCTTCTCTTTAACTTCTGAGGCTGGAATTACAGGCAGGCTTCTGAGTCCAGCAGGCATTTAGGTGGGTTTCTGGGGATCTGAACTCCACTCCACCTACTTGCATAGTATGCACTTTACCTGTCAATCTCCCTCCAGCCCCCAGTGTGTTATCTTTATCCACTGACCTCCAGTGACTACTCTGGTTATATTTTTATTTCTAAGACTCCACTTAAATGTCTCTTGTATGGTCCCAACAACGTCTCTCTCTCTCTCTCTCTCTCTCTCTCTCTCTCTCTCTCTCTCTCTCTCTCTCTCTCTCCTTGCCAAGTTTAGTCTTCACTCAGTTCTTACCCTCTTGGCTTCATAACAGCATTCCATACCTTTGGATATTTGGCTACTTTTTTCTTTCTTTCTCTTTTCTTTTGAAAGGCTTTCTCCCCTTAGCTTGTGGCAACCAGACATTCACGCTTGAACCACATATCTGGGAAGTATTCCATGTCATGGGCCACTTCTCCTTCTGCTTTGGTCCTCCCAACATCTAAGTATGGAACTGTCCCTGAGATCCATCCTCAGTCCTTTCTTTTCAGCTCCACTCAGCTTCTTAGGGGATTTCCTTCATAGCAGGGTTTTAGAAGTCACCCAGTGCTGCTGACCACCAAGTTAGGTCTTTGGCCCTTACTTCTGCCATGAGCTTCAAATCCAAGCATTTAACTGCCTGCTCATACTTTCATTTAGATATCTGATAATAGTGACAAAATTATAAATTCCCAAACAGAGGTCTTGGTCCCTATGCCCCATCCTTCCTGGCTCTGCATCATCACTTCGTTCTCTTCTCCAGTAGCCACACTCATTTATGTGCAGCCACACTCAAGTCATCTCTTAGTGCTTCCCTTCACACTTGGTGTACCATCCAAATCTACCAGGCCTAAGTTCATAAATATCCAGAATCTCATTATATGGATTATTCTCAGTCCCAAGTCCAACTGTTTCCTTCTGTTTAATTTCTAACAACATTAAACTATGTTTGCTGTATCTATCATTTCCAACTTACAATCTATTATTCATTTAACAACAGCCAGACTGATATTTTGGGGTATCATTGCAGCCATTATTTCATGACGTTCAATCTTTCAATGAATGGATTATTATCCATCGAATCTTATGGTACCTTCTGTGCTTTCTCATCTCATCTACCATTTCTCCCACCACTGTGTTGTTTTCCTCTAACATTCAAAACTACTTTGTTTCTCCATCACAAAACCTAACATTTCCTGGGCATTACATTACACATTTGTTCCTGCCCTGCTGCATCATTATTGTTTGGGCAACTAGAGAATACCCAGTGAACATAAGTTGGATGACAAACTTGCTAACAGCTCAATTTGAGGACTCATATGTTCCAGGCACTATCTGTGCTTCACATAGAGTATTTAATTTCATAATAATATCTTCCTGCCATTGCCAATTTTGATATTCCCATTTAAGTGATTAAAAAACTAAAAGCACACATTGTCACAAAGCTACAATCGGTAGAGACTGAAAACTCTGGGTACTGGTCTAGAGCTCTGCTGTTGACTGTTTTTCCTCTACCTATGTTTCTCATCCATCCTCATTTCAAAGTACACTATAGAATCTGAGAAACTCTCAGCTCCTCTTGGAAGCAGAAGGATCCTTCTGTCCTTCACAGCCTCAGCACCAACCTCACATCCCCAGTGGGATTTCCAGGTCTCTCAGGTTGCCTTGCCTGGAGCAGATCTTTCTGTTCTGCAGTTTACAGCTGCTTCCACATGCTCCTGAAATGTCTTATTAACCGTCTGGGGGGAGACTTTGTGCTCTTATCTCCTTAGCATTGTCAACCCAAACACTGCTTTTTATTTTCCTTCCCGCAAAACTATTTTCATTGCTTCAAAACTATAAATGCATGGTTTATGTGTATGTGAAAGGATTTAGATGAAAGAAATAATTGCCATTAATAATAAGATACTGAATACAGTCAATAAGCTACTAGACCTGTATTCCTATATGATATCTTTTCCTGTATATTATGAAGTTTGGATGTCTTACAAATACTTGTCTGGCTATGGAAACTATATCTCCTGGGGCTAGCTAATTCTTAAAGACAGCAAAGAGCATGTCTTTGACACCTGAACAGAGTCATTCTTCTTTACATGGTTTGGATAGCTAAGGAGGCAATGCTCTTGAGCTTTCATCATCTTGGGACCATGTGCCAGGGATCTTGCAGCCACCACTACAGTTCAAAGCCTTCTGATAGTAGACCAGCCATCCTAACATGTTGCTCTACCCATCTTTGCCTTTCCCATGGAATCCCCTCAAAGGGATTGACTTTAGTTTTCCTTTGTCTTTGTCTTCTGCCTCCTTATTGTCTTGATGTCTTTCCCATGAGGCCTTACGCTGTGCATCTTATTTCTGTAGGAAATCTAGTAAACTTTTTTTCCCAAATGACATTACCTCTCTGTGTAATCACTCCCTTTATAGTTAGATCTAAGTATAAGACAATTGGAAAGACAGCTAGTTTGGATAATTACTAAAGGACCATAAAACTCCAGTATAACTAGATATTAATTTTTAATGAATTTATTATAATTATTTCTTTAAAGTAACATGCTTTGTGGAATGTAACTATATCTTTTAATTGCAGAAATATTTATTATTTGTGATTTTCACCCAGAAGCAGATACAGACGTCATGGGAGGACCACTTCCATCCGGTTGATGTCTGCTATATACTGTGCTTGTTTCAACACATTAGTAATTAATTAGAAAAAAAACCCAAAAACCAAGAATCACCAATAACTTGTCAGTATCACATTAAGGAGAAAAAAATTCCCCTTGGAAAAATTAGCCAAAATGAAGCCAAGATTTGAATTCCCTACTTCTCTGTCGTTGTGTCTTCTCTGCTTCCCTGTCTGTTGTGTGACTCTGAATCAGTGCCTGCCTGAATGTTACCTGTCAATCTGTCTGTTCCTGTGTCTGTCTGTTTATTCTGTCTTTTATTGAACAGTCCAGGAAGCTATTAGGAAAGGAATGAGGGTACTTTATAGAAATATTTAATAGAGTTTTACAAGGAATGACACTTTGCTGACTCCAACTCTCCCAGATAACAAACAGTCATATGCTATCAAACAATGTCCACACACAGCTTTCAACATTTATGGCAGGTATTTATTTTGTAAGGCTGTTTTCAACCTATTTGTTGTTTTCAGCATTTATTACCATAATGTATATACACACACGGATTACTTGTGGGTCAGGGACATGGAAGAATACATAATTTTATATTATAACTGTGCATTAGCTTAGGTTGTAAAAGCTGATTACATGAGAAACCCATGGCAAACGAGGGTGGTTGTTACACTGTTCTCTTCAAGGCAGATTAAACAAAAAGGCTGAGTACACTGTAGGAGAGCAGTCTTAAGTAACCTCAAGGTGCATTATTAGTTCTTCTTTGAAGTCCAGCAAATGTTCTAGTCTCTTAGAATGAATATTTTCATAATAATGCATTGCTACAATATATTTTGGGAAGAGCTAGAAGTGGAAGAATCAGCTTATTTTAAAAGCTGGTCAGCATCAGCTGCAACCATTTGTGATCTCGCTGGTGTTAAACATTGAACTATGTTTTACTTGACTGGGATGATCTTTAAGTGTGTGATTTCTTTCCTAAATGCAAAACAGTCCTTCAGTCTATTTCAAATATAACACATTCCTTTTTTAATTGAAGACAGCTCATTCACTCTTATTTGTGCTGAATATTTCTTTCATAGTACTTTCTTCTGATTCCTTTTGGATAGTTAGTATCAGTCTTACTTCTGGCTTTTGGACCTGGAGGCTAGCCCTGATTCTTACCAGATCTGGAGGTAAAACCACTTTCCGCTCATCAGTCCCGGTTCCTTAGATAATGTATTTGGAGAACCATGGTGTGAACAATGGTGGAGTCAGCTAATATTCTAAATGAGTGCTTCTATCTATTTTGTCTTCGAGGAAGACACATTGACAATGTTTCTGATAAATTGCAACCAGTAACTCCTTCAAATAAATGATTCTATTGATTGGTACATGTCATGTCTTATTTTTCAGGACTTCTCATGATCATACTGTTGGGTTTCTTTAGAGAATAAATTCTTATACACTCATGACAGAATCAAGTCTCACTCAGACCCTGCCCTGCATCCAAGTGCTCACAGCACATATGGCAGTCTTGACACCGTCTGTGTGCTGAAGCCGAGAATGAATTACTTGGAGTCAGATTGCCACTGAAAAGGTCTACAAATCTGCTGATTCACCCAGTTCTTGGAGAAAAATCAATTATGTCAGATCGTCTTGCTGTATGATAGGAAGCACTGTGGGAACAAGTCAATTCGATGTTAATTCAGTGCTTTCTATTTGACACTGCTTGACACTGATCTAAATTTTACTTTCTGGCTCCATAAAACAACCATGAAGAGCTGCACTTCCTTCATCTACTACAGCTTACTACTGCTCCTACTAACACTACTACCATCCCTGCCACCACAATGTCTACTACTGCTTCCTCTACAACTTCTAGCTTACTAAGGGCACCTAGGACTGGGGAGGTGCTGCTGTGATTATTTTCGCTTGATGATCACAATAGCCCTTATGATAGAGGAGTTATTAAAATGACTTCTTTCTAAATGCTCAAATCAAAGCACAGAGCAGTTAAGGAAAGTGCCTCAAGTCACATAGTAAGGACATGGCAAAGCAGGAATCTAGGAATGTAGGACATGGGGCTCTAGAATTGTGTACCACATGTATAACCAGTGTGCATCTAAGTACTACCAGATGTGGGGGTGATGCATCAGAACAGCATATACTTCTTATATCCTAATGTATGAGTGTAGGCAATATGCATATCATTGCTAACAGAATGCAATGCATAAATAACCCCCATCTCTAGCTCTCTGCATCTCTGTCCCCTTTCCGTCCTTCTCACCTGCCAATAGGATCTCATATATCCCAGGCTTGACTCATGACATAGCTGAGGCTGGCCTTAAACTCCTGATCATTCTGCTCCCACCTCCCCAAAGCTTGGATTTCAGGCATGTACCACCTGGCTTTATAATCGTATCTTTTAGCTTTATAACTAATTCATTTCTTTTGTTAGCAGTATTAATTTCTTAGTGCCTTCCCTCTTACTCTCCCTATTCACCTAAAAACCTACTGGATCTACTCAGTCCAAATGGCTGGGTTCCTCTTTCAAACACGTGATGGGCAGCAGGGGTATCTGTTCTTGCTACACTGTCTGCTGTTCATCCTATAAGGTATTGCTCTTGATGACTGGTTCTTCACCAACCCACACTACTCACCTCCTGGGGCAGTTATTCCTTGCCAATTCATTCACCAATTCAGCAAATGTGTTTAGTGACCACATAACACGTGCAAAACCCTACATTATGCTACCAGCTGGACTGCAAAGGAAGATGTGAAGCATGCTTTGTACAGCTCACATTCTACCAGGAGAGGCAGCCCGTAAACCAGGAAGCCAATAACTTAGAAACATATCTCTCAATGTTCATAGTGTTTGTAGCAGGAAATAAGGAAAAGGAGGAAAGGAAAGAGACTGGGAACAAATAGCCTGGGTCCACTGAGGATAGTCAGGAGACATCTGTAAGGAGATGTCCTTTAAACAGACCTGCAAGTCTGAAAGTGTTCTAAAATTACATTCTGTGGATGATTGCACAATCCCAAATATACTAAAGCACCAGTGAGTCATAAACTCGCGTCATGTGAGC